>NC_084942.1:12431742-12734772 GCF_958298935.1 Phragmites australis | reverse complement strand
TTCGAGTCTCTTAGCGTGCGCGCGAAACTTTGAAATTTTTTTTGCACCCCAAGCCACCAGCAGGGAAAGGGGTTTCGCTGCACAAGTTAATGGATTCAAAGGAGCATGTTACAAAGGATACGAGTCCAAACATGAAGCTATTGCGGCATACAACAGTCAAGTCATCCAAGCTGAGCTAAAATTGGCTAACTATGAAAATAAGAAATGTGATTTCATGTGTAAATATGTCATAATCCTAGTTCTAGTTGTAATCATCATTATTTTGCTACATAAGATGATGTGACTTGTAAGATCAATGTGTCAACTGTCATTACCTTTATGCCTATTTTGCTTTGTAAGATGCGACTTTTTTTTCTGTTAAATGTGGTCATAACCTATCAATTCCTTCATGGTTATCTCACTCTTTCGACAACCTCCCACCCTCCCTCGTCGGCTTTATCTTTATCTTCCTCCTTCTCTGCTCTTTATATGTAGAATACTCAACCGCTCGTCGTCATTGTATGCAGAACTCCCAGGAACTGATTGCATCACAAACCACCAATCTAGGCTAGGTGTTAGAAGGAGATGTAGTGCCGCCGTCAAACATTGAAGAAGGTAGCCCGAGCCACTACCTCAACCTAGACCAAACAGACTCATGTGGAGGCGATGAGGTAATTCATAAGTAGATGAATGCATTTGTTGTACATATTATCGTATAGGTTCCCAATAGTTTTTCGCTTATACGCAGATGCTTGACTCTCCAGAGGGTCACGACAATGAGCAATCCCAGGAGCGGCATTGTGTTCGAGGTACCTCGAAGATACCTACGGGACGATTTGTGATCACGGAGGTCTCACCAGCAGGGGAGCCAACTGCACCAGAGAGAGTTCTGGGGTCATACAAGTCAGTCTGTGGGACTGCTGTTAAGGATCACGTGCTCATCAGCTACAAATTATGGACTGGTGAATGAGGTGATACGCACATGGTTCTTGATTCGATCAAGAATGACATCTTGTGGCCCAAGGTATTAGAGAAGTTCGACTTCCCTGAAGAGATAGATATGGAAGTAGTTAAGCGTAAGACGCTAATGATCATGGGCCTTTTATTTAAGAACTGGAAGGGAACACTGAACAGAATGTATGTGTAGAAAGGTACAATGCCAGATTTCCACAAATGGCTGCAACTGGAAGATCATTGGCAAGCCTTTGTGCAGTACAAGTTGTCAGAATAAGCACAGAGGTTGAGTGAGGTGAATATAGCAAACTCGAAGAAGAACATGTATTCCCACTGAGTCGGTAGTCGTGGGTACATGAGAAAAGAAAGGCAGTGACAACAATAGCTAGATGAACTGCGAGAGAGAGGTGTCACGCCTGAGACGGAGGGCTGGAGCGAACGATCGACACACTTCCTTCTTGGGAGGGGTGCTTCTTACTCGTCTGATGGAAGCTTATTCTTTACGACCTCCAAAGACCTGGAAGTGACGCAAGATCTTGCAAAAAAGCATACGGGAGCCCAGAGCAGTCTTCACAAGGCTCTTTCAAGCCAGACAGGGATAGGGATGAGCTTACCTTGGCCCTAGGAAACAAGAAGCACGGTGGTCACATACGAGTCGTTGGGGTGATGGATTGGAAATTTGGATTCCCAGACAACGTCAACAGTTACAAGAGTCGAAAGAGATCCCAAGCAGCGCGAGATGCAGAACAAGCGACAGAAGAAGCTAGGATGATGGAAATGCTGGAACAAGCGCTAAAAAAGGAGAGAGAATATACAGAAGAAAAAATAGCACAAGCAGTGTCCCAAGCCCTCATGCGTCAATGGGGTGCCATTGTGAGCGAACAGGGACGATCGAAAGCGTCTCCTGATGGTGCGTGCTCCAGCCCTGGTGGTCGTCAGAGTAGTTGTGCGTCTACGGGAGTTCCGAGAGCTAAATCCATCACTTATCCTGTGGACCTCATCATAGCACAGACACTGTGTGAACTACACATTGGTTCTAGGAACATTACCATCAAGGTAGCTTCCGGCATGGCTTATCCCCGTGGCTCCCATGAACAATTGCACGGACGTCCGATACTGGAGGGCTACGCTGTCATCGAAGTAGATGAGGTAGTTGACTAGTACCGCCATGTTGAGGTGGACTACCCCATAGAGGAGGGGGCGAACACTATAGGAGAGAACGAGCACATATTCATCACGTGGGAGAAGGCCTACATAGTGTTTCCACCAGAGATAGCTCCCGAGAACCTCTACTCTCTAGTACACCTCGGGCCGTTGTCGCCTCTTAGATCTCCCTCTCCTCACCCATCTCCTAGAAGAAGTCCACCTCCTCAACCATCGCCTCAAAGAAGTACACCGCTCAAGAATCCAGCACCATCAAGAACCCAGCCATCAACTCAGCAAACACGATCAGGTTCTGCAGCATCCAAGCAGACAACATCATCTAAAAAGTTGGTGGCATCTAAGAAGCTAGTGGAACCCAAGGATGTCTATTCACTCACTGTTGAGGAAACCAAAAAGATTATGGATGCCAGTGTCACGTCTCATTTCCATCCTCCACCACCTCCACCGAAGCCTGTTGTGCCTGAAGATGCCGTGAAATTTTTCACAAAAATGGTCAAAGTTAAACAGACGGGGGCGGCTTCAAGAAAGCCCCCGACTGACTATGAACGCATCGGTAAGAAGCAGGCCAAGAGCAAGTCAGGCCCAATCATTAAGGATGCTCCAAGCATTACGGACTTCCTAGCTGAATTAAGAATAACAGCAGAGAACTAGCATGGCTTACTGTGTGTCACACCCGGTTTTAACGGACAAAACCAGATGCGGTTTATGTGTGCCCAGGATGTTCAACACACATAAAGACTTCACAGGTGAAGTAACAAAAGCAATACTTTTATAGAACAAACGTTAAACTCTTACAGCAATTGACATATATTGTCTCTTATGAAGATATCTGCAGCGGAACAGAAGCACTGGTGCCCAACAACACCGCAGGCAACCGACCGGGAGACACACGCCTAGAATGTCACAACCACGTCTTGATAGTCTTCAACATCTTCACTCACTGAGCAGCAGCATACATGTCGCATGGTATAGGGAAAATAGCAAGTGTGAGCACATAGGGTACTCAGCAAGTGAGGGAAAGTAATGATATGCAGGCTTATACCAAGAATAGGCTAACACATGGTATATTTGCATAAATGTGAGTAATGAAAAGATATTTGAACTCAAAAGCATTAAGCAATTATTAAGTGAATGTAACCCATACAGTCCAACACGCAGCATACAAGGCTCCCCACCTTGCATACCATAACCTTCTAATACTCTCTATACTATAACCAAAACTACAACCATCTAGTACTCCCTATACCAGAACCATAACCACAACCATCTAGCACTCCTTGTAAAAGAACCATAACCACAACCAAATCCATAACCACAACCAAACCCATAACCACAACCAAACTCATAACAATAACCACAACCAAACCCATAACTACAATCCAACCCATAACCACAACCCACTAATCATGTGAGGATCCAAGTCTCTCATATCCGTGAGCACGGCTGTTATAACAGTTTTACACTCTGCAGAGGTTGTCCAGCTTTCCCCATGAGTCAGTGAATTCTATGTTGCCATATTCGCGAAACACTTAGCACATGCTAGTGGTGTGCCGCCAAGAATCACTGTATGACACTTTCCACTAACTAGAGACTAATCCAGTATGTGTCTGCCCACTAGGTTTCACCGCCAGGCTTTACGCAAGCTAAGCTCCTACCCAGAAGCCCCCTTTTGTGCTGACCCAACACACACTGGATAGACAGTAATCAGTATGTCACGCCTTACCCACATCAGCCTCGTGGTTAGTACGTTACTTCTTGGGTTGTCGCTCCACGAACCGGTCCTTACTCAGGTTACTTGAGCAAACACTAAACCAACATCATATCCATGACAACCATCAAAACTACTTTGCTCAAGGCTTAAGGTTCCATGTTGCTAAACCATTAACACATTAACGACCATTGTTGCATATGTTCATTAATCAAGATTATGACACTTCCCAGTATCCCAAAAAGCATGGCTAAGCAATCTACCCATCAAAGACATCTAACCATAAACCATCTAGGTTCCAAGGGATGATAAGGGAAAATCTAGGAAAACCCTAACATAGGTGACTACCCATCATATTGACAGATATTGCATGCAATTTTGTAAAACAAAACATTTAAAAACATAGGTTCAATATGATCAAGGACACTTGCCTTTTTACCAATGCTGCTCAGTGTTGTCGAAATCTTGGTCTTGAAGTCCCTCGAACTGCTCCAGAACGTTATCAACTAATCGCGAGAAATACCGACAAACAACACAAAGGAAAACACTAAGAACAACATACCAAACATCATCAAAATACTTTAAAAACACTATGATTGGATAGGGATGATTTTAGAAACGTTTAGACGCAAGAATCGTCTAAATCGGAGTTAAGATGAAAAGAGAACAGCTTTCGAGAGATGGATTAGGCTGAAAAGGAAATGCTGATTTTCCGGACCTATCTTCCTATAGGAAAGGTTTTAATGCACAATCACTGTGTCAGGCTTGACAACATCATTGCGCAAGATTCAAGAAGTGTAGGGCAGACTAGACTTCACTGACTAGGCAAAGGAGAATGATGTGGCGCTGACTTGGCATGCTATGCAAGTACCATCTTGGATTAAAGAAGGGATACGCTGAGATCTAGTATCGATCGCCTATGATGGATCAAAAAGGCTAAAGGTTATACTTCTAGGTTAAGGATACTAGTGGTGACTCTATATAGTGGTGGTGGTTCGGGTTTTGTCGAAGATGGCGATCGGGCACATAGCCACAGACATCGGTGTCGGCTTCAGTGGTGTTTCAGTGAAACGAGGTAAGCATGGCGCTGAACGCGGAAAGACTAACTCATCGGTATGGTTTGTTTTGGAAGGGGTCATCCGAGGTAGTGGCAAAACAACGATGACTGCTGCTAGGTTTGGTGATGACCGTGAACAAATGCAGGAACGAAGACGCTCGCGTTCTAGGAGATTGGCTATAAAATTTGAGAAACCGTTTGAACAAAGATGTTCATATATCCCGGGGACACAATGCTATGGCATAGTTCTGGGTAGATCATCCACTGAGACGAAGAACGATAAGCACATATGAGACGGGTGATGGCTGCGACATGCTGTGGTTGGCAATAGTGTCCTGATCGTGTCGCTGCACAAACGGGGATGGGCTCCTAGGGTAACGTAGAATACTCCATGGGACACACCATGACGCAGTTGATGCATCCATACAGCTTTCGGATTGACGGGGAACACGAATGCAAATCTGGTGCGCGCAAAAAACGTGTCTAGAAACCGGACAGCGGGTATATCAACCTTGATTGCGGTAGCTTGGCTGCTCTACTGGCCGAACTGGTTTGTGAGGGCATGGGGAACATCATGGGGCATGCACCGGTGAAAGGGCTTGGTGATTTGACCTCTGGTCGGTCGGAAACATCGATGCCAATCAGCTATAGTGCGGATGTCTCGCGGCTGTCCGCGACGGCGACAACCATGGCGGCATAGATCGGGCTTTGACCGGGGCTAGGGCTTGGCTAGGGACTTAGTATGATTCTAAAACAGTAGTAAGGGAGGTGAAGAAGGGGTCCTCACCTTGCTTTGATGGCCGAGGAAGAAGAATTCGCGGAGAAGATGACATAGCGCATCACGGGCGGCGGCGGCTCTGGCGAACGGCGGTGCTCCGGCGACGCACGGACAAGGCAGCAGCGACTTCTAGGGCTTGGGGACATGGAATAGTGGTAGGAGAGGGCGTGTAACTCATATATATAGGGCTAGGGATGGCTGGTTGAGGTGGAATCCAAACCGAACACGAATTGAATTCGTGTTCGAGTCGGTTATGATTTCCTTTTTTGCAGCTATGTATTCCGAGAATGATATCTCCATCGTCTGGACCCCAAATTGGATGTTTCTTGATTCTAAATTATAGTACTCGAAAAGTTCTACAACTTTGGTGGTCATGGGAACTTCTGAAAACGTTATCTTGATTTCCAAAAATACGCCACAAGATAAACTGTTTGAACTCGGACTTCTCTGCGTAGTACTGATTTCGGGGGCCATAACTCCTAGCTCTATTATCCAAAAGAGGACTTCCATAGGTTCAAATCGAAGCTCTCGACAAGACCTACAACTTTGGTATTGTTAAGATTTGTATTTAAGGCCGTTTTGAACTCCAAAACGTCATGAGAATATGAGGCTATTTAGAACTCTGCGAAATTTTACAGATTTCGTGGATCCTTTGTTGGGCCATCTAGAAGACTTAGCTAAAGGTTTGGACTTGAGCAAGATTGAGCTCAAAGACACTTTAGGTATATCTAGGGTTTAGAAAACAAACTTTTGCAGAGAAATTTGAATAGGAGTTGAATTTGAATTGAGTTCAGAATGAATTTAAAAGAAACGGAAAATGAGGTTGAACAAGAATAGGAGTAGATTAGGAATTTGAATTTGGATTTGGGTAGAATTTGAGAAAGAGGAGAGATTTACTTTAAACAAGGATTTGTATAAGATTTGAATTGACCTGGAGAAGGATCAGTATGATCAAGGATTGAATAGATGATGAATTCAAAGATTTTGAATTCCAACCATTAAGATCCTTAACTTATTCACTACTGAGTTTTGTAAAAACCTTTTCAAAATCTTTTTCACTCAAAACACCAAAGAGAAAGAAAAGGAGAAAGAACTCTAATGCATTTACCTGGCTCCTAACAAAACTCAGCATGCAATGCACACAAAATAATAACCCATATTGATTGATTAAGAAAATAGGTTCTAAACCTATTCTACTGGTGAAGCTATTCAATAATCTTGGAAGATTTTAGAAATTTGAGAAATCTGAAAATCAGGGTGTTACACTGTGGGAGCGAATATCCAAAAGATAGATGTTACATGGCCGTTTGAGTTAACGAAACCTTTGGTCAAACCTGATATAGAAAGAAACCTTACAACTCAAATGTGCCGATTACATCAATGGTACTTGGAGCATTCCAAACAGGGTTTTCAGGCATTCCCCGTAAGATATACAGATGATTATTTCCTTAACGGGGATGGCTCCTTCTGGGTGTATTTCAAGGACTTGTATGAATTGTATAAGGCAGATACCCTCGACGTGGCTATAGTCAGAGTGTGGACTCTATAAGTGACTTATGCATATAATTCACGTTATACGATCTTGTACCTTGAAATTGCATAGCTAACTTCTCTCTTTCGTAGAATGGAGATCCAAGCATGCGGACAAGACTTAGATAAGAAAGTAGGATTCATTGATCCTGGGCTTGTGAACTAGAAACTTATAAGTGAGAATCCAGACTTCACCGTGGACTGCTTATTGAAGTGTCTGTTTCACCACCAATACAAGAAATTCATACTCTTACCGTACAATTATGAGTACGTGTTTACGCACCAAGGCGTCCTTATTTTATGGGCAACTCAATTCTAGTACTAATTTGCTATGGTGAAATATTCTGCAGTTTTCATTAGATCCTCCTTGTCATCCACCCAGACTTGAGCAAGATCATTGTCTTGGACTCACAAAAGAGAGATGAGACGACTTACCAACACCTCATCGATATGCTAAACAGGTTAACTTGATCATTTATTCTTCTCGACGATTGCATCTAAGTTTAATTGGTATTCATATTCACGTACAGGGCGTACACAAGATACCAAAAAAAGAGTATCATCTACTTTCCATTCAAGAAGCAATATGATGTAAAACCGACTTTCCGGTACGCAGGGAATATCCATGTCTTGCATTTCCTACTGAATAAAAAGGTTCAATTCATTCCACTAACGAATTCTTCCCTCGTGAAGTGTATGAGGCAGCCAACCAGCAATAATCTCTATGCCTTTTATGTTGTTACTAACATGCACGCATTCATCTCGGACAGAGACGCTATTATGTTCAATGATCTTGAGGTATGAAATTAATAACATATTGATACCTTCTTTTCAATTTCTATACGTGTTCAAGGACTAATTCTTTCAATTCTTCAAATGCAGCGCTCGAAACTATGCACAAATGCGTTACAACCTGTAGAAATACATGCCCTTTAAGAACAGATCACCGGGTTCTTCTTATAACATATTATCAACCCAAATGGCTAGTTTCATGAACCGATCATGTCGTCCACACATCACAGATCTTCAAATGACACCATTCCTTCTAGTAGAGAGTTGCGACAAGGAGGAAGGCTACCAAGGGGCTTGAGAACGTATTATATTTTGCCAAATGACATGATATTAATGTATGTCATTAATTACTATTTATTAATGAATGATATGAATTACTATCTATGGTGCGAAGTTGGTATCGTTGGGATGGCCTTCCAACGATGATGCGAAGGAGGAGCAAGAAGCAGTGGCCAGGAAGTGTGCCCAGGACAAGGATAAGAGGCTGACCCGTCAGCTATGCACTGCGGAGGAGCAAGAAACTGAGTCCTGTAAGCGTGTCTAGGGGGAGGAGGACGAGAGGGTGGACCATCAGTGTGCTACGGAGGAGACCAAAGGCTCAAACAGTAGAGGCGTTCAGGCATCAGACTTCGATGTCTTTGACATGCCGGCGAGCCTGGAGCTTAGGCGACGCTGCGGTCGATCAGGCGTGGCTGGGTCCAACGCTCCACCACCATAGGCCCCCCGTGTCCCTGGATGTACACACGCTAACAGTCAACAGTGCGGAGACGCGGTCTTTATCGCGGGAGAGGAAGTAGAGGTACTGGTAGAGGGATACTTGACTGACTGAACTAGACCAACTTTTCAGGCGGTGACCTGTGAGAACTATGATGTACATATGTGTGTTTGTCGATACTTATGACTTGAAATATATGTTCATTACTATGTATTAATGAGGTGCATTTATTATTGATTTACATTAAATATATGTATCATTGTATGCATGTATTGAGAGACAGACGGAGAGATCGAGGAGTGAGAGGGAGTACAGAGAGGACAGAGAGAGGGAGGAGGGGAGGGAGGAGAGGCAAAACACTGCCAACTGAATCCTTTAGCCGGCAGTGATTTTAAGTTTGTCACCCGGCTGAATCCTTGAGCCGGCAGTGATACCCAAGGCATCACTACCGGCTCAAGGATTTAGCCGATTCACCGAGCCAGCAGTGATAGTCCATGACTATCACTGCCCGTTCCCCACTATCAGCTCCAAAACAGACAATGAAGGTAGTTTTGGAGCCGGCATCCTCATCCCCGTCTCCATCTCCGAAGCCCCATCATCATCGTCCCCATCGCCATCCCAGGAGCCCCACCGTCCTCATCACCATCCCTAGAGCCCCGCTATCCTCATCCCCGTCGCCATCCCTGGAGCCCCACAATCCCTATCCCCACCGCTGTCCCTGGAGCCCCACGGTTCTCATCCCCGTCATCGTCCCAAGAGCCCCACCGTCCCCATCGCCATCCCCATAGCCCCACCGTCCTCATCCCCATCGTCCCTGGAGCCCCACCCCCACCATCCCTTTCCTCATCCCCATCGCCGATGCCACCTCCCCGCTATCCCTGTCCCCGTTGCCATACCTTTGACACAAAGTAAATTGCATTTTCATGTTAGTGTTATAGCTATTCAATTCATATGAGATAAAATGTACATTTAGGAACCATTGCAACACATTTGCTACATCAATTTGTTGTTTGTATTCATGTTATAATATTCAATACAAAACAATTTAATATTTTTTCTAATCATGTTTATAGTGAAACAATTGAGAATATCACTATTATAATAGTATGACATGCATTCAAAACATTTGGATATGTTGCAATGCACGGGCATTGTACTAGTATCTATTGGTGCATGTGGGAGGGTGGAAAAAAGGAATCACTACTAAAAACATGTCTTCACGCCTCATGGCCGTTCATCTCAGATGATTTTTGACCCGTTAAAGCTATAACATCTGTGATAACGGTGTGTTATCTTATTTGGTTGAGAAGCTATCTGGGACAAATTATTATCTCTGATGTTTGTGAGATCGAACCAAGGATATAGGATACATTTCTTTTAACCTCTAATTGATGCGAATTAGTGCAAAAATTTAAACATAAACTAAAATTTAAACAAGAAAATTGAAATACAAGAATTAATGTACTTGGGTTGTTCAAGACAGCATGCTAGTGCCTCGTAAGGGACCACGTCGCTATCACTTATAGAACTTGGTGGGGAAACAAGGTGACAAGTGGGTGGTTCCCGATAGCATCAAGGATTTTATGTGGGGCAAGTTGTCGCAAAAGTTTGAGTACCCTGAAGGATGCAACATAGCTATAGTGAAGCATCAAACCATAGTCATAATGGGCGGAATTTTTAAGAATTTTAAGGGTAAATTATACAAAGAATATCACTTGTAGGGTCGAACGCTGGACTGGGATGATTATCTGAAGGTGAAAGATTTTTGGAATGATTTTTTGAAGTACAGGGTTTCGGAGGAAGCAAAAAAGATAAGTGAAGAAAACAAGGCCAACTCCAAGAAGAACTTATACCCTCACAGAACCATCTCGCGCAGGTACGTTATTAAACTTGACGAGTGGGACAAGATGGAAGAAGATGAACTAAAAACGGTGTCACACCTGTGACGGCTAAGTGGATTCCACGAGCAAAGAACTACTTATATGGGAGAGGGGTGACTCTTGCGACTGATGGAAACTTATGCTTCAAAAGTGAATGAGAATTGAAAGTCATGCAGAAGATTAGAGATGCCCATGTCCAGTATTCCTAGGGCTCTTTCCAGGTCGATGGGGAGAATGACAAGCTAACATTGGCACTGGGAAACAAGGAGCACACTGGTTGCACATAAGGCAAGGGTTTGAGGCCTTGGAAGGTCAGATTCAAACAAAATGATGATACTTACAAGAAACGAAGAAAAGAAAATATGTCAAGAATGATGACCATTCTAAAAGAGAAACTTGCAAAAGAGAGACGAATGACAAACGCCAAAATAGCAACAGCTATGCAGCAAGCCAGGCGGGAGCAGTTAGTCATCGTAGATAATTCTTTGATGATGAGCCCTGTGGGTCCCTAGAGCATTTACGCATCCACGGGGCTTCCAAGAGAAGCCTTAATCCATCACCTTGTGGATGACATCACAGAAAGCACACCATGCAGGTTTGTCATTCCCACCTTAGGTGTTCCCACCATGGTGGCTAGGGATCTGGCTAAGCAATGGGTGGAAGGAACTCTCTTCAATGGTCGTTCAATACCACAGGGATACACCGGGGCACACGTGGATAGTGTAATACATGTGTAATGTAAAAGTAAGCTGGATTACACTGGAGACGTGGGGGAAATGAGGCTCTCAAAAAACATAGGCCATTATGTCCTGTGGCGCAAGCTCGACATATTGTTTGGCAAAGACACAAACGAGTCTGGGTCTAGTTCAGAGTCATTGGACCCAACCAGAACATCTCCGCCTCCTCCACCATCACCTTCACAACCACCAAGAAGATCTCCACCTCCTCTATCGCTGCCTCCACAGCCACCAAGAAGATCTCCAACCGCTTCGCCGCCGCCACCTATCCCGCTTCAGAAGCCGGTAGCACCTACACAACCGCAGAAGTCAATGTCATCTCAGAAATTAACTTCATCATAGTAGCGAGTAGCAGCTAACAAGTGGCAGACAACATCTAAGAAGTCGACATCTCCTCTGCCTTATGATAAAACTAATGAGGAAATCAGAAGGGAAGTGAACACCAATGTCACTGCACACTTCAAACGTACTGAGCCAGAGAAGAGTGCTATCGATCAAGCAACGACCGCCAAGTTTCTTTGGAATTTCATTAGACCTATGGAATCACCAGTAAAATCTAACTACGCACGCATCATAGGTAAAAAATAGTTGAGGAAGGTGTCATGCGAGAAGGTAAAAAAAACAAAGAGCGCTAGAACAACAGGAATAATTAGAAAGAAACTTTGTAATTGAGGCCGGAATAACAAAAGAAGCACTTCATGATGAGCCCAAGGTTGAAAAAACAACAACTAAATAGAAATTTAAGCTTGGCGAACCACTAGTCAAGTCCCTATCGGAGCTAACAACCCAAATACAGAGATTCCATTCATGGTATATGAAACAGTCGAAGGCCGGTAGAGAAATGTTCGCATTCAAATACAATCATTGTGATTTCCTCCATAGGGACGGTGAAGTCTAGATTCATTTCGATTAAATGTATCAACTGTATCAGCAAGATGTCCTCAGTGTTCAACTCAGAAGTTTGTAGACTCTGTAAGTGTTCTATATGTATAATTCATAGTTTATATTCTTGTACCATTACAATGAATGTCTTAATTTCTTATGTATGTACATGGAGATACATACATGCGGTCAAAAGGGCATCACTGAAGTAGGATTCCTTGACCCAATGAAAATGAACTAGATGATCGTCACCACCCAGCCACAAGCAACCGAGGACTATGCACTTGATTATATTCAAAAGTACCAATTAAAGAGATACATACTTTTAGCTTACAACTTTGGGTACACGTTTTCCTCCATGTTTGTTCTACTCTTTTTTAGCATCATGATGTTAGGACTTAGGACTAATTACCTACTGTGACATATGTGTAGTTTTCACTGGGCCCACTTTGTCATCCAGACTGATTATAGCAGTATCATTGTCCTCCACACGAAAAGAAATCCAGTAGTCGAATACCAATCCGTCATAGACTTGATGCAAAGGTAAAGTAATCATTTCATTAATGCTTTAGTAGACCTCGAATGATTGAATCTAAGTCTAGTTATAGTCAATAATCACACACGTACAGGGTATGCGTGCGCTACATCAAGAGGAAAGGACATCACTTTCCATTCCAAAAGGAATGGAAAGTCATAACCAACTTTCCTTATAGGATTTAGATAGAGAGCAACAATTTATGTGGCTACTATGTATGTACTTCATGCATGGATTCAACGAAAACAATTATAGTATCATTACCAATGCTGAGGTAAGCGGTATACATATTGATAATTAATTTTTAGTTCCTACTCATGTTCAAATAGATTTATTTCTTCAATTATGGTAATTGCAAGACCTCGAGCTAAAAATAGGTATTCTCATGTTGTAGAGAATCAACGCAATTCATGAACAACTTTGCGGGTTCATCAATGAAGAAGTCATTCCAGAGTCCAGGTGGTACCATATTTTCAAATGGTGCTGTTCGTACACCATCCCTTCACCTAGCCTATGGAGTTCGTTACATGATTCTTCTCAAGAAAAAAAGCGTAGTTCAGGGTCTTCAGTTAACAAGAAGAATTGAATGATATCCCTTCTTACACTTTTGTTGCATACTTGTGTTAATTGTGAACTTTTGTTGTAAACTTGTCTTAGTTATGAATTCTAGTCAATGACATGAGATAAGATGTGAATGAATTGTGTATGTCTGTGAGATTATATGAGTTGAGATGATTATATGTGCATGTGAAACTTGAATGCATGTTTATTTTGTACAGAGCAGAGGGGACATCAGTGCCGGCTTATGACAAAAAGTCGGCACTAATTCAAAGACTATTAGTGCCAGCTTGTACCACAAACCGGCACTCATAGTCTGAGTATCAGTGCTGGTTCCTTATTATGAACCATCACTAATACTCATTATCAGTGCCGGTTTATAAATCGACACTGATAATTCATGACTATCCATGCCGAGTAATCAGTGCCGTTCAAAAACCGCCACTCATAGCATTTTTGAGTCGGCATTGATGACCCTTTCTGTAGTAGTGGCAGTTCAGTAGGGAGGCCTTCCATCCTGGCATTTGGTCAGCGATCTTATCAATAAGCAGTTGAAGTTCTGCCTTCGTCAGTTTCTTGAGTGACAATGGGAGCCCAAGATAGATGCACAGAAAGCACTTGAGCTCACAAGGCAGCAGGTCCTGCACAGTCCCTATATCCTCCTCCTCACAATGTATTGGCATGACTGAGCTTTTCAAAACATTTGTCTTGAGGCCGGAGGTTTTTCCAAAAACTTCAAGCACCCGTTTGATAAGATTTATTTCCTCCTCAATGAGCCAGATGAACAGCACCATGTCTTCGGCATAAAGGGATATGCGATGTTGTAGTCCATGTGCTGTGAGTTATTGTAGCAATCCATCTTGGCATGCCTTGTTGACTAGAGAATTCAGCACGTCCATCACTAGAATGAACAACATGGGTCAGAGTGGATCGCCTTGTTGGAGCCCTCGATGATGAGCAATCTCTTCTCCTGGCTCTCCGTTCATAAGGACCTGGGTGGAAGAGGTAGAAAGGAGACTACAAAGCAAGTTACACCATCGCTGACCAAACCCAAGGTGTTGGAGAACTTCAAGTAAGAAGGGCCAAGAAACCGTGTTGAATGCCTTTGAAATATCCAGTTTAAGAAGGATGCTCTTCTCTTTTTGCCTATGGAGGTGTCGGGCTGTTTGTTGAACGAGAAGAAAATTATCATATATAGAACGCCCCCGGAGAGAAGCGCTTTGGTTGACGGAGACCATAGAAGGCAGTGAGGGTGCCATCCTGTTGGCCATTAGCTTGGCCACCAACTTCGCAAAGCTATGATTTAGACTTATGGGACGGTAATCTTTCACTTGGAGAGCATCGGCTTTTTTGGGATCAAAATGAGGAATGTTGTGTTTAGTAACCGAAACTTTGTGTTCCGTCCCTGTTGTACTGCTAGCAATGCCCGTATAAGATCTTCCTTTATTATCAACCAGCAAGATTTGTAGAAACACTCAGTGAACCCGTCGGTACCCGGTGCTTTATTTGGTGGAGAGTTTTAATCATCACCCTCACCTCCTCTTCTGTGTACAGCTCTTCCAAGGAGCTGAGATCATGGTCATGGTGATGGAAAGAATTCAGGTTCAGCGTGGTGTCCCTGAGCTCGGCCAAACCCAATAAATCATCATAGAAATTGAAAACTGCTTCCTGCTTGTCTTCTTGAAAAGTGACTAGCTGATCACCAACTTGTAGTTTTGCTATAAAGTTTTTCCTTTTCCTATGCAGAGCATGTAGATGGAAAAAGGACATGTTAGCATCACCCTCCCGATGCGAGAATATTGCAAGCGTGCTATAGTAGGTTCGAGGGAGGCCAGTCCTAGACAATGCCTCTTCAACCCCTTACGTAGCCATTCCTCTTCCTCCGTGAGCTGCCAGAAGTCTTGAGCTATTTCCAGCTGATGAAATATTTCCTTTGTCATGGCAAGCTGGAGTTTGATATTACCTACACTTTTCTAGTTGCAGCTTTGCAAACCCTTGCTTAGCCACTTCAGTTTGTTGAATAGACGCTCGACCGGGCATGTAGCTGAAACAGATGTACTCCAACTCTCCTGTACAAACTCCTGAAAACCATTGGGAGATGCCAATAGCTCTGAAATGATACCTACGTTGTTGAATCGTGATCCGAATTCTTGTTGAGTCATACAAAGGATTCCTTCAGCTCATGTTCCGGAACAGTTCGTATTAGACTCGAGTCGTATGTGTCCACCCCTATAAATATATCTTGTAAGCTACAAGGATAGTTGAGACACTCATTGTAATCCCCTGCATTGTACACATCCTTAATATAGTGAAGAATTGATTGGCGCCTGTGGTGTTTTTTTTCCGCAAGGGTTTTCCACGTAAAAATAGTGTCTCGTGTTCGATCCTATCGTGATTATTTTATTACAAATGGTAACAGAGCTGGATTGGATCTACACGAGATTACGAGAAAAAATAGATCGGTTTTTTTTTTTTTGCAGCTACAGAGCACCCGGGTCTACTCGACGACAAAGGAAAAGAATTCACTGAGCACCCGGGTCCGACAGAAGCCATACCCGTCCGTCGAGTCAAATCATCAATTTTTTGTTCCGCCGTACTTCCTTCTACACCTGAACAGGCTTCTTCTCTCCTCATTATAGATTTTTTTAATCGGCTGTACACAACCGATCGAGCGGATCGCATCAGACTTTTTTGCGATTTTGCTATGTGCACCCGAGGAAAGTTAACAGGAGATTGGTTTCTAGTTTGATTGCTGCATATACACAAAGTGTACAGGATTTCTGCAATTTATTGCTTTGTGCACATAGGACTGTACCAGAGGGTTTGCAGCCTATTTTGTTGCTGATTATTCTTCATCATGACTTCTTTGAGGTATGATATTCCGCTGCTAGACTGAGATACAAGGTTTACTCAATGGCAAGTCAAGATGCGAGCTGTTCTTAGCATATTGATCTGGATGATGCGCTTGATAATTTTGGAAATAAAGATCAAAAGTCTTGGTCCGATGAAGATAAGAGAAAGGATCGTAAGCCTTTGTCACAAATTCATCTTCATTTATCAAATAATTTTTTACAGGAGGTTTTGTAGGAGAAAACTGCTGCTGCTCTATGGTTAAAGCTGGAATCAATCTTCATGCCAAAGGACCTGACAAGCAAAATACATCTGAAGATGAAGCTGTTCACACACAAATTTCAACAGGGTGGTTCTATGTTGAATCTTCTTTCGGTCTATAAGGAGATCATTTCTGACCTACAGTCTATGGAGGTAAAATATGATGATGAGGACTTGTGTCTTATTCTTTTGTGCTCATTGCCTAGTTCTTTTGCAAACTTTAGAGATATCATATTATACATTCATGATACACTCATTTTGAAAGAAGTCTATGAGGCCTTACAAGCCAAGGAAAAGATGAAATAGATGGTGTCTACTGATGGCTCGACTTCCAATGGAGAAGGTTTGATTGTGCGTGGCAGGACAAAGGAAAAGAATTCGCATAATAGCAAAAGAGGTAGAAGTTTGAATGGTTACAGGGGTCATTCGAAGTCTAGAGGCAAGGAAAAATTCTACAGGTATTGCAAGAAAGATAATTATGATATATTTGAATGTTACAAGTTGAAGAATAAAGAAAAGAGGAAAGGTAGATCTAATAAAGAAGGTAAAACTTCTGTTACTACTTTCGATAATAGTTCTGATGGAGAGACTCTCGTTGCTTTTACTGGATGTGCTAGTAGTGGTGATGAATGAATTATTGACTCTGCTACATCTTTCCATATATGCATACATAGAGATTGGTTCACCACTTATAATTCTGTTCAAGATGCTGGTTCTATTAGGATGGGTGATGACAACCCACATCGAATTGCTGGAATTGGATCAATTATGATAAAGATGCTTGATGGCATTATTAGAACCTTGATAGATGTGAGGCACGTTCCAGGTATGAAAAGGAATCGTATATCTTTGAGTACTCTTGATAATAAAGGGTATGATTGGTCATGTGGACATGGTTTTTGGAAGGTGAAAAAATGTTCCCTTATTGTAATGAAAGGTGACTTAAAGTCTGACAATTTATATCATCTCTGAGATACTACAATCATAGGTGATGCTGTTGTAAGTTCACATTCATTATCAGATTCTGATGCTACTAATCTATGGCATATGCGTCTTGGTCATATGAGTGAATTTGGTTTGGTAGAATTGAGCAAGAGATGTCTTCTTGATGGACATAGCATCAGCAAGCTGAAATTTTGTGAGCATTGTATTTTTGGCAAGCATAAGAGGTTGAAATTCAACACTTCGGTTCATACAACAGAAGGTATTCTTGATTGTGTGCATTCTGATTTATGGGGACCATCTCGTAGGACTTCGCTAGGTGGTTGTCGCTATACGTTAACTATTATTGATGATTACTCTAGGAGAGTTTGGCCTTATTTCTTGAAGCATAAATTAGAAGCATTTAAAGCATGTAAAGAGTGAAAGGTTATGGTTGAAAGGCAAACTAAAAAGAAGGTAAAGAAACTCCGCGCTAATAATGGGATGGAATTTGGTTCTGATGAATTTGATTCGTATTGTAAGTCTGAATGCATTGTGAGGCACTACACTGTTCCTGGTACTCTACAACAAAATGGTGTAGCTGAGCGTATGAACAGAACTATCATTTTGAGGGCCCATTGCATGTTGTCTAATGCAGGTATGCATAGGTGTTTTAGGGCTGAAGCCGTTTCCACTGCTTGCTATCTTATTAATCGATCACCAAACACTGTCATTGATAAGAAAACTCCAACTGAGGTATGGTCTAGTTCCCCAGCTGAATATTCAGAATTGAGAGTTTTTGGTTGTCTTGCTTATGCTCACATTGATAATGGTAAATTAGAGCCTAGAGCTATTAAGTTCATCTTTCTTGATTATAAATCTGGTGTTAAAGGTTATAAATTGTGGAATCCTGCAACTCAAAAGGTGGTGATTAGTAAGAATTTTATCTTTAATGAATCTACTATGTTGCCTAATGCTCCTGCTCAGAGTCAGCAGAGTTCTAGCATGCAAGTGGAGGATTTTATTAATGCAAAAAGTACAACAAATGCTGCTGTCCAAGATGCACCTATTGCTGAAAATTTATTTATTGACCATGATTCGTCTAGTATTCCACCTTCTTCTCCCGTTGTGCAGCATACGCAATATTCTATTGCAGTTGACAGGCCTAGAAAACAAATTAATCCACCCAAGAGATTAATTGAGGAGTTATGCAGAAGAAGTTGAAGGTAATGCAGAACCTTCTACTTATAATGAGGTTATTACTTCTTCTGATTGCAATAATTGGATTACTGCAATGCAAGATGAAATAGAGCCACTTGAAAAGAATGGTACTTGGGATTTAGTCAAATTGCAAAAATAAAAGAAGCATGTTCATTGCAAGTGGATTTTCAAAAGAAAGGAGGGTATTTCTCCTAATGAAGCAGCAAGGTTGGTTGCTAAAGGTTATAGCCAGATTTCAGGTATTGATTATAATGATGTCTTCTCCCTTATTGTCAGAGTGCTATTTGCATTACAAAGGATCAAATGTTTCATAAAAGAACAAAGCACATTGATGTGAGGTATCATTATATTCGAGATGTTATTGCTCAAGGTGATATTAAAATATACAAGATAAACACTCATGATAGTCCTGCTGATATGATGACAAAGCTAGTTTCTACT
This sequence comes from Phragmites australis, assembly GCF_958298935.1. Taxonomy (NCBI): domain Eukaryota; kingdom Viridiplantae; phylum Streptophyta; class Magnoliopsida; order Poales; family Poaceae; genus Phragmites; species Phragmites australis. The sequence goes on along the minus strand of NC_084942.1, from coordinate 12,715,809 downwards.
ACTAAATTTGAGCTATGCTCAAGTTTAGTTGGTGTTACAGTTTGAGTCTTAGAGACTTTTGACGTCGATGATATTTATTATTGAAGGGAGTTCATTGATGATTCTTTATTTGCTACAAGATGGAATTCGTCTCAAGGTGGAGTTTGTTGGATTGTGGTCCAAATTCTTGTTGGGCCACACAAGGGACGCTTTTGGCCCTTATTCCGGAATAATCCGTATTAGACTCGAGTCGTATGTGTTCACCCCTATAAATATATCTTGTAAGCTACAAGGAGAGTTGAGATGCTCATTGTAATCCCCTGCATTGTACACATTCTTGATATATTGAAGATTGTCGATTGGCGCCCGTGGTTTTTTTCTCGTAAAGCTTTTCACGTAAAAATCGTGTCTCGTGTTTGATCCTGTCGTGATTGTTTATTACATACATTTCCCTCGGGTGTTTATCTTAAGGCCAAGAAGAAGTGGGCAATGATCCGACACCCCCGACGCTACACTTTGTAACAAAGAATCTGGATAGAGCACTTCCCAATTCACTGAACAAAAAGCTCGATCCAATCTCAAAAGGGTTGGTGATTCCTGTTCATTCGACCACGTGTACTTGCGACCGAGCAAGGTGATTTCCTTGAGCTCAACATCATCAAGCAGTCGGCGGAATCTTCCCATCATAGCACAATTGACATTGGTGTTATTCTTGTCTTTCGCCTCATAGATCAAGTTAAAATCGCCCACCACTAGCCACAGCCCATCACATAGTGTACGCACATCATGCAACTCTTGGTGGAACATCAACTTGCCGGCATCAAGTTGTGGGCCGTATATGCCTCTAAACCACCAATTGTGTCCATCATGGTCAGCAAATTGCACCAAGGCGGAGGTCTCCACTCTAGTGCCAATAGCCTAACATACGACCCCTTTCCGTGCGATCAGTATACCTCCTCTCGTACCATCAGTCGGGAGAGCGATGTACTAATCGTAGTCTAACCTAAACACGGAGAGAAAAAGATGAGACAAACTATTGACCACTTTCGTCTCTTTTAGACAAATGATGTCCGCCTTGGGCAAAATAACAACATCATGGACAACATTACGCCGGGCCTTATCATTGAGACCCCATGCGTTCCAAATTAAAATAGAAGAGGCATTCATTGAGGAAAACGATCAAAGAACGACCAATACGAGCTTTGTACATTCAAGCGATCATCGCTAGTTTGTCCGTGATCTTGATCTGATTAGCGTGGTCAGCGGACTAGCCAAAAATAGCAGCCAGCGCCATCAAATCAGCATAGGATAACGACTGCTCAAAGAGCCGACTATACGCATCTTGTGCTTGCTGATCAACCTGTTTTTGACCTGAAATTATTCCTAGCTCCTTCGTGATATTGCGCCTTGCTCGATGGTCCAGATTGCTCCGAGAGCAAGGTCCCACACCGGCTAGCCTCCTACTGCGCTGGGGAACCTGGCTCGATGGGGGCGCTTTCCTTCATCACTTTAAGACTTTGGTTGGAGGGAGAGTGCCCCTGGCAGGCTCGGAAATGTTGGAGATGAAAATATATATCCGTGCGTGAAGGGGTGGATTCTGCTGCCTGTGACACATCATGCATGGTCGCCGTTTTGGTTCAAGTCTGAGGGAACGACAACTATAGCATGTGGCGTGACGCGCTCCTCGCCCGGGCCAAAAAGAGCGGGAGCGGTGGCCAGCGGTGTGCGGTGCCTGTGGCTGTTGCAAGAAGCCGTTGGCCTGGATTTCCGTCTGGAGAATACCCCTAGGGATTTGGAGCCCACCGATCAACCTGTTGTAGGAGTAGAAGAGCGACATGCAGCAGGACAGGTCGCTGCTCGCGGTTCAACTGGATGTGAAGTAGTAGGTCCAGGAACCATTAGCATCATTTTCTCCATCCACTTTGGCATCATTAGGCCACGCCCAAGGGCTTCCCTTCGCGGGCGAGAATCCTGTCGCAAAGGGATTCTCGTTCCCTTCAGCGCTCCAACGGTTTCCCTTCATGATAGGATTCGCAGGGTCATTTCCTTTAGAACGGGATTCTCTCTCCTTTCCCTTCGCGATTCCCCTCGAAGGGAAGCTGTTGGAGATGAGAGAAAATAAAGGGAATAGGAACGAGGAAGGAAATAAAAAAGAGAACGAAATAAAGAGAATATGATTGAAGATAATCTTAGAACTTAGTATTGTTAACTAGAAAGCATTGGTAGCATGAGAAACCAAATGCCCAGCCATAACTTCTAGAGATGGTTCAAACTGGGCATCAATGTTTCACCCTCAATACGGGAAGCTGAACCAGCAGCAGTCGCTGAGTTGTCAGCAGTCATCTCCTTCATGACCCAAAAAAATGAGGCCACCTGGGGCAACGTGTTCCGGTGGCTGGGACATTGATTCGACAGCCCGCGACGTGCATTGTGAGACCATCCGTCATGGCAAGGACGTTCGCCGCCTCCCACGTGGGGGCTACGGCCTCTACCGCTGGCCCGCCCGATGTGGCAGCGGCATTGGCCGCCTCACACATGGGGGTAAGGCCTCTGCCGCCGGCCCGCCCAACATGGAGTCAACAGCAGCCATCGCATCCGTAAATGCCACAGTCTCGGCCACCAGCCCGCCTAACCTGGAATCGTTTGCCATCTCGTCCACCGAGGTCACCACAGTATTGACACAATCATCAACATGGGGTGGTTTGGGGGCCCGACCTCCCATGCAGCACTTCGTTTCTCTAGCCGATAGCATTGACTCCGCATGACGTGCACCCTGGATCGTGGGGCCCAGCCTGTCCATCACCGGAGCAGGGGGGCACCACCACCGCTAGGACCACCATCAGCGGAAGAGCCAGCATGCGGCGGCAGGTCTGGCGAGGATGCAGTGCACCGGTGCCGGCGCCTACCAATGTCGTCGTCATCATACCGGGGGGGGGGGATGCGGCGGTGAGTCTGGCTGAGTGGACTCAAACTGCAGCACGTTCGTCACGATGATCTCAATAGGATAGGCTAGCGAATTCATCACCAAAGGATCCTCAGCAACATCGGCCGCTGGAGGCTCGACAATAACGAAATCCTTGCTCGGCGGGATCAGCTCAGGCCGAAAGGTCCAAGTTGAGAGCTGGAATGAAGAGAGATCTGGGCAGGTTATTGCAGACGGGTGTAGCCGCTGGATCCAACAGTAGGGGTTCAGGAGCTGCTCTGTAGTCGACAGCTCCCATGCATGCGCTGGCACACCCCGTAGCTCGATATCGACCATGAACGGCGGGGTTTCTCCAACTAAATGAGCTTGGCATGACCACTGTTTCATGAGCAGGCGGCAGAAAGGTGTGCGAATAGGTTATCCACCATTGCAGACGAGTTCCACCATCCCCTCATCCGGCAGGAGAAGCAGAAAGTCCTTAGGCTTGGAGCGGTGGATCTCCATGGCATTAGCGTCGAGATTGAAAATGTTGGCAATTTCTACTGTCACCTCTCGAGGAGAGATAGCCGATCTATTGCCGATCACCGAGATGAAGACCGCTCGGCGTAGGTGCTCCTCAGCCCGAGCAATACTCGCGGAGCAGTCGATGACGTAGCAGTCCATGTGCGGGTGGCTGTCACTGGCAGCAGCCATGGCCAGAGCCACGAAGTGCACCAGGGAGGGCTGACGAGAGTCAGTAGGGTGAGAGGGTGGAGCTGAATCCCCAGCACCTGAGGAACGGCGCTTGTGGGCACGGTGGCGAGGACGTCCATTGGAACCATCGCGATCACCACCACCAGAAACCGTAGAACAGCCGCCGGCCACGTCACACGGGGAGGCATCAGAAGGACCCAAGCCTCGGAGCAGCGGCGGGGGCAGCAATGCCAAACGGACTGCTGCTTCCTGTCCATCCGTGCGGGGACCTCTAGGGCGGTCGACGCCAATGCTGATGCTGGAACCTTCGGCAAGTTCATGCAGTTGCGGGAACGATTCCCCAAGGACAGGCAGCGGAAACAGTGAGTGTTCCATCGGCAATGGGCTGCACGATGAGATATCGAAAAGCAGTGCGAGGCGTGTCGCGGCGGTGCGAGGCGTATTCTCCGAGCCCGACGGTTTTCCACCACCTGCCAACTGTCCATCGGACCGTGCCTTGACTTGAAGGTGCAGTGTATCTCAGAACGGATAGTGGGGTGGTCCATAAGTGTAACACCCAAAACTTCAAAATTTGCAATAATTTAAAATTTTGCTAGAAATTAAATAAGTGGATTTCATTTTAGCTCTATAGGAAATTAATTTCTAAATTTAATTTGGAATAGGTTGAATGTTTGTTGCATTCATGCCGTTGTAGTTGCAATAAGGTTTTATTGTGTGGAAAATTCTTTTTGCTAAAATTCACTAGAGTTAAAATCTCTTTTGGAAAATAAGTTTGAAAACCTAAAGCAAAGAAAAAAAAAGATTTCTAAAATGGAAAACCCTTCCTGGGCCGTCTTCCCCGCGCCGGCCCAACCCGCCTCTTTCCCCCTCCCTTTTCTCTCCCGCCGTGGGCCGCGCCCCTCCTTTTCCCGCGCCGGCCCGCAGGCCGAGCCGGCCTACCGCGCCCACCGAGCCGCCTCGCCTCCGCCCGCCTCGCTGCCAAGTGGGCCCGGCTCTGAGCCGAGCCGCCCTCCCGCCCGAGCCGCCGAGCCGCCGGCTCGCCTTCTTCCTCATTCCGCCACCGGAAACCGACGCCCCCAAATCGCCGCGACCGTTTCAAATCGAAGCCTCCCCGTGCTTTAACTCTCCAATCAAACCACACCACCGTGATCGCCGCCCCCTATTTCCTCCATTTGAGCCGTTTCCCCCTTGAATACCCACTCGTTTGCATGGAAACCGAAGCTTTTAAGTGCTTTCAAGCCGTCGGCCGAATCTCCTCGAATCCGGCCGTTCCACTCCTCCTCTCGGGTATTTAAGAGCTCTATCGGCATCCTTGTTCGGTTCCGCACCCGAATACCCCATCTCCCCTCTCTCTTGTGCACGGATTCGAGCCGCCGCCGTCACCTCCATTGCCGCCGGTAAGGAGCTCGGTCGCCGCTCTCTTTCTCCTCAACCGAACCGCGATTAAGCTCGTTCTTCGCTCTTATGGTGTCGTCGGACCTCTAGGAGCTCACCCCGGCGCTTCTTGGAGCTTCACCCGCCGTCGAACGCCGTTCCCGCCGAGCCGCTTCACCTCCGCCCGCCGTTCACCGTCGCCGGCCATCTCTGGACCTCCTCCGCCGCCGTCAAGCCCGCAGTTAGTTTCCCCGCGAGCTCCTCGTTGCTATGCGCCAAGTCCCGAAGCAAACCATGGCCGGATGCGCCTTTTGCACATCGCCGGCGAGCCCGCCGCCGTCCCCATCGTCGCCGGCCGTCGCTCCCACCGTTGAACCACCGGCGCCACCCCCTTTTTGATTTCCGGCCGTCGGATCCCGGTTCTTCGGCCCGGATTAGACCGGCCAATTTTTCATACCCCTTCGGTCCACCATGGACCGGTGGACCGATGCCCTTTCAGTGGTCCACAAGCCCGTGGACCAATTCCATGTCATTTCCAATTAAGAAATAATTCAGTAATTGTTTTATTGCGTCATAATCCAATTTCCAGTATAAAATTTTTTCGGTTTACTCTCTGGAAAACATATAAAATTTGCAGTAAAGTCCCTACATCTTCAAAAGCTTATAACTTTTTGCTCGTAGCTCCGATTTTGGCGATTTTCGCGTCAAATCGTTCGTAGCGTCGTGTAGAATCTTTTTGTAGAGTTTTTGAATAGTTTCAGTACTGTTTGGTGTGCTGTTCTTAGAGTTTTGTTTGGTTTGTGTTTTTCCGGTCCGTCGTTTAGGAGCTGAGCAGTTCGGCAACCTCCAAGACCAAGTTTTCGAGGACTTTGAGCAGCAACCCGGTGAAGGCAAGTGCCCTTGAGCATTTCTATGCCACTTTTAGGACTTGCAGGTGTAGTTTTTATCCTTCAATATGCATGCTGTCCAAAATGATATCCCATGCTAGGGTTTACTAGTTTTGTCTCGATATTTTTTTCCTTGTCGCCGTTGATGTATCGGGTTAAGAAGATGGGTAGATCATGCTAGCGCTGTCCGGGTGGGAGAATGGTTAATATTGACTAATGAACTATGCAACACTGTCCCGATGGAAAAAATGGTAATTCTTTTTGTAGCAACATGGTATAGGTCTTCCCCAACAGAATGGATGGATTGTGGTGGTGCCTATGGCAAGTTTGGGTATGTATCTGTTTGGGGTCCTAAGGACCGGTTCTTGGGCATGTAATCAAGTTATATCCGTACAACCACGAGGCCTATATGGGTACGGCCTGGCCAAATAATTAGCGACCACCGATTCTGTGGGCATCACTGGTCGAGTATGTGGCACAAGAGGGGGCTTCTGCAGCGACTCGGTCCGCCCTCTACGCCGAGCTGGACAGAGCACTCGATGAGTTGGAGGATCTTCACCAGCGCCACGCCGAGCAGGAGCAAATGATCTACGAGCTAGAGATCATGCTGCAGGATCCCGACCAGCACCCCGACGAGGCTCCACCAGCACCGCCTTCCGCCCCTGCACCGCCCCGCTCTCCTTCGCGCAAGAGGCTCCGTCAGGCAGATGTTGCAGGACCTTCAGGCACCGCCGGCCAGGAGTAGAGTCGAGCTAGGAAGATGTCCCCTAGCAGAATAAGTCGTTTAGACTCGTGTCATTTGTAGTAGGGTGTGCTTGTGCTTGTGCCTGTTCTGTGTAGACCTTGTTTTGAGTTGGATCTTTGCTTGAGTGTTGGTGTGATGTAGGGGTTTCCCCTCTACATTTCATCAGTTATTATAATAATAGTCGGGAGTCCTTTCTTTCCGTTCCCTTCAGTTTCTTTCAGTTCCTGTCTCGTTTTCCGTCCCTGTTTTTCCCTTATGCTTCTCGCGCCTTGGCAACAACAGATGGTGAACACCCGACGTAGCAACAACACCAACGACAACATCAACAACAACACTGTCAACAACAACGCTGCCAACAATAACAACCTTCCTCCCCCGCCACCCCTCATGGACGCCAACCAAGTCATGACTCTTCTTCAAGGTTTGGTCCAAGCCATCAACCAGCAGCCTCAGGCTCAGCAGGCACCGCTGCAGCAGCCACAGTCTAGACTCAGGACTTTCTTGAGCACCCAGCCACCTACCTTTTCTCAGGCAATAGAGCCAATGGAGGCAGATGATTGGCTAAGGACAATCGACAGCAAGCTTCAGATAGCTCAGTGCAATGGAAGAGAAAAAGTTCTCTTTGCATCCCACCAACTCAGTGGGCCAGCTCAGGAGTGGTGGACTGCTTACACTGCCGCTCATGAGGACCCCCAGGAGATCACCTGGGCAGAATTCCGAAGCAGTTTCCGCGCTCACCATGTTCCTATCGGAGAAATAAAGCTGAAAAGGAAGGAGTTCCTCAGTCTCAAACAAGGCCCTATGTCTGTAAGAGAGTACCTCACTAAGTTCACTCAACTGTCTCGCTACACCCCCAGTGATGTTGACACAGACGAGAAGAAGCAGGACTGTTTTCTTGAAGGTCTAAACTCCGGTCTACAGTATGCCCTCTCTGCCAACGAGTACCCTAATTTTCAGAAATTGGTGGATAGAGCTTTCATATTAGAAAAGAAGCGCCAGAATCTAGGTGAAGAACGTAAGCGCCATCTGCAGGGTCAGTCTTCTGGCAGTAACACTCGCCCCCGTTTCAACGCCCCTGCCACTGGTCCGATGTTCCGCCAGGGAGGTCAGAACCAGCTGCAGCAAAACCAGCAGAGGCCACCGCAGAAGATGCAAGGTCAGGTTACAGGGTCTTACAAGCCCCCGATTCAGCAACAACAACAGCCTCGCCCCAACTTCCAGCAGCAGCGACCCAACCACAACCAGCCACAACCGCAGAAACGCACAGGTCAGGGGTTAGGCAACATTGGTCCGTGTTTCAGTTGCGGCCAATTCGGGCATCTTTCCAAGCAATGCCCTAAGAAGCAGCAAGGTCAGGCCCAAGGTAGTAACAACCAGCAGCAGCAGCCCCGCCAGAACACGATGCATGGTCGCGTCAACCACGTTGCAGTGGAGGAAGCCCAAGAAGCTCCCGACGTAGTGCTGGGTATGTTCTCTGCAAACTTTCACCCCGCAACAGTATTATTCGATTCAGGTGCTACGCATTCTTTAATATCATACCAGTTTGTGAATGCTTATAAATTGCCAAGAGCATTAATGAAAAATAGAGTACTAGTAAGTTCTCCTGGAGGAGCAATGGAATCAAGGCAGGTATGCCCTAAAGTAAATATAAGCATAAGGGGGGTAGATTTTCTTGCCAATCTCATCATTCTGGAATCCAAAGGAATCGATATCATTCTGGGAATGGATTGGCTGACCAAGTACAAAGGAGTCATAGGATGTGCAACAAAGACAGTACAGCTGACGCATACTGATGGTACCAAAGTGGAATTCCAAGCTACAACAGAGTCAGCCATCAACGCCAGTTTGAACAAAACCAATGCAGTGGAAGATAGCAGGGTGGTCAGCGAATTTCCTGATGTCTTTCCGGAAGATTTACCAGGTATGCCACCTGATCGAGAAATTGAATTTGCCATTGAATTAGTACCTGGAACGGCTCCTATATATAAGAGGCCATATAGAATGGATGCCAACCAGTTGGCTGAGCTCAAGGAGCAAATGCAAGAGCTACTAGACAAAGGGTTTATTCGCCCCAGTTCTTCGCCCTGGGGAGCCCCTGTAATCTTCGTTCCAAAGAAGGATGGTACACAGAGGATGTGTATAGACTATCGAGCTCTGAATGAAGTAACAATAAAAAACAAATACCCTCTGCCTCGCATTGAAGATCTGTTTGATATGCTGATAGGAGCATGTGTGTTTTCCAAGATTGATCTTAGATCTGGATATCACCAGCTGAAGATTCGTGCTTCGGATATTCCCAAGACTGCATTTGTTACTCGGTACGGTCTATACGAGTACACAGTAATGTCTTTCGGACTGACCAATGCCCCAGCATACTTCATGTATCTGATGAACAAGGTTTTTATGGAATATTTGGACAAGTTCGTTGTGGTATTCATCGATGACATCCTGGTTTACTCCCAGAACGAAGTAGAACATGAGGAACATTTAAGGATGGTATTGCAGAAACTCAGGGAGAACCAGTTGTTTGCCAAACTGAGCAAATGTGAATTTTGGTTGAAGGAAGTTCCTTTCCTCAGTCACATCATATCAGCAGGAGGTGTGTCCATAGATCCATCCAAGGTAAGAGACGTTCTGAATTGGAAGCCACCGCAGAATGTGTCTGAGATTCGTAGTTTTCTGGGTTTAGCAGGATACTATCGTCGATTTATTGAAGGTTTCTCCAAGATAGCGAAGCCAATGACCGAACTGTTAGGGAAGGGAGCAGAGTTCAAGTGGACAACAGCTAGAGAAGCCAGTTTCAATGAATTAAAGAAAAGGTTGACCTCAGCACCAGTTTTGATCATGCCAGACACTCAGAAGCCATTCTCGGTATATTGTGATGCATCCCGTCAAGGTTTGGGATGTGTGCTTATGCAAAAAGGCCACGTTATAGCTTATGCATCCCGGCAGCTAAGAAAGCATGAAGAGAATTATCCAACGCATGATTTGGAGCTAGCCGCAGTTGTTCATGCACTCAAGATTTGGAGGCATTACCTGATTGGACAAAGATGTGAGATATATTCTGATCATAAGAGCTTAAAATATATTTTCACTCAGCCGGATCTTAACCTAAGACAACGCAGATGGTTAGAGCTTATTAAGGACTATAATTTGGGAATCAACTATCATCCAGGAAAGGCGAACGTAGTAGCCGATGCCTTGAGCAGAAAATCTCAGGTTAATTCTATGACTCTCCAAGAGTTGAGTCCCGAACTATGCAAGGAATTCAAGAGGTTGAATCTAAGTATGGTGTGTAATACCGAGATGATTGCTATGGAAATAGACTCAACACTTGAACAAGATATAAGGAAGGGTCAGCTTGAAGATGACAAGATTTTGGAGATCAAGCAATTGATCAAAGCAGGCAAAGCCCCGGACTTTTCTGAAGACAAGCAGGGTACAATATGGTATAAGCATAGGATTTGTGTTCCGGACATAAAGTCTATTCGGGATACTATTTTAAAGGAAGCTCATGATTCAGCGTATTCTATTCACCCTGGGAGCACCAAGATGTATCAAGATCTTAAGGATCAGTACTGGTGGTATGGAATGAAACGTGCAGTAGCAGAACACGTAGCTTTGTGTGATATCTGTCATCGGGTCAAAGCTGAACATCAAAGACCCGCAGGACTGCTACAGCCACTAAAAATACCTGAATGGAAGTGGGAAGAAATTAGCATGGATTTCATAGTGGGTCTACCACGAACGCAATCAGGATATGATTCTATATGGGTTGTGGTTGACCGGTTGACGAAAGTGGCTCACTTTATTCCAGTTAAGGAATCCTATCGAAGTCCAAAGTTAGCCGAGTTGTACATGTCCAAGGTTGTATGTCTGCATGGAGTGCCTAAGATAATTGTATCTGATCGTGGCAGTCAGTTTACTTCAAGGTTCTGGCGACGTCTGCATGAATCGCTGGATACAAGGTTGAATTTCAGTTCAGCCTATCACCCGCAGACTGATGGGCAAACGGAAAGAGTAAATCAAATTCTTGAAGATATGCTGAGAGCATGTGCACTCAAGAATGGTAACAGTTGGGACAAGAATCTACCGTATGCAGAATTCTCATACAATAACAGCTTCCAAGCTAGTTTGAAGATGTCCCCTTTTGAAGCTTTGTATGGGAGAAAATGTAGAACCCCGTTATTCTGGAATCAAACCGGGGAAAGCCAAGTTTTTGGTCCTGAAGTCCTGAGAGAAGCAGAAAGGCAAGTACACGAGATCTGGGATAATTTGAAAACCGCACAGTCAAGGCAGAAGAGTTATGCGGATCATCGACGTCGGGAACTAACCTTTGAAATAGGAGACTTTGTGTATCTCAAAGTATCACCAATCCGAGGGCTACGTAGATTCAAAGTCAAAGGCAAGCTATCACCTCGGTTTATTGGTCCGTACAAGATACTGGGAAGACGAGGAGAAGTAGCTTACCAGCTGAAGTTACCACCTCAACTTTCAGGAGTACACGATGTCTTTCACGTATCACAGTTAAAGAAGTGCTTAAGAGTTCCTGAGGAACAGTTACCAGTAGAAGACCTGGATGTGCGAGAAGATCTGTCCTATGCCGAATATCCGGTCAAGATTCTTGAGACGTCAGAACGAGTTACCAGGAACAGGAGAGTCAAAATGTGTAGAGTGCAGTGGAAGCATCACTCAGAAGAAGAAGCCACCTGGGAAAGAGAAGATGATTTGAAGACGGAGTTTCCCCATCTCTTCTCCGATCTTTTCGAATCTCGAGGGCGAGATTCATCGTAAGGGGGGTAGGTTTGTAACACCCAAAACTTCAAAATTTGCAATAATTTAAAATTTTGCTAGAAATTAAATAAGTGGATTTCATTTTAGCTCTATAGGAAATTAATTTCTAAATTTAATTTGGAATAGGTTGAATGTTTGTCGCATTCATGCCGTTGTAGTTGCAATAAGGTTTTATTGTGTGGAAAATTCTTTTTGCTAAAATTCGCTAGAGTTCGCTCGGTTAAAATCTCTTTTGGAAAATAAGTTTGAAAACCTAAAGCAAAGAAAAAAAAAGATTTCTAAAATGGAAAACCCTTCCTGGGCCGTCTTCCCCGCGCCGGCCCAACCCGCCTCTTTCCCGTTCCCTTTTCTCTCCCGCCGTGGGCCGCGCCCCTCCTTTTCCCGCGCCGGCCCGCAGGCCGAGCAGGCCTACCGCGCCCACCGAGCCGCCTCGCCTCCGCCCGCCTCGCTGCCAAGTGGGCCCGGCTCTGAGCCGAGCCGCCCTCCCGCCCGAGCCGCCGAGCCGCCGGCTCGCCTTCTTCCTCATTCCGCCACCGGACACCGACGCCCCCAAATCGCCGCGACCGTTTCAAATCGAAGCCTCCCCGTGCTTTAACTCTCCAATCAAACCACACCACCGTGATCGCCGCCCCCTATTTCCTCCATTTGAGCCGTTTCCCCCTTGAATACCCACTCGTTTGCATGGAAACCGAAGCTTTTAAGTGCTTTCAAGCCGCCGGCCGAATCTCCTCGAATCCGGCCGTTCCACTCCTCCTCTCGGGTATTTAAGAGCTCTATCGGCATCCTTGTTCGGTTCCGCACCCGAATACCCCATCTCCCCTCTCTGTTGTGCACGGATTCGAGCCGCCGCCGTCACCTCCATTGCCGCCGGTAAGGAGCTCGGTCGCCGCTCTCTTTCTCCTCAACCGAACCACGATTAAGCTCGTTCTTCGCTCTTATGGTGCCGCCGGACCTCTAGGAGCTCACCCCGGCACTTCTTGGAGCTTCACCCGCCGTCGAACACCGTTCCCGCCGAGCCGCTTCACCTCCGCCCGCCGTTCACCGTAGCCAGCCATCTCCGGACCTCCTCCACCGCCGTCAAGCCCGCAGTAAGTTTCCCCGCGAGCTCCTCGTTGCTATGCGCCAAGTCCCGAAGCAAACCATGGCCGGATGCGCCTTTTGCGCATCGCCGGCGAGCCCGCCGCCGTCCCCATCGTCGCCGGCCGCCGCTCCCACTGTTGAACCACCGGCGCCACCCCCTTTTTGATTTCCGGCCGTTGGATCCCGGTTCTTCGGCCCGGATTAGACCGGCCAATTTTTCATACCCCTTCGGTCCACCATGGACCGGTGGACCGATGCCCTTTCAGTGGTCCACAAGCCCGTGGACCAATTCCATGTCATTTCCAATTAAGAAATAATTCAGTAATTGTTTTATTGCGTCATAATCCAATTTCCAGTATAAAATTTTTTCGGTTTACTCTCTGGAAAACATGTAAAATTTGCAGTAAAGTCCCTACATCTTCAAAAGCTTATAACTTTTTGCTCGTAGCTCCGATTTTGGCGATTTTCACGTCAAATTGTTCGTAGCGTCGTGTAGAATCTTTTTGTAGAGTTTTTTAATAGTTTCAGTACTGTTTGGTGTGCTGTTCTTAGAGTTTTGTTTGGTTTGTGTTTTTCCGGTCCGTCGTTTAGGAGCTGAGCAGTTCGGCAACCTCCAAGACCAAGTTTTCGAGGACTTTGAGCAGCAACCCGGTGAAGGCAAGTGCCCTTGAGCATTTCTATACCAGTTTTAAGACTTGCAGGTGTAGTTTTTATCCTTCAATATGCATGCTGTCCAAAATGATATCCCATGCTAGGGTTTACTAGTTTTGTCTCGATATTTTTTTCCTTGTCGCCGTTGATGTATCAGGTTAAGAAGATGGGTAGATCATGCTAGCGCTGTCCGGGTGGGAGAATGGTTAATATTGACTAATGAACTATGTAACACTGTCCCGATGGAAAAAATGGTAATTCTTTTGTAGCAACATGGTATAGGTCTTCCCCAACAGAATGGATGGATTGTGGTGGTGCCTATGGCAAGTTTGGGTATGTATCTGTTTGGGGTCCTAAGGACCGGTTCTTGGGCATGTAACCAAGTTATATCCGTACAACCACGAGGCCTATATGGGTACGGCCTGGCCAAATAATTAGCGACCACCGATTCTGTGGGCATCACTGGTCGAGTATGTGGCACAAGAGGGGGCTTTTGCAGCGACTCGGTCGGCTGTTAGCGGTGAAACCTTAGTGGGTGCCTACAAATCGGCGCGAGTTTTGTAAAGGCCTTGTAGTGAGACCCCGACTCCTTACCCCGGAAGTATGGAGTAACAAGGGAATCACGACTCGTGGATCTGTGCAAACTCTGCAGAGTATCAAACTGGTCGATCAGCCGTGCTCACGGTCAAGAGCGAGCTTGGACTTCTTCAAGATTAGTTGGATCTGGGTTTTGGTATGGTTGGTCGGGTAGCCAGGTAATGGGATTATCTGGTGAGCTTTGGGGTAACCGGATATGGGATACCCGGTGAGTCAAATCCCTTTGGTTATAGCAAGTGTCTTCACACCTAGTAAATAGGATGCCTGTTGCTGGGAGTATAGGTTAAGGCATCGTTTTAGTTGCTTAGTGCTAATAACCCCTGTCAAGCCTTTTTCTTGTCGAAAGCCTCATACCCTGCTTTCCCCTGCACTTGCGGAGTACAACCCCTGCATTCTCCCGCCATTCAGAAGCTGTCTTTGAAGCTGGTACCTTCGACCTTGATGACTTCGATCCCGAGCTGCTGTTCTAGGCTGTGGAGCCCCCAGTTGACGTCTTCGCCTGTGGAAGCTGGAGCCGCTGACGCTGAAGACCCCTCTTGTCTCCCGCTGTGTTTTCTTTCAGACCCTCGGGTCATTTTGTAATAAGGTTAAGTTCGATGTATCTTTTGCACTGTGATGATATCACTAATGATGTAAGCGCATGTATGGAAGTTGTTCCTGGCATACATGTGTTGTGCCCGGTTTTGTTCCCTTTAAAACTGGGTGTTACAATAAGAGGTCGCGGCTTCCACTGTGCAGGCGGCCGGCGTAGAACGGTCCTGATGTTGGAAGGCTACCCGGGTTCCGCGGTGGTCAAGACCGTTGGTGCCATGACCGGAGCAGCTGAGGAGATAACTGCATCTCTGAATGAGCACGCGGCGGAGGTGCGCAGGCCCTCACTCCGGGAGGACGGGCAGGAAAACCGCCAGCACAACTCCTTCGCCCAGCTCGCCGGTAGGAACGGCTACGCCGACGGTGACAAAGGAGAATGGGAAACCGATGGCTGTTGCTGGAATTAATTGTCATAGAACTTGTGGACTTGTTTTACGATGGTGCGGAAGTAAGGAGTTCGTATACAGCTATAGCGTCATTCGTTTGAGTGCAGAGTTTGAGTCGGAGTTAGAATCTAGAGTCGGATCGTGGGATGACATGATTCGTGTTAGGATTCGGAGTTAGCAGGTCGCAATAAATATGAGTTGTAATCTCTAATTTGTAAGCAAGACATAGAGTCGTCCAAGTCATGAGTTGAATAGAGTCTAAAAATTTCCTTCAGAGAGTTTTTGCCTTGTTTTATTGTTCTTGTCGAATTTCTGCTATTTATTCGCTTCTCGTCGAGATACGCGAGTTCGATCTCGCTGAGTAGTACGCGACACAGGAATAACTGGACGTTGCTAGTCGATCGGTGTGATCGAGAGCAGCACGTACCCGGTGGATAGCTGGTCTAGTCGTGGTCGAGCACGTACGACTGGTCACGTAAGCTAGTCGTGACTGGTGGTTGTCAGTTGGCGTGCTTCCATACTTTGGTCGCTCGGGTGGTCGAGGAACCTGGTTGCTTGCGTTGTCATGAATCCGGAGTAGTCGCGCACGTGATCCAGTGGTCAGACCCAACATCTAGTATTAGAGTTGGAAGGGCACAACACTAACTTGTGAAGATGTCGATCATTCCTCAGGGCGAGGTGGCGCAGGAGAGCGGCGGTGGGCCGTTCCTATACCCGCAGTTTACATATGCTGGGTGATTCGCGTGCAGGCGATGATGGAAGATCAAGGCGTTTGGGAGGCAGTCGAGCTAGTGGTCGGTGCGGCCGTCGACGAGAAGAAGGACAAGAAGGCGAAGTCGCATCTCTTCCAAGCGCTCCCGGAGGATCTCCTGATGCAAGTGGCAAGGAAGAAAACTGCGAAGGAGGTTTGGGATTATATCAAGACAAGGTTCATCGGCGCGGATCACGTCAAGGATGCACGGCTTCTCACGTTGAAGAGCGACTTCAACGCCATGCGCATGCAGGAGGGAGAAAACCTGGACCAGTATGCCGGAAGGCTAAACAACATGTCCGTCAGGTATGCAAACCTAGAGGAGATGCTCGACGACGCTGCATTGGTCAAAAAGCTGTTCAACACCATGCCGGATCGATTCCTGAGTGTGATTGCCGGGATTGAGTAGTTCTACGATCTCGACAAGATGTCGTTCGAGGATGTCGCACAATGAGAAGGAGAGCGGCTCAGGCGGTGGTCGCCGCAACAAGAGCCACATCAAGTGCTTCAACTGCTACAAGATGGGACACTACGCGAACAAGTGCAAGGCACCGAAGAAGAAGGAAGAGGAGACTCATCTCACTCGTGCTGATGACATCGAGCTGGCCCTGCTACTCATGATGTCAGAAGAGCCAGCACAAGAACAGCAGCACCAGCGGGGAGCCGTGCTGTTGAATGAGGAGAAAGTGGAGCCAGAACTATGTGACACAACGGAAGAAGGCTCTAGCTCTGAGGTCTGGTACTTGGACAATGGGGCCAGTAATCACATGACCGATGACAAAGAGAAGTTCAGAGAGCTGGACGAATGTGTCACTAGCAAGGTGAAGTTCGGGGATGGCTCCACGGTACAGATCATGGGCTTAGGGTTTGTTGTGTTCAGCTGCAAGAACGATGACCAGTGGCTGTTGCAGGAGGTCTACTACATTCTAAGACTGTGCAGCAACATCATCAACCTTGGACAACTTACCGGAGTTGAACACAAGGTGATCATGGATGCTGAACATCTACGTGTGTATGATAATAGTCCTGCACGGTTGCTTATGAAGGTGAGGCGAACTCCAAATCACCTCTACAAGATCGAGCTGCATCAAGCGACGCCAGTGCATCTCTTAGCCATCCTTCAATACCCGACGTGGCTTTGGCATGCGAGGCTCGGACATGTCAACTTCATTGCTATGAAGCTGCTTGTCAACAAGGGGATGGCAGCAGGAGTGCCGCCGATCACACACCCGAATGAGTTATGTCATGGATGTTTGCTGGCAAAGTAGGTGAGGCAGTCGTTCCCGGCAATGGCAAATTTTAGGGCGGAGAAGCCACTGGAACTGCTATATGCTAACCTTTGTGGGCGAATCACACCTTCGAGTCTCGCCGGTAACAGTTACATTATGTTCATCGTTGATGATTACTCACGATGGATGCGGGTGTTCGTGATCAAGTCGAAGGACCAAGCTTGCTCCATGTTCATAAAGTTCAAGTTGCAGGCTGAGAACACGAGAGAGCAATGCATCAAGACATTGAGGACTGATTGCGGTGGGGAATTCCTCTATGCTGAGTTCACCCAGTTATGCGAGGAAGCTGGGATCAAACGGCACCTCACCGCGCTATACACGCCACAACAAAACAGTGTGATAGAGCGGAGGAATAGGACCGTGATGGCGATGGCGAGGTCCCTCCTCAAGAGCATGAACGTACCTGGAAGGTTTTGGGGGGAGGTGGTGCGACACACGGTGTATCTGCTGAACCACCTGTCGATGAAGGCGCTGGATGAATGCACCCTGTTCTAGGCTTGGAACGGAAGGAAGCCGCATTTGGCACATCTTCGTGTGTTCGGCTGCACTGCACACACGAAGGTGACAACACCACTTTTGAAGAAGCTCGTTTATCAAAGCTAGCTGATGGTGTATCTTGGCATCGAGGACGGCTGCAAGACACGTCGTCTCTTTGAACCAAGGCACGGGAAAATCCATGTAAGTCATGATGTTAAATTCAATGAAAGCATGGAGTGGAGCTGGTGTACAAGAACAAGTAGCGGAGAGCCGTCTGATTTCGATGTTGAGGAGGCAATTAGCACTGAGCCACTAGTAGGCGGAACTATGCCACTCACGGGTGGTCTGGCAGGTGTGCCAACGCCCGCGGCACATAATGATCAGGCTCCTTCATCAACTCTGTTGGTGGGAGAGGAGACACCGGAAGGGCCAGTAACCAGGAGATGCACTGCGGAATGCACGACAGTTGTCTCTCCAAAAATCCCCACAATCTAGTGGTGCTGCCAGCATCTGAAGTGCTGGTGGATGATTGAGCCACACCGCTATCGAGCGGGAGCAGCAGCATAGATGAGGGCCCAGTGCAATACAGGCACATTGACGACATCATGAGAGATGCTCCGAAGGTTGATCTCAATGAAGATGTGGAAGAAGAGGTCATGCTCGTGTAGACGAAGGAGCTATCTTGCTACCTTGAGGCTGCTGGATAGGAGGTCTAGGAGGACGCCATGGCCAAGGAGATCGAGTCCATAGAGAAGAATAACACATTGACTATAACAACGCTGCCAGCTGGTCATAAGCCAATCGGGCTCAAATGGATTTACAACTGAAAAAGAACTCAGATGGAGATGTGATCAAGCACAAGGCAAGGCTGGTCACGAAGGGGTATGTGCAGCGGCAAGGAATTGATTTCAAATAAGTGTTTGTACCAATGGCTAGGCTGGATACCGTACGCATCATCCTTGCTGTTGTAGCCAACCAAGGTTGGCAAGTTCATCATCTGGATGTCAAATCGGCATTCTTAAATGGTGAGCTCGAAGAGGAAGTATACGTGACTTTGCCGGAAGGTTTTATAGTGAAGAACAAAGAGCATTTTTTGCTCAAACTCAGCAAGGCGCTGTATGGACTTCGACAAGCACCACGGGCCTGGAATATCTAGCTTGATAAAAGCTTAAAGCAACTTGGATTTGTGAAGTGTTCTCAAGATCACACCGTATACACAAGAGGAACATGCCAACATGGATTTATTGTTGGAGTATATGTTGATGATCTCATTGAGACAGGAGAAAGTCCAGAGGAGATCATGGGATTCAAGCAGCAGATGATGAGTGAGTTCGAGATGACCAATCTCGAATTGCTCAATTACTATCTCATAATTGAGGTAACGCAAGAAGATGGGCAAATTACAATCAAGGAAACAGCGTATGCGAAGAAGGTTCTTGGTCAATTCGGTGTGCTGGATTACAATCCCACAAAATTTTCCATGGAACAAAAGGCACAGCTGCAAAAGGATCCAGATGGACAACTAGTTGATGAAACTGAGTAGTTGCATCATCGGTTGCCTGAGGTATTTGCTCCATACAATACTTGACCTTTCATTTGCTGTTGGGATGGCAAGCAGATTAATGGAGAAGCCCACGGTGATGCATTACAAGGCAGTAAAGCAAATTCTTCAGTATTTGAAGGGCATTGTGCATTATGGTATTGTGTATACTAGAGGAGGAGAAACAGAGGTGATCACCGGCTACACAGATAGTGATATAGCTGGTGACATGTGATGACGACATCACTCATTTAGATACACGCACTACAAGTGATCCTCCGGTGATTGATCCATTACAAGGACCGATTACACGGGCGTTTAACTCATGAGGTGAATTTGTTACTCGCTGTCTATACTACTAATTATAAGGATTGAATGCTACTCAATTTTTGTGAATTTTTTAAGCTTAGGAATATGGGAGAAGCACCTATGGAACAGCCAAGTCGGACGGGGCTCAAGCCAACTTCAAGTCGGAGTCAGAACTCGGTTCAGATTCAGCAGACAGCGCTGCACTAAAATGGCCATAAATTCTTCATATGGAGTCCAAATAAGGTGTTCTTTGATGCATTAGAAAGCTAAGGACGATAGCTTTGTTTTGGTACTAGTCCCAGCTCCAGATTCATGGTGGATTATTTTGTGTCATCAAAACAATGTGCTGTGTCACAATTTTGGGCTATATCGGGCCTTGTAAATGTGTTTAGGTCTAAGCCCAAGTTGTGGACGCCCTGCTGGTCACCCAAAACCCTAGCACGCCCCTCTTCATATACCTAGTAGCCGTCATCATAGACCTTTTGGGGTTTTGCTTAGATTAATCTGTCATTACACAGTTTCGCTGTCGTTCGGTTTGTGAAACCCCAACTCGTGAGCTTAATCATATTTGCAATTTCAGATTGTGTTCTTCCGTGTTCTTGCTTGTGTTCTGATTCGCTTGTAGGATTAGCCTTCTTGGCGAGGTCAATCATGCTGCGCACTGTTGATAACCAACGGAGCAGTGGTGTAGCGATTGTAAGGGTTGCGTTCTGTCCGGGTCGGAAGCCTTGGATCGTCAACGTCGAGTCTCCACCAATCGACTTACCATTACCTAACAGAAGATTGGGCGTAATCCTCTCATCAACTGGTATCATATTTTCAGGTTGCCCGCTGGGTAATTTCATTTTTCCCTTAGATTAGTTCTGTTTTCATCACCTAGAGTCTACAAAAAGCCAAAATATTTCCCTTGTCCGCTGTCCCACAACCCTTTGGGCCTTGCAGTTTCATTTTTGGTGTCGTGTTGTTGAGTTTGTGTCCATTGTGGTCAAGTCTTGTTGCTGGTCTAGAGTAGTGTTCTCGGTTTTAGTTCAACGCCCGTGCTATTTGTCGCGCCGCTCTCCCACCACTCCCACCCCCACTAAGAAGTCGAGCCACTACATCACTCGATTTGCCCTCGCAAACCACCTTGTGTTAATTCTCACCACGCTAGCCCTAGATAGGTCACAAGACGTCTTGTATCACTTGCCCTACCACCACAACCCTCCTTTTTCATCTGGCGATCCGATTGCTTGTTTGCCCTAATTTCGTGGGCTTACCGATTGAGTAGGGAAGCTTTGCCCTAATTTTTCGTTGTTGTTATCATCCATAGCCCAGAGAAGCTTTGCCCTAGGTGTGTTTAGATAGCTAAGTAGAGTTACTTAGCCATGTCCTATGTTTGGTTGATAAGGAAGCTTTGCCCTAAACCGACAGAAGAAAATAAGTGCGCAGAAATCCTAGTTTGAGCAATGTTCACTAAATCGGGCCTAACTTTTGCCTACGAACTCGGATTTGGACGTTCTATACGCCGTTGGAAAGCTAATTTCGAGACCGACGTGAAAAAAGAAACTAGGCTCTGATCTGTTTCCCTATTTGACACCCAAATTCAACTGTTTAGACCCTCTTTCGGGGCCCGAAAGTTTCAGTACCCGTTTTTCACATTCTGCTGTCTACCGCTTTGTGATCTGTTTTTTGTGCCTATATTTTTTAGACCCTTTATAAGTGTGTGCTACAACATCTAGAAGAGAAAGTATGCAAAAAAAAATAGAGAAAAAATATTGTGGTAAAAATCAGAACTATGAAAGGCAATCAGATTGTGGTAGCACACTGTGTTCTTTGTGCTTGGTCCTTTCTTTCAGCTTGTTGTGCTAGGTTTAGGGACATGCTAGGGACCAGCAATGATAACTACTTTGAACATTTATTCAGCTTTGCTAATCTGATTACGATTTGCTACTCCTTGCTACCATATTATTCCATGTCAAGCTACACTTTCTCTTGATCAGAATAGGTCCTCTCTTGCAATCATACCCTCGCTCGACAAGTTATCAAGAAGCAGCCGCCGATTGTTCCACCTGCTGTGTTGGTAAGAACACTTGTAACAGTGTGGTAAGATGCTTGAGTGTGTGTGATTCCACTGCCTAATAGTGATAGGGATAATTTTGTTTTGTCCTTTGCTTTCTACTAACCATGGCAGATGATCCAACGGATCTCAAGGACTATGTCTCCAAGGGAGAACTTAACACCCTCGTTCAGCAATAGAATCAAGCGTTAAATGACATGATGGCAAGACAAAATCAAACATTGAATGACATTGTCACAAGGATGAACGACATGAGAACAAGCATTGCTAATCTAGTCACACGAGTGAACGACATTGAGCTGCGGGATCCACAGGAAGAAGATGCTTCTGACAATGATGATCCCAATGCTGGACATGAAGATGATGATGCTGGTATTTTGTGGGACAAGATTGGAGGGCACAACATCAGCGCTGGCTGAACAATAATAACAACAACCGTAACCACCACATGAGATGTAATGTTCGAGGTAATGATGATCACTATGCTAAGGTCAAGTTTAAGATACCCTCTTTTGATGGTTCATATGATGCTGATGCTTATTTAGATTGGGAAATGACGGTTGAGCAGAAGTTTAATTCTCACATGGTTCCTGACATACATAGAGTTAGACAAGCCACTGGTGAGTTCACTAATTATGCAATTATTTGGTGGAGTGGGTTGGTAAATGCTGGATTAGAACCTACTACTTGGAAAAGATTAAAGCATGCCATGCGTAGTAGATTTATACCTCCTGAGTACAAATGAGATTTAAAAAAGAAATTGCAGTGCTTCAATCAAGGTAGTCTATTTGTTAATGAATACTATAATGAACTACACATTGTTGTCCTTCGCTGTGGTATACAAGAAAATGATGAGGATACAATGATTCATTTTTATTCGGGGTTAAGACGTGAAATTCAGGACTTGGTTGATTATAGAGATTATAATACCATGGATAGGTTGTTCCATCTTGCTTGTTGGTTGAGAATGAATTGCAGGGACGTGAGCCAAAGTCGCAGAACATTGGGAGTTCGTTTTCCTCCAGATTGTAATTGGGCAAAGCCAAACCAGCCTCATTCACTTCGGCACGATCTACTGCCCCCTCCGATAATAGGGCGCGTACAGCAGCACCGTCACCACCAGCACCACATACAGCCGAGGTGAGCAAATATGTTTCTGTGCAGCAACTAGCGACGAAGACCACTCCTTCAACTGGCTCCCCGAGTAGTTCAACGAGTATTGTGTGCCGCCGTTGCAAGGGCATGGGCCATGTCATGAAGGATTGCCCCAGTCAACGCGCTTATGTTGCAACCGATGACGGTGGGTACATCAATACTAGTGATGTTGACGATGAATTTGTGCTTCAAGCTAACCTTGCATGTGATCATGAGACCGATAGCGATGGTGATGATATTTTAGGTGCCGTTGCCACTGAGGACTACAAAAATAGAACATTTGTTGTACAACGTGTTTTGAGTGCTCAAATGTAGCAAGCGGAGCAGCTTCAACGCCATAATTTGTTTCAGATGTTTCTCATTGTCAAGGACTACTGTGTTCGAGTTATAATTGATGGTGGGAGTTGCAATAACTTGGTGAGTTCAGATTTTGTCAATAAGCTTGGCTGGGCCACTCGCGCACACCATCGTCCATATCACATTCAATAGCTCAACAACAGTGGTAAGGCGAAGGTAACACACACTGTTTGTGTTCATTTTTCATTAGTTCCTACCATGATTATGCAGATTGTGATGTCGTGCCTATGCAAGCATGTTCCCTTTTGTTAGGCTGTCCTTGGGAGTTTGATACTAATGCTACACACCATGGTAGAAGTAATAAATACACACTTATGCACAAAGGAAAGAAAATAATCTTGCTTCCTTTAACACCGAGTGAGATTGTGTAATGTGATAAAGAGATAGCTGAAAATGCGAAGAGAGAACAAGATTTACAATCTGAAAATCAGCAAGTAGCTAAACATGTTTTTCGACCAAAGAAAGAGCAACCAACACCTTCTTCTAGTTCCACAGGCATTAAATTAAAAGGTGGTGTTATGCTTGTTACAAAATCAGACCTTGCTGAAATTGTTAACAATGATGTTCCTTGCTACGCTTTGGTATGCAAAGAGGCTTTATTTTCCCTTGATGATATACCCTTCCTCTTTGCCTTATGCTGTCACTAACCTTTTGCAGGAGTATAAGGATGTGTTTCCAACCGAGATACCCCCGGGGCTACCACCTTTGAGAGGAATCGAGCACCAAATTGATTTGATCCTGGGAGCAACTTTGCCAAACCGTGCAGCATATAGGACCAATCCAGAGGAGACTAAGGAAATTCAATGACAAGTCCAAGACCTTTTGGACCGTGGGTATGTATGAAAAAGCCTTAGTCCTTGTGCTATTCTTGTTCTTTTGGTTCCTAAAAAAGACGGTAGTTGGCGCATGTGTGCTGATTGTAGAGCCATTAATAACATTACCATAAGATATCATCATCCTATCCCTAGGCTAGATGACATGCTTGATGAGTTAAGTGGTTCTATTGTGTTCACAAAGATTGACTTGCGTAGTGGTTACCACCAAATAAGAATGAAATTGGGAGATGAATGGAAAACTGCTTTTAAAACAAAGTTTGGTTTATATGAGTGGTTAGTGATGCCTTTTGGTTTAACTAATGCACCTAGCACGTTTATGAGATTGATGAATGAAGTTCTACGTGCTTTCATTGGTAAATTTGTGGTGGTTTATTTCGATGACATTTTGATCTATAGCAAGTCACATACACAACATATTGATCATCTACGTGCTGTTTTTTATGCTTTGCGAGAGGCACGTTTGTTTGCTAATCTTGGGAAGTGCAGCTTTTGCACTGATCGAGTTGGTTTTCTCAGCTATGTTGGTACTCCACAGGGAATTGAAGTGGATGAATCAAAAATTGAAGCCATCAAGAGCTGGCCGACCCCGGAGACTATTACACAGGTGAGAAGTTTTCATTGTCTTGCAGGATTTTATCAGCGTATTGTGAGAGATTTCAGCACCATTGCTGCGCCCCTTAACGAGTTGACAAAAAAGGGTGTTCCATTCCATTGGGGTCCAGCACAAGAAGAAGCTTTTAACACACTGAAAGAGAAGCTTACACATGCACCTCTACTCTGACTTCCGGACTTTGGTAAGACTTTTGAGTTAGAATGTGATGCTAGCAAAATTGGAATTGGATGAGTGTTACTTCAAGAAGGTAAACCCGTTGCTTACTTTAGTGAGAAATTAAATGGACCATCTCTGAATTATTCGACTTATGATAGGGAGTTGTATGCTTTAGTTCGAGTTTTAGAAACATGGCAACACTATCTTTGGCCTAAGGAGTTTATTATTCATTCTGATCATGAATCTTTGAAGCACATTAGAAGTCAAGCTAAACTGAATAAATGACATGCTAAATGGGTTGAGTTCATAGAATCTTTTTCATACATAATTAAACACAAGAAAGGTAAAGACAATGTCATTGCGGATGCATTATCTAGACGTTACACCATGTTGTCCCAACTAGATCACAAAATCTTTGGTTTAGAAACAGTAAAAGGGTTGTATGCAACTGATTCGGACTTTAAAGATGCTTTTCAAAATTGTAAAGAAGGGAGAACTTGGAATAAGTATTTGCTGAATGATAGACTTCTTTATCGCGCTAATAAGCTATGCGTTCCAGCTAGCTCCGTTTGTCTTTTGTTTTTACAGGAAGCGCATGGAGGAGGTTTGATGGGACATTTTGGAGTGAAGAAAACTGACGATGTGCTGGTCACTCATTTCTTTTGGCCAAGGATGAGACACGATGTCGAGCGCTACGTGTCACGCTGCACTACTTGCAATAAAGCTAAGTCTCGCTTGAATCCACATGGTCTTTATATGTCTCTTCCTGTTCCTAGTTTACCTTGGGAGGATATTTCTATGGACTTTATTTTAGGATTGCCTAGGACAAAGAGGGGGAGGGATAGTATATTTGTAGTGGTGGATCATTTTTCTAAAATGGCACATTTTATACCTTGTCACAAGAGTGATGATTCTACACACATAACTGATTTATTTTTCAGGGAGATTATATGCTTACATGGAGTGCCAAATACCATTGTCTTTGATCCTGATGCAAAGTTTTTGAGTCATTTTTGGAGGACATTATGGAATAAATTGGGGACGAAGCTGCTGTTCTCTACTACATGTTATCCCCAAATTGATGGACAAACAGAGGTTGTTAATTGCACATTATACTATGTTGCGGGCTATTTTAAAGAAGAATTTGAAGATGTGGAAAGAGTGTTTGCCTCATATTGAGTTCGCTTACAACAGATCCGTCCACTCCACCACCAAAGTAAGTCCGTTTCAGGTAGTGTATAGTTTCAATCCCCGTGCTCCTATTGATTTACTACCTTTACCTCCTTCTGAAACTCTGAATTTGGATGCTACACAATGTGCTTAATTTATTCTAAAGATGCATGAAACAACTAAAGGAAATATTAAAAAAAATGAATGAGAAATTTAGAGCTTATGGTAGCTAGGGTAGAAAAAACATTTAACTTTTGAACTTGGTGATCTTGTTTGGTTACACTTGCGTAAAGATCGATTTTCAGAGTTGAGAAAATCTAAATTGATGCCTCGAGCTGATGGTCCTTTTAAAGTTCTTGAGAAGATTAATGATAATGCATATAAGCTTGAGTTGCCTGCAGATATTGGGGTTAGTCCCATATTTAACATTTCAGATTTAAAACCATATGTTGGAGAGGAGATGAGGTTACGTTGAGGATGACTCCAATTCAAGAGGGGGAGGATGATGAGGATATCACTCATTTAGATACATGCGCTACAAGTGATCCTCCGGTGATTGATCCATTACAAGGACCGATTACACGGGCTCGTGTACGTCGTTTAACTTATGAGGTGAATTCATTACTCGCTATCCATACTACTAATTATAAGGATGGGATGCTACTCAATTTTTGTGAATTTTTTATGCTTAAGAATATGGGAGAAGCACCTATGAAACAGCCAAGTCGGACGGGGCTCAAGCCAACTTCAAGTCGGAGTTAGAACTCGGATCGGATTCAGCAGACAGCGCCACACTAAAACGGCCATAACTTCTTCATATGGAGTCCAAATACGGTGTTCTTTGATTCGTTGGAAAGCTAAGGACGATAGCTTTGTTCTGGTACTGGTACCAGCTCCAGATTCACAATGGAATATTTTGTGTCATCAAAACAATGTGCTGTGTCATAATTTTGGGCCATATCGGGCCTTGTAAATGTGTTCCGGTCTAACCCCAAGTTGTGGACGCCCCCCTGGTTGCCCAAAACCCTAGCACACCACTGTTCATATACCTAGCAGCCGTCGTCATAGACCTTTTGGGGTTTTGCTTAGATTAATCTGTCATTGAACAGTTTCACCGTCGTTCAGTTTGTGAAACCCCAACTCGTGAGCTTAATCATATTTGCAATTTCAGATTGTGTTCTTCTGTGTTCTTGCTTGTGTTGTTGATTCGCTTGCAGGAATTAGCCTTCTTGGCGAGGTCAATCGTGCCGCACACGGTTGATAACCAACGGAGCAGGAGTGTAGCGATTGCAAGGGTTGCGTTTTGTCCTGATTGGAAGCCTTGGATCGTCAACGTCGAGTCTCCACCAATCGACTTACCATTACCTAACGGAAGATCGGGCCTAATCTTCTCATCAACATGAATGACAGAAAGAGTAATGGAGGTATGGCTTTCTACATTAATGATAGATTGGTGTCATGGAACTCGCAGAAGCATAAAATGGTTGCTTTGTCTTCTTGCGAAGCTGAGTTCATGGCAGCAATGGCGGCGGCATGCCAAGGACTGTGGCTTAGAAGTCTGTTGGGGGAGCTGACAAGAGAAGATCCCAAAGCAGTCAAATTATTTGTTGAAAAAAAAATCAACGATTGCTTTGATGAAGAATCCAGTGTTTCATGGCCGTAGTAAACACATTGGCACCAAGTTTCATTTCATCCATGAGTGCGTTGAAGAAGGGCAGATTGAGGTAGATTTCATCTGCACGGAAGAGCAGTGAGCTAACGCTCTAATGAAGGCCTTCTCGGCGGTGAAGCTGGTAGTCATGCGACATCTTTTGGGAGTTCGTGAACTTGACCCATGACAAGATTAAGGGGGATTATGTTGGAATTAATCCTTGTCCTAGGCTTCGGGGACTTGTTTCATGATGGTGCGGAAGCAAGGAGTTCGTATACGGCTATAGCGTCGTTCGTATGAGTGCAGAGTTCGAGCTGAAGTTAGAATCCAGAGTCGGATCGTGGGATGGCACGATTCGTGTTAGGATTCGTAGTTAGCAGGTCACTATAAATATGAGTTGTAATCTCTAATTTGTAAGCAAGACACAGAGTCGTGCAAGTCACGAGTTGAATAGAGTCTAAAAATTTCCTCTAAAGAGTTTTTGCCTTGTTTTATTGTTCTCATCGAATTTCTGTTGTTTATTCGCTTCTCATCAAGATACGCGAGTTCGATCTTGCTGAGTAGTATGTGACCCAGGAATAGCTGGACGTTGCTGGTCGGTTGGTGTGATTGAGAGCAGCACGTACTCGACGGATAGCCAGTCTAGTCGTGGTCGAGCACGTACGACTGGTCGCTCAAGCTAGTCGTGACTGGTGGTTGTGAGTTGGTGTGCTTCCATACTTTGGTCGCTCGGGTGGTCGAGGAACCTAGTCGCTTGCGTTGTCGCAATTCTGGAGTGGTTGCGCATGTGATCCAGTGGTCGGACCCAACACCTGTGGGGAGTGGGAGACCGGCTTCGGGGAGAGCATGGCCAGATCGGTGGCTACCGGATCTGGGATAGACGCCGGCGTGAGGCTTGGGAGGGTGGAGGTACCGGGAGGGCAAGGGTCGGGGGAGGGAGAGGATCATCATTGACCAAACAATTGTTGGAGGGTTTTGGGAGCGCTTCTAGGCTCAAGACTAATATCCAAAAATGTTCTGTAACTCCCATCCAATGTCATGAAGAGGTGTTAATGACCATCCTGGAACAGCTGTCATGTGAGGTCAAAAATTTCCCTTGCACTTATCTGGGTCTCCCTCTATCAGTTAGAAAGCCCACCAAAATGGATTTGTAGCCGTTGGTAGACAAAGTGGGAGGTTATTTACCAGGATGGGAGGCCGGTTTGATGAATAGGCTGGTAGGTTGATCATGGTGCGTGTGGTCCTAACAGCCACACCTATTAATCAGATGATCATGATGGATCTTCCTAATTGGGTCCTCAAAGCCATTGACAAACGAAGGCGAGGTTTTTTTTTGGAAAGGGCAAGAACAAGCAAATGGTGGCAATTTTCTGGTTTCATAGTAGCGGGTGTGTCAGCCTATCTAGTATGGCAGCTTAGGCATAAATGACCTGCCCTCTCTTGGCTAGGCTCTCTGGATTAGATGGCTATGACTGCGAAAAACTGATCCATCTTGCCCTTGGGCTGGCCTACATTTTCAGGTTCATCCAAACTTAAAGGCTCTATTTGACATGGCTACTGTGTCTTTTGTTGGTGATGGTGCAAACACAAAGGTTTGGTCAGATAGGTGGTTACATGGAAAAACCATCACAGAGCTAGCCCCTAATCTTATATCACTTGTTCCACGGCATGTCTTCAACCAAAGGACAGTGCATCAGGCACTAGACAACTTGAAAATTTTGGTAGCCTGGGAGCTATGGAAGCATTGGAATGATTGTGTCTTCAACAATGCAGCCCTCCAGTGTAAACATGGTGGTCAGGACGGTAGCTAACGAGGGGGTGCTTTGGTGCGCTGCTGGTGCTAGAGATCTCTGGTTCCTGTTTGCTGGGTAGCGTGTTGATCCTATTTTTTGGTCCTATGTGATTGCTCTCTTTTCGTTTGTGGTGCGTATGTTGTTATAGTGTGGGTGTTGGTAGCATGGTGTTCTAGGAGATCAAGTCCCCAGAGGGGTGCGGTGATGAGTCCACTGAGCTCCCAGGATCTATCGACAAAAGCAAGAAGGTGGAGGTTCCATCTACCTCGGCGAATGCGAACCTGATCCATGGGGTGCTCGGTGATATGCCATGGAGGGATGTCGTTAGGGGGTCCCAAGTCATAGGTAGCCGTGACCTGGAGGAAATCTTTAGTGCCTTCTTCATGGTGAGTGCTACCATGCAAAACAACTATTTAATTTATGGAATCATGGGTACTTGTATGACACTTTGCAGATGTACATGTCATGGTTGCACACACTCCATAGTGAGACCTAGCAGGCAACATCTCGGGGTGATCGAACTCGAGGGGGAGATCACCAAGAAGGACTGCTAACTGGTTGAAATGGGTTCCCAACCCTCCTAGGAGGTTGCCAAGAAGGAGGATATGTGCTCCGAGCTGGAGAGCAAGTTCAAAGGTAAGCCTCCGATATCTCAGACACATCATGCTTTTACCTTCTTGTTCTGAACTTGATGCATTATTCATGTAGAGCTATCCGAGACACATGACACCATAGCCCAAGAGGGGGCCTGGATGTCTTCCGTCCGACAGTAGCTTGCCAAGTCCCTAGAAACATTCCAGGACGCCCTTGCCCAAGTTAGAATCTAGGTGGAGCCTGTGGAAGACGCCGACGCTGCCAAACTAGCTACCCGGGCAACCAAACTTGACGAGGCATTCGAGGGCTTCCATCCGAAGGTGGCGAACCACATATCGAGCTAGGCGTGGTGGGGCATGGAAGAGGTGGTGGCCCAAGTGCTGGCTATTCTGACGGCACACTATCAGGACATCAACACCAATGTCCTGCAAGAAAATTTCCTGGGGGAGATGAACAAGGAGGCGTTCCAGAAGGTGGAGGAGATGCTTTGGCTAGCCAAGGGATATGTGGACACAATGATGTTTGCAACCTCGCCTTGAGACTCTTATTGTGGACTTATCACCTTAAACAAAAATGACACATACTAGATTTAGTCAATACTGTTGGGGGTCGTTATTAAGGACCCCCGACGACCCCTTGTCTTAACCAGCATGGCCTCCCAAAGGCTCAACCTCCCAAAGGCTCAGTCTCCCGAAGGCTCAGCCTCCCAAAGGCACGGTCTCTCGAAGCCTCAGCATCCCGAAGCCCCAGCCTTCTAGAGTCCTGCTTCCCGAAGGCTTAGCCTCCCAAAGGCTCGGTCTCCCGAGGCCTCGGCGTCTCGTTGCTCGGGCTGGCTTCCCGGTGGCTACTGGGTGAGTCATCAGGTGTCACGTTCCAAATTCCATAATCATGTGATTAAGCTTAATCATGCATCATTAGCGTCATAATTATTTTTGAGGTAAATTATTTTGGCGTACTCGAGCTCTTTGTTTGATCAATTAGGTGAGAGAAAGAAATTCAGGAGAGAAAAGAATTAAATTCGCAGTTAAAATAGACCTCTTTCTCTCTAACATGTGGGACCCACCTGGCCCCACCATCTCTCCCTCCACTTGGGCAGCAGCCCCACTTGCTCCCTCACTCCCACTCTCGTGCCTCTCTCCTCTCCCAACCAGCCAAAGCAAAGGAGCAAGAGCTCACTCTCCCTCTCACTCCCTCTCTCTTTTCTCCCACAAATCTGCGCTCTAGGAGCCGAATCAAGGTATGCATGTGGTACCATTGCGATCACAAGCTCACAAGCATTCCATTCCTCTAATTTGTTTGATCATTCCCAAAGGATTTGAGCCGATTTGGATGTCTTTTTGTGTTAGGGTTGAAAAGTGAAGAACACCAGAGTCCTTCAATTTCCCACCATTTTCTCCTTCTCCCGGCAGTCCCCAACCTCGGCAAAGCACCTTGGGTAAGTCCTTTAGGATTCCCATGGCTTGGATACGCATTTGGTTGGTCGAAATCCGAATTTGGAGCTAGGTGGTGAAGTTTGGGCATTTTTTGATGTTTTAGACCTAATTTGAGGAATTAGATGAATTTGAGTTAGAAATGGAGTTTCTAGGTTATTAAATGAGTTCTAGAACCCTTGAACTAGCTCAAACATGTTCCCTTTTGGTTTGGAGAAGATCGCAATTCGTTCCGGGCATTTTGCCCCACAAAATAGTCCAATTCTGGAGCTTCCCCGGAGTCTCCGGGTGAGCCCCAGCCGAAAATAATAAAGAGGGTGCTGCCGAAGAGTCTCCCGGAGTCTCCGGTACTCCGGAGCATCCAGCCTTCACCAGAGTATCCGGGTGCACTGTTCATCAGCCTCTGCTGATAACTTATAAAATTCATACTTAATTCATACGAATTCCAAAAATCATGAAACCAATTATGTTGGTTTCATAATAAAGTACTATATCTGCTAAAAATATCCCCAGCAATTAAATATCGAATTAAATGTATGAGGCTAATTAATTATGCTTAACCTTCATTAATTCACCATTAATTCTTTACAAGTCCAAAATGGATGAAACTAATTTTTCTAGTCTTCTTTTAACTTTTTCTAGCTAGGAAAAATGTTTTAATACATTTTAAAGCATATTTTCATGGCATTTCATCATTTGCACCTTGTGGCTTAGATTGTTGCATTTCATTTATGCTTATCATTGCACGCGTTATGTTTCTTAGAACACGCCGATCCATTGATCCCGAAGACCGAGGTCGATCCTGAGGCATCGCACCTTTGTGAACCAGTGCATCAAGGCAAGCAACTAACATATTTCACCCATGTGAAATTTGGAAGTCTCAATTGATGAATATGCTTATGTATGTATGCATGTGTCGGGTACCCTTGGGTAGAACCTATCCCGATTGCATCTTTCTACCTTGGTCAATAGTTCAAGTAATTTCCTTGTAGCCTAGAGATGGTGTTATGTCTAGGTACGAGTACGATATACATGCTTAGCAATGCTTAGGTCTTTCGATAGAAGTCGAACGACAGTGTTTTCTGTTGTTCGCGAGTATAGGGATTACTATTGATTACAAACACATGCTGTTGGTGAGGTGGTTGGTGAGTGATGAGTATGAGACGAGATGTGGGCGGTGTTAGGGGTGTCATCTGCCTCGGTGGAATGTCTATGGGGCAGGTCGAGAGAGGAAACCCGAGCACCATAGACCGCTTTGCATCGTTTAAGGCTGTCCATCGGTACCGTTGGCTTTAGCACTTACCTTACTCACCACATACCGATCTAATGGTAAGGCGAGAGCCGAATACCTTCGTAGATGTAGCTTTGTGGGCGTGAAAATCGACGGTGTGAGCGGGCAGGCTTGTAAGCGGTACAAGTTTTCTCCGGGAGTAGTTCTAGTATCACCGCGCCGAGCGATGCATGCCCCACACGGTTGGGACTGGTTGGGAAAGGTTGTCACGGGTACCCCTTTGTGTGCACTTTAGCGGGTGGCACAAATCGTATGGTCCTCGTGACGTGTGGGTCCAGGAGTATCCCCCTGCAAGGTGTATAAACAGTTTGAACTGCCGCGCTCTCGGTCATGAGCATGCTATTGTTTGATCCATATCGGTCGTAGAGGTTCGTTGTGGATTTGTGGTTCGGGTTTGTGGTGGTGGTATGGACATGGTGGTTATGTGGGACTGGTCAGAGTTGGTACTTGTTATACTTTTGATACACAT
This sequence comes from Phragmites australis, assembly GCF_958298935.1. Taxonomy (NCBI): domain Eukaryota; kingdom Viridiplantae; phylum Streptophyta; class Magnoliopsida; order Poales; family Poaceae; genus Phragmites; species Phragmites australis. The sequence goes on along the minus strand of NC_084942.1, from coordinate 12,683,172 downwards.
GTTGATTACAATTACTTATGTTTAGTTGGTGATGTAGGGTAGTTTCATATATGTTGATCAAGTTAGTTGCACACACATATGTCTAGGTTGCTTACCGCTTTAATTCACTTAACGGCAATGTTTAATCCTTGCTACTAGCTAATGCATGATCCTTGGAGTCGAGCTATGTATATGTGCTCTATATTGTGTAAGACTTGCGAGTACCTTCATACTTAGGGTGCTGCCCTTAAGTTGATGTAGGTTCACAGGTCAGCGAGGAAGAGGCGGTGTTCGACTACTTTGTGCCTGCCGATCAGGGTGGCGGGCAGGAGTAGCACACTCTACTCCGAACTCAGTGTTTTGGTATGGAGCCTAAGGGCATGTGACTCCATATCCTTTTGTTGTATAGTTTTCTTCCGTTGCGTAGATCTTTGGGTAGTTAGGAGTTGAGGGGTTTTTGTCTCCTCCTAGCTCGTTTTTGTTATAAATTGTTGGAATCCGTTGCATGCTTAATATTTGTAATATAAATATCTATTACTTGCTCTTTATTAAGCTATGTTGTGATGTACTATGTTGGAGGCATGTGTTCCGATCCTTGGGCACAAAACACGTGCCGGGACTACCGGAATGGTATTCGGGTTAATCATCGAGGTTGGATTATGAATAATGATCTTCCTGATGATTAATTAGAATACTGTTTGGACGGTTCCTCACAGTGAGGTATTAGAGCTTGGTTTAATTAAGTAGCCTAAACACAATTAGAACGTTGTTTAGTAAGTGTGTCAAACCTACTAAGCAAGCAACTAAAGTTCACTTATATATTTTCCTGTCAATATGTATGAATCTGCTATATTATGCCCTTAGGTATAACTGTTTGTGAGTTTCGATGTTTTTTGCAGAGAGAAGTGCACGCGAAAGAAATAGTATCTAGGATCGAGCATAGCGTCATTCTCATACTTCATTCATGCATGCATGATCTATATACATGTATTATGGGGGGGGGGGGTTAGTAAATGATATCCGATGAATGCTTTTAGGCTATGTCAGAATTTGACGTTTCCCTTTTTGTTTTTTCGGTACAGTATGGTGAGAACTCGTCACGAGTCGGATGACCCCGAGGGCTCGAATGAGAATAACCCTCCCCCACCGCCAACAATGGCGGAAGTGCTCATGCAGATTGAGCAGAACTACCAGACTAATCAGGCGCTTCTGGAGGCTCTCGTGCGCAACACGGCTCCTCATGGAGGGAGTGGAGCCGGGCACCGAGATGATTTCTCATATTTCCTAAGGACTCAGCCACCGATTTTCTCGCGGGTTGAGGATACTCTGGATGCCGACCACTGGCTCTGGACGATCGAGCAGAAGCTTGCTCTCCTCAGATGTGAGGACCATGAGAAGGTGCTCTTCGCCGCCCATCAGCTTCAAGGCCCGGTGGGTGCGTGGTGGTACAACTACTTGGCCATGCACCCCGCCAACCACCGGGTGTCTTGGGCGGAGTTCCGCCAGGCATTCCGGGATTTCCACATTCTGAAGGGCCTCATGGAGATCAAGAGGCAGAGTTCATGGACCTCAAGCAAGGATGCTGATCGGTGATGGAATATGTGTAGGTGTTCAATCACCTTGCATAGTACGCTCCTGATGAGGTCAACACTGATGAGCAGAAGCAATACCACTTTGTCAATGGCCTCAACTCAAAGATGCAGGACCGGCTATCCGCACATGAGTTCACCGACTTCAACAAGTTGGTGAGCATGTCCCTCATGGTGGCGTTCAAGCTTAAGAACCACCAAGAGGAGAAGAAGCGCAAGAGGGGTTCCTCGCCTTCTGTGGACGGGAGCTCGCAGCGCTCCCGCACGGAGAGTCTACCTTCACCATCTCGCGTGCCGGCATCGGGTGCTCCGCGTCCGATGTGGTTCATGCAGTGGCCGGCTTTCTCCGCTCCACAAGGACAGCCTCCACGACCGGCCGGTTCGCAAAACAGTGTGATCAGTGGCCCCAGCGGCCCTTGTTACAAATGCGGCTGTGTCGGCCACTACGCGTGGGATTGCTCGTATCTGAGGCTAGGAGCCATGGTGACTGCTCCACGACCACCACCAGCTCAGTTGACGCCTCAGTCTTCTCAGGCGACCCATGTCCCCAAGCGTGGTCGAGCACGCCACACCACCGCCGAGGACGTTCAGGAGGGTGACAACGTCTTGATGGATACGTTGCATATGCGTTCTAACTCTGTTGTCGCACCTGCAATTGTTCTTTTCGATCTGGAGCTTCTCATTGCTTCATAGTGGCAAGTTATGTTTGGCATCATGGGTTGACAGTTAGCACCACCCCCACGCCTTACCTCATAGATGCACCAGGAGCCAAGGTCCTTGTTAAGCAATGCGTGTCCAACGCCTCAGTGATCATCAACGAGATGTCTTTCGGGGCAAATCTGCTAGTGATGAACTCTAAGGGAATTGATATCATATTGGGGATGAACTGGCTCTCCAAGAACAAGGCTGTGTTAGATTGTGCCCATCGGATAGTTACTCTAAATGGTCCGTCCGGCACTCGGATTCAATTGAAGCTGGAGGGTGTCAAATCTTGTCTCTTCGCCTTGAAGGGTGTCCCCACCATAGACATGATGACCATTCCTATGGTGTGGGAATTCCTGGATGTCTTTCCGGATGAGTTGCCCGGAATGCCGCCTGATAGAGCAGTGGAGTTCTCCATTGATTTCATGCCCGGTGCGGCCTTAATTTTGAAGAAGGCGTATAAGATGTTGCCAGTTGAGCTAATTGAACTGAAGAAGCAGATTCATGAATTGCTATCAAAGGTTTCATTCGTCCAAGCTCCTCACCCTGGGGATGCTCGGCTCTCTTTGTGAAGAAGAAGGATGGCACTCTCCGGATGTGTGTGGACTACCGTCCATTGAATGAGGCCACTATCAAGAACAAGTATCCGCTCCCTAGGATTGATATCTTGTTGATCAGTTGACCGGAGGCCGAGTCTTCTCAAAGATTGATTTGAGACTGGGCTATCATCAGATCAAAGTCCGGCCGGAGGATATTCCAAAGACAGCTTTCTCGACCCGCTACGGGCTATATGAATTTACCGTCATGTCTTTTGGATTGACGAATGCGCCGACATTCTTCATGTATTTGATGAACATGGTGTTCATGGAAGAATTGGATAAGTTTGTCGTGGTTTTCGTCAACAACATTCTCGTATACTCCAAGATTGATGCAGAGCATGTAGAGCACCTCCGTATTGTTCTTGGTCGGCTTAGAGATCATCAACTCTATGCCAAGTTCAGCAAGTGTGACTTCTAGCTCAAGGAGGTGGCATTTCTGGGGCATGTTCTGTCAGAGAATGGTGTTGCTGTTGACCCAAGCAAGGTGCAGGATGTGCTCAATTGGGTTCAACCCAAGAATGTCACTGATATCCAGAGTTTTCTCGAACTCGTGGGCTACTACCGCCGGTTCATCGAGAATTTCTCCAAGATTGCAAAACCGACGACCAAGTTGTTGAAGCAAGGCAATGCTTTCGAGTGGTCAAGTGACTGTGAGACAGCTTTCCAGACTTTGAAGAAATTGCTCATGACCGCTCCAGTCCTTGCTCAGCCTGATGTGAACAAGGGTTTCGATGTCTATTGCGATGCTTTTCGTAGTGGCCTCGGATGTGTCCTTATGAAAGAAGGCAGGGTTGTCGCTTACGCCTCACGACAGTTGAAGCACCACGAGGAGAATTATCCGACACATGATTTAGAGTTGGCTACAGTCGTGCACGCTCTGAAGATCTGGCATCGTTATCTAATGGGGAACTTGTGCCGTATCTATACGGATCACAAGAGTTTGAAGTACATTTTCACTCAAGCCGATCTGAACATGAGGCAGCGAAGATGGCTCGAGTTGATCAAAGATTATGAACTGGAGGTTCATTATCATCTCGGCAAGGCGAATGTGGTCGCCGATGCCCTGAGTCGGAAAGCTCACTGCCATTGTCTGAAAGTCTCGCCTATGGACTCTACACTTTGTGATGATTTCCGACGGCTTGGACTTGAAATGGTTCCGGATGGCTTCCTTGCCAATTTGGAGATCAAATCCACTCTCCTGGACGATATCAAGGCAGCTCAAAGGGATAATAAGGGCATGGCCCAAATCCAAGAGAAGATGAAGATCGACAAGGCCGTATGCTTTTCTGAAGATGACCAAGGCATTCTGTGGTTTGGGAACTGTCTCATGGTTCCGAAGGTTGAGGCTTTGAGGAAAAAGATTCTCGATGAGGCTCATGATTCATTGCTCTCTATTCATCCGGAAAGCACAAAAATGTATCAAGACCTCAAGCTGAGATTTTGGTGGACTCGCATGAAGCGAGAGATCGCTCGATATGTAGCTGAGTGTTATGTCTGCCATAGGGTGAAGGCCGAGCATCTCAAGCCGGCTGGTACACTCCAGCCTTTGCCTATTCCCTCCTGGAAGTGGGAGGATGTTGGAATGGACTTCATTACTGGTTTGCCAAAGACCTCTCAAGGTTATGACTCTATCTGGGTCATTGTCGACCGGCTTACCAAGTCAGCACATTTCCTTCCGGTAAAGACTCGATACGGTGCTAAGGACTATGCCGAATTGTATCTTGCAAGGATTGTGTGTCTCCATGGGGTTCCGAAGAAGATTGTTTCTGATCGAGGCACGCAGTTCACATCTCATTTCTGGAGGAGCTTCCAAGAGGCCATGGAGACCGAGCTCTTTCATAGCACGGCATATCACCCTTAGACGGATGGTCAAACGGAGCGAGTTAATCAAATTCTGGAGGACATGCTCCGAGCTTGTGTGCTCACTTATGGGAAGAAGTGGGGCATATGCCTGCAATTTGCGGAATTCTCCTACAATAATAGCTTCCAAGCTAGTATTGAGATGGCGCCATTTGAGGCCCTTTATGGCCAGAGATGCCGAACGCCGTTGAATTGGTCCGAATCCACCGAACGGGTTTTTCTAGGTCCAGATCTAGTCAAGGAGGCGGAAGATCATGTCCTAAATATCCGCAAGAGCCTTCTGACGGCACAGTCACAGCAGAAGAGCTATGCGGATCGCCGCCGCCGAGAGCTCGCATTTGAAGTCGGAGACCATGTATACCTCAAGGTGTCGCCTCTCAAGGGTGTTCGCCGATTCCAAGTCCGAGGCAAGTTAGCACCTCGATACGTGGGACCATTCCAGATTGTTGCTCGACGTGGAGAGGTGGCATATCAACTGGACTTGCCTCCGTCTCTCTCCGCCGTGCACAATGTGTTCCATGTGTCACAATTGAAGAAATGTCTCCGAGTCTCGACGGAAGTTGTTGATGTTGCACCCCAAGAGTTGCAACCGGACTTGACGTATTGTGAGCGGCCACTCCGTATCTTGCACGAAGTTGAACGCCAGACACGGCGAAGTTCCATCAGATTCATCAAAGTCCAATGGAGAAACTACTCGGAAGACGAGGCAACTTGGGAGCGTGAGGATAAGATCTGCTCCAAGTATCCCGAGCTCTTTGCAGGCTTGAAAAAGTCGTTGTAAATTTTGCACAGTTGGAACATTTTGTATGTGTGTGCTCATCGTCTTGTTAAATGGAAATGTTCATTGGATTCTATCTCTCACAGCGTGGTTCCTAGACTCATCGTGCTCTTCCCCAACTCATACCGAACCTCGGGGCGAGATTCCTTTTAAGGGGGGAGGTTTGTCACATCCCAAATTCTATAATGACGTGATTAAGCTTAATCATGCATCATTAGCGTCATAATTATTTTTGAGGTAAATTATTTTGGTGTACTAGAGCACTTTGTTTGAAATCAATTAGATGAGAGAAAGAAAGGAGAGAAAATAATTAAATTCGCAGTTAAAATAGACCTCTTTCTCTCTAACATGTGGGACCCACCCGGCCCCACCATCTCTCCCTCCACTTGGGCAGCAGCCCCACCTACTCCCTCACTCCCACTCCTGTGCCTCTCTCCTCTCCCAACCAGCCAAAGCAAGGGAGCAAGAGCTCACTCTCCTTCTCACTCCTTCTCTCCTTTCGACCACAAATCTGCGCTCTAGGAGCCGATCAAGGTATGCATGTGATACCATTGCGATCACAAGCTCACAAGCATTCCATTCCTCCAATTTGTTTGCTCATTCCCGAAGGATTTGAGCCGATTTGGATGTCTTTTTGTGTTAGGGTTGAAAAGTGAGGAACAACGGAGTTCTTCGATTTCCCACCATTTTCTCCTTCTCCCGGCGGTCCCCAACCTCGGCAAAGCACCTTGGGTAAGTCCTCTAGGCTTCCCATGGCTTGGATACGCATTTGGTTGGTTGAAATCCGAATTTGGAGCTAGGTGGTGAAGTTTGGGCATTTTTGGTTGTTTTAGACCTAATTTGAGAAATCAGATGAATTTGAGTTAGGAATGGAGTTTCTAGGTTGTTAAATGAGTTCTAGAACCCTTTAACTAGCTTAAACATGTTCCCTTTTGGTTTGGAGAAGATCGCAATTCGTTCCGGGCATTTTTCCCCTCAAAACAGTCCAGTTCTAGAGCTTCCCCGGAGTATCCGGCCTTCCCCGAATCCATTAAATATTGAATTAAATTTTTGAGACTAATTAATTAGGCTTAAGCTTCATTAATTCACCATTAATTCTTTACAAGTTCACAATGGATGAAACTAATTTTTCTAGTCTTCTTATGACTTGTTCTAGCTAGGAAGAATGTTTTCCTACATTTTAAAGCATATTTTCATGGCATTTCATCATTTGCACCTTGTGGCTTAGAATGTTCCATTTCATTTATGCTTATTATTGCACGCGTTATGTTTCTTAGAACACGCCTATCCATCGATCCCGGAGACCGAGGTCGATCTCGAGGCACCGCACCTTTGTGAACCAGTGCATCAAGGCAAGCAACTAACATATTTCACCCATGTAAAATTTGGAAGTCTCAATTGATGAATATGCTTATGTATGCATGCATGTGTCGGGTACCCTTGGGTAGAACCTATGCCGATTGCATCTTTCTACCTTGGTCAATAGTTCAAGTAATTTCCTTGTAGCCTATAGATGGTGTTATGTCTAGGTACGAGTACGATATACATGCTTAGCAATGCTTAGGTCTTTCGGTAGAAGTTGAACGGCGGTGTTTTCTATTGTTCGCGAGTATAGGGATTACTATTGATTACAAATACATGCTGTTCGTGAGGCGGTTGGTGAGTGATGGGTATGAGACGAGATGTGGGCGGTGTTAGGGGTGTCGTCTGCCTCAGTGGAAAGTCCAGGGGGCAGGTCGAAAGAGGAAACCCGAGCACCATAGACCGCTTGCATCGTTTAAGGCTGTCCGTCGGTACCGTTGGCTTTAGCACTTACCTTACTCACCACATACCGATCTAATGGTAAGGCGAGCTGAATACCTTCGCAGTTGTGACAGTGTGAGCAGGCGGGTCAGAGTTGGTACTTGTTATACTTTTGATACACATGTTGATTACAATTACTTATGTTTAGTTGGTGATGTAGGGTAGTTTCATATATGTTGGTCAAGTTAGTTGCACACACATATGTCTAGGTTGCTTACCGCTTTAATTCACTTAACCGCAATGTTTAATCCTTGTTACTAGCTAATGTATGATCCTTGGAGTCGAGCTATGTATATGTGCTCTATATTGTGTAAGACTTGGTAGTACCTTCGTACTCAGGGTGCTGCCCTTAAGTTGATGCAGGTTTGCAGGTCGGCGAGGAAGAGGTGGTGTTCGGCTACTTTGTGCCTGCCGATCAGGGTGGCGGGCAGGAGTAGCACACTCTACTCCAAACTTAGTGTTTTGGTATGGAGCCTAAGGGCATGTGGCTCCATATCCTTTTGTTGTATAATTTTCTTCCGCTGCGTAGATCTTTAGCTAGTTACGAGTTGAGGGGTCTCCTCATAGATCGCTTTTGTTATAAATTGTTGGAATCAGTTGCATGCTTAATATTTGTAATATAAATATTTATTACTTGCTCTTTATTATGCTATGTTGTGATGTACTATGTTGGAGGCATGTGTTCCGATCCTTGGGCACAAAACATGTGCTGGGACTACCGGAATGTTATTCGGGTTAATTGTCGAGGTTGGATTATGAATAATGATCCTCCTGATGATTAATTCCAATACTGTTTGGACAGTTCCTCACATCAGGTCTCAGGAATGATCTGCCTAAGGGGAAGCACTGGTCGTACTTTGCCTGCAAGGAAGTGACCGCCATTAAATACCTAGGCTAGTGGACACCGCTTTGACACCTCGGCATGATGGAGTCTATCCTGACACCTCTGACAGTGTGGTGCCAGGCCGCAGTTGGCGACCTGCTCGCCCCCTTCAGGAGGTAGGCACCACGATAATTACCACGGTAGATATTTATCTCCCAGATAGGGTAGAAAGCAGTTATCCAGGATAAGGCCCAGTTAAGCAGTCAGGTCCCAGATATTTGTACATTATGATAACTTGTATGCAAAGCTATGCATGGCCCTATAAATAGGAGCCATGGTCGCCTGGGCTAAAGGTTGGGCAAGACAGCGAAAAAGGCATAGAGGTGAAAATACACCAAGTCACGCTGTGATACTCCTCCCAGAGCGATCTATTTTATCTACCATCAATACATTCATGGTGTTCCTTCCTCTTAAACTTCATCTCCAAGCTTGAGTCTCCTCCTTAGAAGAAACTCTCACCGTACTTGCTGGGGCAAGATGAACTCTTGCTCCAACAGCGTGTCGTCCATGGGAACTCGAACACAGAAGTGCTAAGAGAGGTAGGATGCCACCCAAGGAGAAGAAGGTCACGTCAACGGTGGCCAACCCCCCAGTCATGCCTGTGTGGTAGTCCAGCCAGCTATACGCAGACGACTCTGATGACAGCCCCCAGCCGGGGGTAACGTGAACCTTACAGCCACCGCTGACCCAACCATAACCACAGCTAAGGGTGACACCAAAGGGTTCACTACCCCAGAGACCCAGTGGTAGCAATGTGGGGACCCTGCTGCACCCCTAGGGGCTGCGACCAGTGCTACCGCCGAAAACACCGTTCCACCCGAGCAACAATCACGCTTGACGGCAGTCCTGGCCCAGATGAAGGAACTACAGACAGCCCTTCGGGTCGAACAGCAAGCTGCCCACACCTTCGTCGCTGATCCTGGGACGGCCGGTGCGGTTCCGACCCATGCTCCACGAATAGACGAACCCCTCGGCACAAGGACCTAGCCTGTTCGATCCCCGAAGCCTCGGAGCCGACATCGTGAGGACCCCCTGCAAGACCATGACTCTCCCCTGTGAGCTGACCTGTAGGCCACACCCTTCCTAGAGGGTTTTCGGACCCCGAAGTTGCCCAAGTTTAAAGGCGATTCAGACCCCAATGAGTTCGCCCGATCCTATGCCCTACCCATAGAGGCCAATGGGTGCGAACCGGCCACCATGGCTAAATGCTTCCCCCTCGCCTTAGAAGGGGTGACCATACGCTGGTTTTGGGCGCTGGACCCTGGCACCATTCACACCTGGTCCCAACTCTGAGACCTCTTCTGTAGCAACTTCCAGGGCACCTTCATCGAACCAGTAACCTCCGAAAGCCTATTCACTATCAGACAAGAGCCAGACAAAACCCTCCGGGACTACTTTCGAAGACTCTCCCAGACCAAAGCCCAGATTAGGGGCATATTGGACTCTTCGGTCATTGAAGCTGCAACCTAGGGCCTAGCCTAAGGCCCCCTATACGGTCGGCTGAACCAACGCCCAATACGAATGGTAGAAGTCCTCATGAGCAAATTCGAGGAATATGCACGAGAAGAGGAGGAAAAACTCCGTCGAAGGCGCTCACAAGCTACCGAGGCCTCCCATGCCAATTCTGAGTGGCCGCACTCGCAGGCCGGATCGTCACACGCCCCCGCTCCTCCAGCAAAGAGAAGCTTCAAGGAGGCCCTTACCGCCGGGTCCCAAAGGGGGCTGCAGTGACAACGCCGAAACATCAGCAATATCAGCCCAAGCCCACCCCAGGAGACGCGGCTGGGGATGCTCCGGAAACCTCCTGGAGCGAAGCCATGCTCCAAACTAGCGTTCCGAGGAAGAATCCTAGTGCACTCTACACGGCGTAGGACATGGATATAATACTGACAACTGCCGACCCCTCACCACCTTCTGAGAGGAGTACATCGGGAGGCAGGCAGCCTTCACCTCAACTGATGGGGCCCCCATGGGGTGGTCCAAAGATCGCAGGCCATTGGCCAACCGACGGGTCGACCATCTGGCCATACAGAATCCTCCACAGCTAGCCCTACCTTTACCACCCCCAGTCATCCCTAGAGCGGTACGATGATGAAGGGGCGCGGGGCAAACAGATCATCCTCGCCATTACCGAAGGAGGGAGCTCCGGTTGCACTTTGAAACGATAGTGGCGAGACTACGCATGCGGGGTACACAACATTGGAGCGACTAGCATCCATCGACAGGCCCCCGACTAGGCAGATGCCCCTGTGACGTTCACCGTCGATGACTTCGAGGGGGTAAAATTTCCCCACTCCAATGCCCTGGTCATCTTAGCCAACATCGTCGAAGTCGAGGTCCGAAGAATACCGGTCGACAGAGGCAGCTCGGCGGACCTCCTAATCATGCATGCCTTCGACCAGCTCTGAATTCCATAAAGCTAGCTCTCACCAAGCAGCAGACCCCTCCAGGGATCCAGTGGGGTGGGGCCCCCCACAACGCCCTAGGCCAGATAGAACTCCCGATCATCTTTGGCAAGGGCTCTGCATCACATCCGAGGTCATCACCTTTGACGTCGTGGACATACCATACGCCTACAATGCCATCCTAGGACGGGGAACTCTGAATAGATTCGGAGCTCTACCCCATCACAATTACCTGTGCCCGAAAATGCCCGGACCCCAGGGGCTAATAACCATCCACGGTACCAAGACTTGGCTAGGCGCATCGAGTATGGGCACCCTGCTCCCATCCCCAGTTATACCCATTTTTTGACATGTCGTCCTGCGATTTGACCACGACCACGACCATGACTAGAGCTCAGCCTCGAGTCCAAGTAGACTTGGCCTTCGAGGGGTGATGTCCGGGTAAGGTTGTGGTGCTTCTCCCATGTTTCTAAGCAATAAAATATCACAAGAATTTAGTAGTAACCCATCCAAGGAAGCATGAACTGTGAGAAACGAGTTCACCTGGTAGTCTAATTGTCGTGCACATGCTCTTATAATTGGACTTGTATGATTTGAGGAATATTAGTAGTATTGATCATACCTGAAGGAGCCATGGGCTCATCATCCTCCCCCTCTTAATTGGAGTCGTCCTCGACTCAAGCTCATCTTCTTCTCCTTAATATGGCTTCAAATCTAAAATGTTAAATGTGGGACTAACCCCAAAATCTGTAGTTAGGTCCAATTTGTATGCATTATCATTGATTTTCTTAATTATCTTAAATGGTCCATCAACTCTAGACATCGACTTTGATTTTCTTAGTTCTGGAAACCTATACTTCCTCAAATGCAACAAAACTAAATCACCCGGTTCAAATTTTATTTCCTACCTACTTTTACTTCCAGCAATCCTATACTTTTTAGTCATGCTCTCTATATTCTTTTTAGTTATTTCATGCAACTTAAGAATAAATTCAGCACGTTTCTTAGCATCTAAATTAAGTCTTCCAAAAGTAGGCAAAGGTAGTAAATCAATAGGAGCACGAGGATTAAATCCATACACTACCTGGAACGGACTTACCTTGGTGGTGGAGTGTACAGACCTATTGTATGCAAATTCAATATGCGGTAAACACTCTTCCCACATCCTCAAATTTTTCTTCAGAACAGCCCGTAACATGGTCGATAATGTATGGTTGACAACATCTGTTTGACCGTCGGTTTGGGGATGACACGTAGTAGATAACAGCAGCTTTGTCCCAAATTTATTCCATAGTGATCTCCAAAAGTGACTCAAAAACTTTGTGTCACGATCTGAGACGATAGTATTCAGCACTCCATGTAGGCGAACAATTTCCCTGAAAAATAAATCAACTATGTTTGTAGCATCATTGCTCGTGACAAGGTACAAAATGCGCTATTTTAGAAAATCTATCCACAACTAAAAATATGCTATCCCTCCCCCTCATTGTCCTAAGCAGTCCTAAAACAAAATCCATAGAAATATCTTCCCATGGTGCACTAGGAACAGGAAGAGTCATATAACGACCATACAGATTTAAGCGAGACCTAGCTTTTGTTGCAAGTGGTACAACGTAAACATAGCGCTCGACGTCATGTCTCATCTTTGGCCAAAAGAAATGGGCGGCCAGCACATTTTCAGTCTTCTTTGCTCCAAAATCTGTCATCAATCCTCCTCCATACGCCTCCTGTAACAACAAAAGATGAACGGAGCTAGCTAGAATGCATAGCTTGTAAGCACGATAGAGCAATCATTTATTCAGCACATATTTATTCCATGTCTTCCCTTCTTTATAATGTTCAAGCACTTCTTTAAAGTCTAAATCAGCAGCATATAAGTTCTTAATGGTCTCTAAACCAAAAAATCTTATAATCAAGTTGAGATAACATGGTATAACGCCTAAAAAGCGCATCAGCAATCACATTGCCCTTTCCTTTCTTATGTTTTATGACATATGGAAACGACTCAATAAATTCTACCCATTTAATATGTCGCTTATTTAGTTTAGCTTGACTTCTAATATGTTTCAGCGATTCATGATAAGAATGTATAACAAATTCTTTGGGCCATAGATATTGTTGCCAAGTTTCAAGCACACGAACTAAAGCATACAATTCTTTATCATAAGTGAAATAATTCAGACTTGGCCCACTTAATTTCTTGCTAAAATAAGCAACAGGTTTACCTTCTTGAATTATCACACCTCCAATTTCAATCCCACTAGCATCGCATTTGAGCTCAAAGGTCTTATCAAAATCAGAGAGTTGGAGTAAAGGAGTATGGGTAAGTTTCCCTTTCAACAACTTGAATGTTTTTTCTTGTGTAGGTCCCCATTTGGAAACCAATCCTTTCTTCATCAATTCATTTAATGGGCAAGCAATGGTGCTGAAATCTTGTACAAAGGGTCGATAGAAACCCGCAAGACCATGAAAGCTTCTCACTTGAGTAACAGTCTCAGGGGTTGGCTAGCTCTTTGTGGCTTCAATTTTTGCTTCATCCACTTCTATTCCCTATGGCGTAACAATATAGCTAAGAAAAGAAACTCGATCTGTGCAAAAGGTGCACTTTTTGAGGTTACCGAACAAACGTGCTTCTCTCGAAGCATTAAAAACAGCACGTATATGATCAAAGTGTTGTTCTTGTGTCTTGCTATAAATCAAGATATCATCAAAGTATACCACAGTGCATTAGTTAATCCAAAAAGCATTACTAACCACTCATACAAGTCAAACTTAGTTTTAAAAGCAGTTTTTTATTCATCTCCAAGTTTCATCCTAATTTGGTGGTATCCCCTTCGCAAGTCAATTTTAGTGAAAATTATAGAACCACTCAACTCATCAAGCATATCATCTTACCTAGAGATAGGGTGATAATATCTTATAGTAATATTATTAATGGCTCTACAATCAACACACATACGCCAACTACCGTCTATCTTAGGAACCAAAAGAACAGGAACAACACAAGGGATAAGACTTCCTGTATATAGCCGCGGTCCAAAAGGTCTTAGACTTATCGCTGAATTTCCTTAGTCTCTTCCGGGTTGGTCCTATATGCAGCACGGTTTGAAAAGGTTGCTCCCAGAATCAAATCAATTTGATGTTCAGTCCCTCGAATAGGTGGTAATCCCGGGGGTACCTCAGCTGGAAATACATCCACAAACTCCTGCAAAAGGTTAGCAACAGCAGGAGGCAAAGAGCTATATATATCCTCAAGTGAAACTAAAGTATCTTTGCATATCAAAGCATAGCATTGTAGCTTATTATCACAAATTTCAGCAAGATCAGATTTAGTGGCAAACATTACACACCCTTTCAGTTTAATTCCATCGGACTTAAAAGTTGTTGTTGATTTCTCCTTTTTGGATGGAAAAACTTTTTTCGCTACTTGCTGATTTTCAGATTCATTCTCAAACTCTTTTCTCTTATTTTCAGTTATCTCTTGTTCACATTTTATAATTTCAGTAGGGGTTAAAGGTAGAAAAGTAATTTTTTTTCCTTTATGCATAAGAGTGTACTTATTACTTCTACCATGATGTGTTGCATTAGTGTCGAACTCCCATGGTCATCCTAACAAAAGTGAACATGCTTGCATGGGTACTACATCGAAATCAGTACAATCATGGTATGAACCAATAGAAAAATGCACTCTAGCTGTTTGAATTGCCTTCACCTTACTCTATTGTTGAACCACTGAATGTGGTATGGATGAGGATGTGTTCTTATCGGCAAGGAAAGTTTATTGATCAAATCTGAACTTACCAAATTGTTGCAGCTTCCTCCATCTATAATGACTCAAACATGGAAATCCTTGACTATGAGGAACATCTAAAATAAATTATGGCATTGTAACTGTTCCACTTGCTCCATTTGAGTATTTAACACTCGCTGCACAATGAGTGTCCTATAATTCTCCGTAGCAGTTGCACTCAATTCTTCCTCATTGTCGATATACGCCTCATGTTTGTCCTTATCATTTCCATGGTTAGATGCAAGTGCATATTCATCCTCAACATCACTAGCACTTACATACTCACCGTCTTTTGTTGCAATGTATGGTCGCTAACTTGGGCAATCTTTCATGGCATGGACCATTCCCTTGCATCCGTGGCATACAATCCCGGTGAGTTGGTCTGTAGAAGCAACCAAAAAAGATCTCTTTGCTGGACCCTACACACTTACGGATTTGCTTACCTCGGAAGCGTGTGATGGTGTTGAAGGTACTGTTGAACGCGCCCTACTCGAGAAGGGGGCAGCAGACCGTGTAGTTGAACGTGCAGCTATTTTGACATGTCCCGGTATTGATTTTGAAATAGTCGTGCTTCCAAAATTGCTCCTTGGACTCTATTATCATCCCTGCAATTCTTTTTCTACCAAACACGCAAGTTAGAACAATCTAGGAACACTATCGTATTCTTTGTAATAAACTATGTCCTGAATTTCACGCCTTAATGCTCCATAAAATCGTGCCATTGCAGCCTCTTCATCCTCAATAATATCACAACGCAACATACTAATTTGTAGCTCCTAATAATATTCTTCTACAGATCTATCACCTTGGTTTAAGTGCTAAAATTTCTTACGCAAATGACATTTAAAAGAGGGTTGAACTAATCTGTTACGCATAGCAACCATTAAAGTATTCCAAGTAGTAGGAGCTAATCCGTCGATGCATACCCTATTCCACCAAATGATTGCAGAATTTTTATTTTCACTAGTGGCTTGCCTAACTCTATGCACTTCAGGAATTAAATGAGCATTAAACTTCTATTCTACCGTCATCTCCCAATTTAAATACCTTTCAGCATCATAAGCACCCTCAAAAGATGGTATAGTAAATTTAACCTTAGAAAATGGATCATCATTAATACGTGGGTTATGTTGTTGAAAATTATTACCTCTCATACCTTGACAGTTGAAGTTCAATCGGTTCTTTTGTCGTTCATCAAAGACATCACGTTCTTGTCTCAAAATTTCATCATCCGCGATGGACTCCTCTTGTTCATAGGTTACACCATGAGGACCCACTCGACTATTATTTGGTGGTGCATTAACCAATTGATCAAAGCGTGTATTTAGTATTGCAAGGCTTTCATTGAATTGTTGCAATGCGGTATTGATTCCCGCAAGTTTCTTGTCAATGTCGTCATTAATAGTTTGTCGATGATCATCCAACAACATTGTGATTACTTCCCTCAAAACACACTCTTTCACATCCGATGTTTCACCTACCATGGTTAGTAGCAGATAGAAGATAACAAAAGATATTATCACTCGACTATTATTTGGTGGTGCATTAAGCAATTGATCAAAGCGTGTATTTAGCATTGCAAGGCTTTCATTGAGTCGTTGCAATGCGGTATTGGTTCCCGCAAGTTTCTTGTCAATGTCGTCATTAATAGTTTGTCGATGATCATCCAACAACATTGTGAGTACTTCCCTCAAAACACACTCTTTCACATCCGATGTTTCACCTACCATGGTTAGTAGCAGATAGAAGATAACAAAAGATATTATCCCTATCGACTACTAGGTGGTGGAGTTGGAGTCACACACTCTCAAGCGTCTTACCACGCTCTTGCAAGTGTTCTTACCAATCACTGCAGTTGGCACAACTGGTGGCTGGTTCATAATACCTTATCGGATGCGAGTGAAGTAGTTGCAAGGGGAGAAAACCGTTTTGATCGAGAGAATGTGTAGCTTGGATAGGCAATATTTTTGTAGCAAGGAATAGCAATAATTGAAATCAAATTAGCAAAACTGAATAAGAGTCCACTGTACACATCACAGTTGCTGGCCCGAATACGTTCCTAGAACTAGTTCAAACAAGCCAAAAACTATATCAGACACAAGCAAAATGGAACAAAAATTCACAATGCAAACTGATTCTCTCTGGATATTTTTGCACTCTTTGCTTCCTTTTTTCTTTTTTTTAGTACTCTTTGCTTCGTGCTTGTTTTTCTTTTATTTTTTTTACGAATGTGTCACAAACTAAAAACTCCTCTATTGCCCTTTCTAAGACTCGTGAAGCATGTGGGTCACAAACTTTTTCCGGAGAGCAGGGTTATAAAGGTAATAAAAAGATGGTGGTCGGATCTGAGAAGGTGGGTGACTCTGACTAGGTGGGTGACTCCGACTAGGTGGTCACGATGACTAGGTGGCCAGACTCGAGTGGTTTGTCGGAGTGCCTGGTCGGACCCCGAGTGGGTGGTCGGAGTGACTGGTAGGAACCCCGAGTAGGTGGTCGGAGTGTGGGTGGTTGGAGTGCCTGGTCAGGACCCTGAGTGGGTGGTTGGAGTGACTGGTCGGACCCCGAGCAGGCACACAAACTGAACTATAGCAGACTAGGGAAAGCCGAGTAACTGAATGACTAAATTAGCAAAGACTCGACACTAGAAACTAGAATATGATGACCAAGACCAGCAACAGAGACCGACAATGGAATCAAACTCAACAATGCGAATACTGAAAACAAAATTGCGAAGGCACAAAGTGGTTTGGATAGCGAAAAAAACTAAGATCTAAATATTTTTGTGGGGTAATTTTGTGGACTCTAGGTAATGGAAAATGACAAAATAAAGGGGATAACTGAGATTACCTAATGGGCAACCTGGCTCTAATACCACTTGATGCGCATTTGCATGACTTTCTAAGGTAATACGATAAGTCGATTAGTGGAGTTTCAACGTTGATGATCCAAAGGCTCCGGTCAGAACGGACCAAGAACCCTCGCAACAACTACACCACTACTCTATGGTTATCAACCATACCAAGGCGCGATTGACCTCACCAAGAAGGTTTTTCCTGCAAGCGAATTGAGAACGCAAGCAAGAATAGGTAGATGCAATCTGAATATTGATAATTACTAATGAAGTGCTCGAGTTAGGGTTCCACAGACCGAACAAGTGGCAAAACTGTATAAAACAGAATAATCTAAGCAAAACCCAAGCCTAAACTATGATGGTTACTGTGAATATATAAGGGGGCATGAGGAGGTCGACCTAGGGTTGTGCAACTGTGGAAAGAGGCATGCACAACCTAGACTCCGACCCCAACACGATTACAAGACCCTCCAGGGTCCAAAACGGTGACATAATACCTTATTCCTTCGACTCCAACTAATCTATAAGGAATATTTAGTCGAGAATAGATTGGAAAAGGCTCATCATAAGCTTTCTAGCAAGTCCAAGAACGCCTCAATTGGACTCTGTATGTAAGAGTTATGCCCATTTTATTGACGTGTTGTCTTGAGACTCGACCACAACCACGGCCACATCTCTGACCATGACCACGACTAGAGCTCAGCCTCAAGTCCGAGTAGACTTGGCCTTCGAGGAGTGACATCTAGGTAAGGTTGTGGTGCTTCTCCTATGTTCCTAAGAAATAAAACATCACAAGAATTTAGTAGTAATGCATCCAAGGAAACATGGACAGTGAGAAACGAGTTTACCTGGTAGTCTAATTGTAGTGCACGTGCTCTTGTAATTGGACCTTGTATGATTTGAGGAATATTAGTAGTATTGATCATATCTGAAGGAGCCATGAGCTCATCACTGTGCATCCACGAGAGTTCCGGGAGCTGACTCCATCATTTATCCTGTGGACCTCATCACAGCATGGACACCATGTGAACTGCACATTGGTCTTATGAACATTACCATCAAGGTGGCTTCCAGCGTGGCTTATCCCCGTGGCTTCCATAAAAATTTGCACGGATGTCCGATACCATAGGGTTACACCATGGTTGAAGTAGACAAGGCAGTTGACTAGTACCATCATGTTGAGGTGGACTACCCCGCAGAGGAGGGGGCGAACAATATAGGAGAGAATGAGCACACATTCATCGTGTGGGAGAAGGCCTACATAGTGTTTCCACCAAGGATAGCTATTGAGAATCTCTACTCTCTACTACACCCCAGGTCGCCGTCACCTTGAAGATCTCCCTCTCCTCAGCCATCTCCCAAAAGAAGTCCACTTCCTCAGCCATCGCCTCAAAGAAGTCCACCGCTCAAGAAGCTAGCACCATCAGCTCAAAAAACAAGATCAGGTTCTACAACATCCAAATAGATGACATCGATCATCTAAGAAGTCGGTGGCATTTAAGAAGTTGGCGGAACCCAAGGATATCTATTCACTCACTACTAAGAAAACCAAAAAGATTGTGAATGCCAGTGTCACGATTCATTTCCATCCTCCTCCACCACCACCGAAGCTTGTTGTGCCTGAAGATACCATGAAATTTTTCATGAATATGGCCAAATCTAAACAGATGGGGGTGGCTTCAAGTAAGTCTTCGAGTGACTACGAACGTATCAGTATGAAGTAGGCCAAGAGCAAATCAGCTCCAATCATTTAGGATGCTCCAAGCATTGGGGACTTTCTAGTTACTTCTGGACTATCAGCAGAAGAACTAGCACAGCTTACTGTGGGAGCGGATATTGCAAAGTTGGTTGTTACATGGCCATTTGAGTTGACCAAACCATTGGTCAAACCAGATATAGAAAAGAAACCTTACAACTCAAATGCGCCGATTACATTAGTGGTACTTGGAGGAATCCAGGCAGGGTTTACAGGTGTTCCCCGTAAGATACACAGATGAATATTTCATCAACAAGGATGGCTCCTTCTGGGTGTATTTGAAGGACGTGTATAAACTATACAAGGAAGATGCCCTCGATGTGTCTAGAGTCAGAGCATGGACTCTGTAAGTGACTTATGCATATAAATCATGTTATTTCATCTTGTGCCTTGAAATTGCATGGCTAACTTCTCTATTTCATAGAATGGAGAACCGCGCATGCAGACAACAATTTGATCGTAAAGTAGGATATCGATCCTGGGCTTGTGAACCGAACACTTGTAAGGGAGAGTCCAGACTTCACCGAGAACTATATATTGAAGTGTCTGCTTCACCACCAATACAAGAAATTCATACTCTTACCCTACACTATGAGTACATGCTTGCGCGCCAGGCTGTTCTGCTTTTATGGGCAACTCGATTTTAGTACTAATTTGCTATAGTGACATAATATTCCTGCAGCTTTCATTGGATCCTACTTGTCATCCACCCAGACTTGAGCAAGATCATTATCTTGGACTCACAAAAGAGAGCTCAGATGACTTACCAAAACCTCATCGATATGCTAAACAGGTAAACTCGATCATCTCATCATCTCGATGATTGCATCTAAGTTTAATTTGTATTTATATTCACGTATAAGGTGTACACATGATACCGTAAAAAGAGTCTTATTCACTTTCCATTCAGGAAGGAGTATAATGTAAAATTCGTTTGCTGGTACGCACGGAATTTTCATGTGTTACATTTCCTTTTGAATAAAAAGGTTCAATTCGTTCCACTGATGAATCATTTACTATTGAAGTGTATGAGGCAGCCACTGAGCAAGAATCGCTGTGCATTTTATGTTTTAACTTTCATGCACGGATTTAGCCCGGACAGAGACACTATCAAGTTCAATGATCTTGAGGTATGAAATAACATATCGATACCTTCTTTCCAATTTCTACACGTGTTCAAAGACTAATTCTTTTGATTCTTCAAATGCATCACTCCAAACTACGCACAAAAAGTTACAACCTGTAGAAATAAATACCCTTCAAGAACAGATCATCAGATTCTTCATGGAATATGTTATCAACTCAAACGGCGAGTTTAATGAACCGATCGTGTCATCGACCAGTGATAAACCTTCATATTACACCGTGCCTTCTAGTACCGAGTATGCGACATGGAGGAAGTCTACCAGAGGGTTAGATGGCTTATATATCGCCAAATGACATCATTTCAATGAAGGACATGAATTACTATGTATTAATATAAGACATGAATTACTATGTATTAATTAAGGTGTATTTCGGAATTAGTACCGTCGAACAACTCTTTGACAGAATGGTCTGCCAACGATGATGAGAGGCTGGCCCATCAGTTGTGGGCTGCGGAGGAGCAAGAAGCAGCATTCCATAAGTGTGCTCGGGAGGAGGAGGATGAGAGGGTGGCCCATCAATGCGCTGCGGAGGAGGCTGAATGCTCAAACCGTACTAGCGTTCATGAGTCGGACTTCGTTGTCTTTCACACACCGGCAAGCCTAGAGCTTAGGAGACGCTACGGTCGATCAGGCATGGCCAGTTCCTCCGCTCCGTCACCATTGGCCTCCTCATGTCCCCGCACGTACACACGCCATCAGCCATCTGTGCGGAGATGCTATCCTCATCGCAGGAGAGGTAGAGGGATACTGGACTGTCTTAGCTCGATTGACTTTTCGAGGGTGACTGTGAGAACTATT
The DNA here is from genome assembly GCF_958298935.1 of Phragmites australis. Taxonomy (NCBI): domain Eukaryota; kingdom Viridiplantae; phylum Streptophyta; class Magnoliopsida; order Poales; family Poaceae; genus Phragmites; species Phragmites australis. The sequence goes on along the minus strand of NC_084942.1, from coordinate 12,662,231 downwards.
ATGTATATATGTGCGATATTAATTACTATATATTAATGAAGGTGTCTTTATTATTGATTTACATTTCATATGTCTTATTGTATGTATGTATTGAGGGAGTGGGAGAGAGACGGAGAGATCGAGAAGAGAGAGAGAGGACAGAGAGGACAGATAGGGAGGACATGCCCGGAGTAGAAGGGGAGGCACAACACTGCTGGTTGAAGCTTTCAGCCGGTAGTGATGCCTTGGGAATCACTACCGGCTGAAACCACCAGTCAGTAGTGATACCCAGAGAATCACTACTGATCGAATCATTCAGTTGGCAATGATAACCTCTTTTACTGCCTGTCTATGGAACTAGCAGTGATAGTTCCCGACTATCACTGCTCGTTACCCACCGTTGACTTCAAAATTGGCAATGTAGGAGGTTTTTGAGCCGATATTGATGTATTGTTCTGTAGTATTGGCTGGCCCTTACTGAGTTTTAAATTGTTAGGTTGATTTCTCTTTTGAGCAGCAATTCTTTTGTTTGGCTTTGACTTCGGGCTTGGTGAAGTGATGACTTCTTTTGTACTTTTAAACTCTTTTACTCCTAGTATAACTAGCAGAGGTCCTGCCTTCGTTTTGTAAAACATTTTGCACAACATCAATATTCAAAACGACACTGCTTTGTCACTGGAAGTAGTTATTATTGTCCTTAGTTTTCTTGTTACAGTCATTTTGGAAGACGGGCACTACCCCGGGAATTATTGCTCTAGTTCAATGGAAACTCAATTCTAAGAATCTGGATCGCGATGTTCCCTTTCCAAACAGGCATTGAAAGTAGAACTTTTCTTGCATTAAGCCTTGGAATGCTTCTCCCATAGATTGCTTGCTGAGAAATTGCTACAACAGAACTTTTTAAACGGCTATAGCCTAAACATATGTATTATTGAAATTCCAGTTGTAAATGAGCTACCAGATTCGTATGGTATGTGAAAAGAATTTTTCAGTTTTTTATTCACAAAAAATAATTGGATTGAAAAACAGTAATAGGAAGTCGGGGATCTAACACAAATATTGATGGTCCTGGATTCATAGTTGGGGCACTTAGTGTTCCTACAGTGGCCAGTAAAGCAGAAATGACGTGCAAACAATAAATGTCACGAGGATAGCCACGGCGCCACCTCCTTCCCCGTTTGCTCATAAAGGGGCGGACGCAAACCGGAATTCTAGGGGTTGGAGCTCATCGATGTGAGCATTTTTATAGCTCCAAAAAGGCTGCGCTGCTACACGCCGCCTACATGCATGCACCCTGTCCACCTATCTGCACCGCTGTTGTCCGCCCGCCCACCTCCCAACGCGGTGTGCGCCGGCCGCCCACTCGCCCGAGTATTTGCACGCCAGCTGCCCACTCGCCCGAATATCTGCTCACCGGCCACCCAAATGTGACTCGCCTGCCTACCTATGCCTACACAGCTGCACTATTTGATCACTTGGTTGGGGAATCGGCGATAAGAATTCAGACATCAAGTGAAATGGGCTGGGTTAGTTGATTACTAGGATTTAGGAAAGAGTAAGCAGGCCAGTTGACCCAGGTGAACTCTTTCCCAACTAGTGTAGCTTCTTCGTCAGTGTTCTTCACTTGTCTTTTATTCCTCATCTGAGTATCTGACCATGCGCCAGCTAAGTAAGAGAGGCTTGGGGGCTCTCACTTGCGCAAGCTAAATAAGGGGGCTTGAGCATCGTACCCCACCCCCTTAGATCCACCGCTGCAGACAGCCACCGAAGCTTAACTTCGCTGGCTCTTACCACCGGTGATACACCATCACTGTAATCCATAGAAGACTATCTGTAGTGTGAACTTCGATAGGATACGATAAGTGAACAACTGATAGTTAAACCATTTTCTATTTCCTTACTAGCTACTTTCCAATAAGGAGAATTTTGCAAACATACCACTCAAGTCTGTCCGATTTCCAAAATGCCATTTTTTTTCTGGCAAGCTCCCTTATTTCCACGCCATTCACCTCTACCTCTAACCTTGGCGCCTTTCTGTGGCCAGGACAGGGGCGTGGTTGCCTCCTTGGATCTATTAGAATTTCTATCCCTCCACCAGCACCAAATTTCGATTATGAAAACAATTAATTACAGATCGAGAAATCAATTTCGTGTAATCAACCTCAACTCTGCCTCTATACGAAGAGCCCCTCTTCTTGGGAATGCTCCTTCCATGGGATAGCGATGCCGGAGACGCGGTTTGATAGGGTCAGTCAAATCTGACATGTTTACATTGAATGTGATGGTGTAGTGTACTGTTCACATTGAACCTGATGGTGTTGTAGTGCTACATAACGCAAAAATTTGGAACTATCTAGTGGTATGTTAGAAAGCCCGTCAATTCTAGTGTTATGTTTGCAAATCGGTTCAAAAACAGTAATGGGAGAGGGTAATTTTGCCTTCAAAAAATGTAGACAGCTAGTTGTCCCCCAAGTAAATTTACTCCATCCAAATAAGAAATTAACACTTTCGAGTTACAACCCCATCCATCGATCCATCTGCAATCAAATACATTTATACACGTGCTCACTGCTCAAACAAGAACCACATAGCCTACCCATGCACGCATGCACATAGAGAAGTAAGGTATATATGGATCTCTACTTGAAGTAGTAGGGGAGGTCAAGCACGTAGAGAAGGAAGTAGGCCCAGACCACGCCGGAGATGCCACCGAAGAAGAACCCGCCGGTGAACTTGGCCCACCCGTCGGCGGTTTGCAGCTTGTCGGCCTCCTTCTTGCGCCCGGTCAGCGTCAGCGTGGGCGCGGTGGACGGTTCGCCCTCGTTGAACGAGGCGACGCCGTACATGGTGAGACAGACGCTGAGGATGGTCACGAGCCCGGCCGCGCCCAGGGCGCCTGCCTGGCCGTGCACCGGCGTGTTGCGGAGCGGGCCGGTCAGAGCGAAGGGGCCGACGAGGAGGTAGCCGTGCGCGAGGCCGACCTCGATGCCGCGGAGCAGAGGGCTCACGGCGGTGCGGTAGGCCGGCAGGTTGGAAAGGTACCACGCGATGAGGGGGCTGGAGGTGACCGGCGTCTCAAGGCTGCCGATGAAGGGGTCGCCGTTGATGGGCTGCACTACCTGGTACGTGGGCTGTGCATGCAATAACACACAAGGACATTATTCATTTATCAGAGGCAAAGATTGGTTACTACAAATGAACCTTGAATTGTTAGTGTTCATGACATCAAATTGCGTTGTGTGATCAAAATGGGTTTCAGAAGATGACTAGATAGGAATCAAGAAGTAACACACGTGCGAATTCAGCACAGATTTCAAAAGCATTTTTCAAGGGAATAATCCATGTCGATTAAAATTAGCTAAGAACCAATTGATTGAAGGTAAAAAATCTTCTGACTTTCTCAGTTGATCTACTAACCTTCTCTGGTTGGATAGCCTTCACCGTGAAGCGGGTCCGCCTTGTCAGCGACGCACCGGACATCCCCCTCGGCCTCGAGGGCATCAAGCTGCTCTTCATCACCTGGCTCGCCATGGGAGCGTAAGCGGTAGCCATCTCGACCTCTTCCTCTCTCTCTCGCAGCTCTTCCTGCAAAATGGTAGAAGAGGCCTCCTTGTGATGGCCTAATTAACGTTTGTGATCTTTAGATGCTACAGGGGGTGTGCAAGGGAGAGGAGAAAATCTTTGGCGTGTTTGGATGGATGGGGCGCTGCAGTTGAGATATGGCTCAGGGCTGTGTGGCGCTCATTGGACGCAGGGAGTTAGCAACTCTATCCCTTATCTGAATGCGTGGAGATCTCCTCCCTCCGTTGGCTGCCTACCTGGCATCGCCTGCGTCACGCCACGTGTAAACAGAATGTAGGGCTAGTGGTTTGGCACTGGATACTGGACCAATATACTTAGTTTCTGTGTACGCATGGAACGGCATACAAAATCAAACAGACTGGCTCTGAAGAAAATCTCCCAAAAGAAAATAACAGACGAAAGATAATCAGTTCTTCAGGCTTAAACAGAGCTTCAAATATTCTCCCTTGCTATTCGCACTAACAAGGGTGACTGGAATAGGGATTTCATATAGGATTTTTCAGGGTTAATAACTAAATCCCAGGGATTTGAATCCAAACTCCAAGAATCCAAAGAGGCCCAAAATCCTTCTGGTACAAATATAACGAGTATTTTTGTGTAGTCAATTCAACCTCTGATGAACAAATTACTTATGAACTGGGCAAACAGAGTGCGTAGTTGATGAAGTACCAGGTTGCCCATCAAAAGTACACTATCACGATAGCCCATGAATCAGATATGGCAATTGTCAGTTCCCCGGATATCATTCCCCGTCATCGCGGTGTGACAAATTGCTTCATAAGCAAATGAGCTATATACTAAAGTAATGGGTACGGATGACAGCTACACAGAACTAGATCAATCCATCAAACATGCTAACTTGAAAGACCAGAGTTCATTAAATTTCAAGATATTCACATCAAGGAATGAAGATATAAAAGAATCAACAAATGCCTGGTGACTTGAGTTACAACTCTTTGAGCAGTTCCTGCTCCAGGGGAATTCAAGGTCTGGGAGGAAGTTCCCAGTCCCACAGTCGTTATCTCTCGTACAGTAGTCTGAAGACAGTCATGGTAGCGGACGACGAATCTGAGCATGCAATCGCTCATGCAGGTGACATCAAATGTTTCAATGAACCTCAGGTCTGACAACCAAGACTTGCAGGCAGCATAGCGGTGATACTCTTCAAAGACTGATGAAAGGCACCCCTTCTGCAGCTTTCTGAAGCAGCCCACGAGACATCCAGTGCGGTGCTGAAGTCAGAACAGAGAAATCAAGACCACGTGGTGTGAACAAGAATGATTTTATTTAGAACAGAACCTACATTCATCGGTACCTTTCCTCTTTTGCAATGGATTAAAACTGGGTGATTCCTTACATCTGAGGACCATAAAAAAGGAACAATATTACTAATAGATCAAAATAATTCCATGATGATCATTGAACAGTATTCGGTTACAGCAAAGTTAAATTGGAAAGATGGATCCTAATTCAGTACCAAGCAAGACCCTAAGAGCCCCCATGATGGCATCCACAGGTATGGAATTGTATCGATCCTGCAGATGCAAAAATTTAAAAGATGCTGAACTTCCTATATAGAAATTCAAGAATCAACAGCCGACAATAGTTATTCCAAATGAAATCAACGAAAGTTAACACTACAGAGGTTCCAGGTCACAAATTGGAAAGGTGTAACAAGCAGCAACAAATCAAAGGCACTGACTATGAATTCAGAAGAAAATGCATGTCTGCATTCATTAAGACAGTATCTAAGGTTGAAACTATATTCATCTGTCCCTGAAATACCTTATCCTTTATAAGGAAACTGTATTCATCTGTACCTGTAATAACTTATCCTTTATAAGGAAACTGTATTCATCTGTACCTGTAAGTAAGAACTTATCCTTTATAAGGAAACTATTTTCAAACATAGCTGTAACAACTTATTCATAACTTTCGTACCATAATATCTATGCTCAAAGTATTTACAGATATCACACATTATGGCTCAGATTACACAGAGAATTGATCACCCTCATTTGTTTCTAAATACTAGATGAATGGGCTCTAAAAAAATCAGCGTGGAGGCATTCGAATATCAAATTAGCATTCCATGTATCAATAATTTTTCTGTTGATTGTCAACACCATTGCATCTTTGACAGAAGAAGCCAAATGGCCTATTTTCCTAAAACCACTTTTGGCCAAAGTACCACAAAACGGGGAGGAGGGCTGAGCAGGGCCGCTCGTGGACACAGCTGTGTTACAGGAGAGAGACAAGAGGAGCAACTAGCTGGACGTAGAAGAAAGAACCTGGGCCAATGGATTTGAATCCAACAGCCACAGGAGACAGAAGCCCCATCTTTCTATAGTTACATTTTTTATAAAATTTCTATGGCGAAAGATTCTAGCTAATTTTTAATAGGCAAAAATAGGTCCTAATCCCATTCGATGATATATGGTCCGAGTAGGTTTCCATGCTCTTATACGGTTTTAGAGAAAATTTCGGCAGCACATCCCCGCTGTTCTCCAAATACATGTCTCAATAACGAACCGAGAGAGTGTGTATTCGGAGAACAACAGGGAGACGCCACCAAAATTCTCTCTAGAGAAATACAAGAGTACAAAAACCTACTATTTAGGTAATATATCCTCGAACTATCCAAATTACGTGGACAAGTCCAGAGCATCTTCTTATAAATATGACGAGTTACCAAGTCATATTTATAATCAAACACTCCCGAACGGGAGACGTAGGTTATGCATGCATATACACTAAGGGGGACAATCCACATATATTAAGATCTAGGAGAAGGAGAAAAATTATTGATTCTGACTCAAACCCTATAATCCACCATGCATATATAAGCTTCAAATCACCGAGATTTGATTTGGACTCAATAGAATCGCCAAAAAAATCGCTCCTTTACTGAGCAACCATGGTGGATAGACACTGTCTGGTCATGCAGCTCAGTAAAGAAAATAATAGTAAACATCACTCATTAGTGACGGGTGTCCTTATCACACGTCACTAATGAGTGCGCCATTAGTGACTGGTCTCATCACAATCCATCAGTAATGAGTGACCTCGGCAGTGAACCTCCATGGCTACAGACATCCGTCACTAATGATTTAACATTAATGACGGGTGATAAGAACACCCATCACTAATGATACATTAGTGACGGGTGAAAACTAAGACCCGTCACTAATGATTTTTACAAGAAGAGATTGAATTTCGGATCAGAGGCATGTATGCAAACAGAGAGTACTTCAATAGTTCCCATTCAACAGAACAGAACAGGGAATACTTCAAGAACACAGATATACATCCAGAAACTTGAATTTAACTCAAGTCAGTTATACAATATAATTACACATATATTACGTACTTATCCAAATATCCATACATCATTACACTTGAGCATTTGCCGGAGCATGTAACCTGTGATATTTAACATAGTTGAAATCTAGAATATTGTATCCTAGTACTTCATCGACATACATTAGCGTATGAATTAGTGCACTCTGTTTCGCTTCACATGGACGACCCCATGCTTTACCATAGACAGTAAACAATGTCTTATTAGCTGATTCATTTCCACTTAAATGAAACCTTATATCAGCCTGGTAGTTACCTTCAACAGTGAAGTCCACTCCGGTTCCATAAAAGCTTAACCCAAGATGCTGCATAGCTTGATCTAAGATAGCATGAAAGCTAATTGCCGCAAAGGAGTTACCAAAAATATCCTACAAGCAAAGAAAATAAAATTATGAAAATAATATACGCTAACAATCATGTATATCAAAACAATCGGATTACATATTACTATACCATATCATGTTCATTGAACTGAGCAAGCCTCTCACTGATCAAAGCCAAATCCTCTTCACCCTCCTCAAGCGCTTTTATTCGAAAATAGTTGTAGTCAGGCAAAAAGAACCTATGCTCCTCAAGCACTTTCAGGCACCCTTTAACGACAGTTTTTTTTAGAATGCAACGAAATCAGTGATACATTGCCATAGGCCCTAATAGTATATCCCTACTACTTTCTCCCCTTGAACGTATGTCAAAAGAGATAGATAGCTTCACAAAATTCCTTTGTAACACCCTGATTTTCAGGTTTCTAAAAATTATAAAATTTTCCAAGATTATTGAATAGTTTCACCAGTAGAATAGGTTTAAAACCTATTTTCTGAATCAATCAATCAATATATGTTATTATTTTGTGTGTATTGTATGCTGAGTTTTGCTAGGAGCCAAGTAAATGCATTAGAGTTCTTTTTCTTTCTCTTTGGTGTTTTGAGTGAAAAAGATTTTGAAAAAGGTTTTTACAAAACTCAGTAGTGAATAAGTTAAGGATCTTAATGGTTGGAATTCAAAGTCTTTTAATTCATCATCTATTCAATCATTAATCATACCTGATCCTTCTATAGGTCAATTCAAATATTATCCAAATTCTTATTTAAAGTCAATCTCTCCTCTTTCTCAAATTCTACCCAAATCCAAATTCAAATATCTTATCTACTCCTAGTTTAACCTCATTTTTTGTTTCTTTTAAATTCACTCTAAACTCAATTCAAATTCAAATCTTATTCAAATTTCTCTGCAAAAATTTCTTTTCTAAACTCTAGATATACCTAAAGTGTATTTGGGCTCCATCTTTCTCAAGTAAAAACCCTTAGCCAAGTCATCTAGAAGGCCCAACATAAAGGATCTACGAAATCTGCAAATTTTCGTGGAGTCCTGGACAACCTCATATTCTCATGAATTTTCGGAGTTCAAAATGGCCTCAAATTCAAATCTTGACAATACCAAAATTGCAGGTCTCGTCGAGAGCTTTGATTTGAACCTATGGAAGTCCCCTTTTGGATAATATAGCTAGGAGTTATGGCCCCCGAAATCAGTATTGTGCAGATAAGTCCGAGTTCAAATAGTTTATCTTGTGGTGTATTTTTGCAAATTAAGATGACGTTTTCAGAAGTTCCAATGATTAATAAAGTTGTATATCTTTTCGTGTACTATAATTTATAGTCAGGAAACGTCCAATTTAGAGTCCGGACAATGGAGATATCATCCTTGGAATAGAGAGCTGCGAAAAAGGAAACAGTAACCGACTCGAACTCGAATCCGATTTGTGTTCGACTTGGACTCCACCTCAACCACCCGCCGTAGCCCTATAAATATGAGTTGCACGCCCTCTCCTACCCCTATTCTATGCCACCAAACCCTAGAAGTCGTTGATGTCCTGTCCGTGCCTCGTCGTTCGCCGAAGCTGCCGTCGCCGCCACCTGTGATGCGCTACCTCGTCATCTTCTCTGTGAATCCTCCTTCCTCGACCATCAAAGCAAAGTGAGGACCTCTTCTTATCCTCCCTTACTACTGTTTTAGCATCATACTAAGTCCCTAGCAAAGCTCTAGCCTCGGCTAAAGCCTGATCTACACCGCCACAGTCATCGCCATCGCGGACAGCTGCGCTATAGCCGATTGGCATCGATGTTCCCGACCAACCAGAGTTCAAATCACCAAGCCCTTTCACCGGTGCATGTCCCATGATGTTCCCCACGCCCTCACCAACCATGTCAACCAGTAGAGTAGCCAAACCACCTAATCAAGGTTGACATACCCGCTATCCGGTTTCTAGACGTGTTCTGCGCGTGCACCGGATTTACATTCGCGTTCCCCATCAATTCGACAGCCGTATGGATGCACCAACCACGTCACGGCGTGTCCCATTGAGTCTTCTACGTTACCCTAGGAGCTCATCCCCGTTTGTGCAGTGACACGACCAAGACACCATTGCCAACCACAACACATCACAACCATCACCCATTTCATCTCTGTCGATCATTCTTCCTCTCAGTGGATGATCTACCCAAAACAATGCCATAGCATAGTGTTCCCCGGATATATGAACATATCTATTTAAACAGTTTCTCAAATTTCATAGCCAATCTATGAGAACACGAGCATCTTTGTTCCTGCATCTGTTCGCGGTCACCACCAAACCTAGAAGCAGTCATTGCTGTTTTGCTGCTACCTTAGATGACCCCTTCCAAAAGCAACCATACCGCTGAGTTAGTCTTTCCACGTTCTACGCTATGCTTCCCTCGTTTCACTGAAACACCACTAAAGCCCAACATCGATATCTATGGCCACACGCACGATCGCCATCTCCGATGAAACCCGAACCACCACCACTACATAGAGTCACCAGTAGTATCCTTAACCTAGAAGCACAACCTTTGACCTTTTTGATTTATCATATGTGGTCGATACTAGATCTCAGCGTATCCCTTCTTTAATCCAAGATGGTACTTGCATAGCATACCAAGTCAGCACCACATCATTCTTCTTAGTCTAGTCAGCGAAGTCTGGTCTACCCTACACTTCTTGAATCTTGCGCGATAATATTGTCAAGTCTGATACAGTGATTGTGCAATAAAACCTTTCCCATAGGAAGATAGTTCTGGAAAATTAGTATTTCCTTTTCAGTCTAATCCATCTCTTGAAAGCTGTTCTGTTTTCATCTTAACTCCGATTTAGGCGATTCTTGCATCTAAATGTTTCTAAAATCTTACCTATCCAACCATAGTATTTTTAAAAGTGTTTTGATAATATTTGGTATGTTGTTCTTAGTGTTTGCTTTGTGTTGTTTGTCGATAGTTCTCGTGATTAGTCGATAACATTCCGGAGCAGATCAAGGGACTTCAAGACCAAGATTTTAACAACATTGAGCAGCATTGGGTAAAAGGCAAGTGTCCTTGATCATCTTGAACCTATATTTTAAATGTTTTGTTTTACAAAATTGCATGCAGTGTCTGTTAATATGATGGGTAGTCACCTATGTTAGGGTTTACCTAATTCTTTTTTTACATTCCTTCAAGCCTAAGTGGTAGTTGATATGAGTTTCTTGGGTAGAATTGCTTAGACATACTTTTGGGATGTTGGGAAGTATCATATACATGTTTAGTGGACATATGCAATGGTGATGATGAACTTGTTTTAGCAACATGAAACCCTAGGACTTGGGCAAAGAATGGGTTAGGGGATGTTGGTTCTTGTGGTGGGCTTGTGGATACATTCTGAGCAGAGATGTTAGGTTTTGTTGGTTATTTCCCTGTTGGATAGTTGGATAGTCTTTGCCCAAGTGTCACATATAAGGACCAGTTTGTGGAGCGACAACCCAAGAATTACCGTACCAACCACGAGGCTGATATGGGTAAGGCTTAGCATATTGGTTAGACACCTGGCTGGTATTCGTTGGAGTACCATGACCTAATCAATGGACAATGCTTCGTAGTGATCTCCTGGTGACACACCACTGGCGTGTGTTAAGTGTCTTGCAAACATGGCAACATGGAATTCACTGACTCGTGGGGAAAGCTGGACAACCTCTGCAGAGTGTAAAAACTGTTATAATAGCCATGCTCACGGTTATGAGAGACTTGGATCCTCACATGATTAGTGGGTTGTGATTATGGGATTGTGGTTATGGATTTAGTTGTGGTTATGGTTCTGGTACAGGGAGTACAAGATGGTTGTGGTTACGGTTCTGGTATAGTGAGTACTAGATGGTTGTGGTTTTGGTTGTAGTACAGGGAGTACTAGACGGTTATGGTGTGCAAGGTGGGGAGCCTGGTATGCTGGGTGTTGGATTGTATAAGTTACATTCACTTAATAATTGTTTAATGCTTTTTTGAGTCCAAATATGTTTTCATTACTCGCATTTACGCAAATATACCATGTGTTAGCTTATTCTTGATATAAGTCTGCATATCATTCTTTCCCACACTTGCTGAGCACATCATGTGCTCAGACTTTCTATTTTCCCTATACATGTGTGCTGCTGCTCAATGAGTGAAGATGTTGAAGACTATCAAGAAGAGGTTGTGACGTTCTAGGTGCGTGCCTCCCGGTCGGTTGCCTACGATCTTGTTGAGCACCAGTGCTTCTGTTCTGCTACAGATATCTTCATAGAAGACAATATATGTCAATTGTTGTAAGAGTTTAACATTTATTCTATAAAAGTATTGCTTTTGTTACTTCACCTTTGACGTCCTTATGTGTGTTGAACACCCTGGGCACACATAAGCCGCATTTGATTTTGGCCGTTAAAATCGGGTGTGACATCCTTCCATCTAGAGTGGATTGCACCAAAGGTACAATACCACCTATAGCAGGGATTACCTCTTTGAGCCATACGATCGGTTTCAGCACCTACATGATAGGATGATATGAATTGAGCCTAACATACTGTAAACTCAATTAAATTATTGTGTCCTAATTAGTGTTACTATGAGCCTAACAATGAGGGAGACAAAGAAAATAGGTTACTATGATCAGTCTTGATCGTGGCCGGTGGGGGAACGTCGGTGGGGGAATGTCTGGAGGGTAGTGTACACTTGGTGTGTGAGCCAATGGAGGAGTTGTTGGGATCCATCCAAGTCTGCCACGGCGACGGCAATAGCCACCGCCACTACCTTGATTGTGAGGAACCGTCCAAACGGTATTCAAATTAATCATCAGGCGGATCATTTTTCATAATCACAACCTCGACGATTAATCAGAATGCCGTCCCGGTAGTCCTGGCATGTGTTTTGTGCCCAAGATCGGAACACATGCCTTTCCAACATATACATCAGAACAAAGCTTAAGAAAGAGCTAGTAATTAACATTATATTACAAGTCTTTAAACACGTAGTTGTTTCCACAATTTACAACAAAAAGGAAACAACAACTACACAGCGAAAGAACACTATGCAACAAAAGGATATGGAGCCACATGCCTTTAGGCTCCATACCAAAACACTAAGTTTGGAGTAGAGTGTGCTATTCCTGCCCGCCACCCTGTTCGGCAGTTACAAAGTAGCCGAACACCGCCTCTTCCTCGCTAACCTGCGAACCTGCATCAACTTAAGGGCAGCACCCTGAGTACGAAGGTACTCGCAAGTCTTACACAATATGGGTATACATATTCCTGACTCCAAGGATCATGCATTTAAGCTGGTAATAAGACTTAAACATGGTTAAGTTAATTAAGCGGTAAGAATCCTAGACATAGGTGTGAGCAACTAACTTAGCCAACTTATATGAAACTACCCTGCCATAACCAACAACTGAGCCTATGTAAATGTAACAACAAGTATATCAATGTGAACAAGTGCCAACTTGAACAACCAACCACCATACCCAGAACATAATCACATGCCCAACCATCAACCTCATGCCATCATCCACAAACCACAATGAGAACTCTACGACCGGGTGCAGATGAAACAATAGCATGCTTATGACCGAGAGCGCGGCAGTTTGAACTATTTATACACCCTGTAGGGGGATAATCTTGAACCCGCACCACACGAGGACCATTCGACTTGTGCCACCGGCCAAAGTGCACACAAGGGGGTAGTCGTGACAACATTTCCCAACCAGCCCCAACCGTGTGGGGCATGCATCACTCGGCGCGGCGATACTAGAAATTCACCCAGAGCAAACTAATACCACTTACAAGCCCGCCCGCCTGTTCACACCATTGATGTTCACACCCACAAAGCCACAGCTATGAAGGTATTCAGCTCGCCTTACCATTAGATCGGCATGTGGTGAGTAAGGTAAGTGCTAAAGCCAACAACCCCAATGATCGGCCTTAAACGATGCAAGTGGTCTATGGTGTTCGGGTTTCCTCTCCTGACCTGCCCCTGGATGGTACGGTGCGACGGGATCACCTTTGGCCTCCGGAATCGACGGATCGGCGTTCTCTAAAAAGGATCAACGCGTGCAATGCAATGAGTACGAATGAACTGCAAACATGCATGCCACAACATGCACAAGATGAAATGCCATAAAAAATGCTTTACAATGCATGAAAATATTTTTCCTAGCTAGAAGAAGTCATAAGAAAACTAGCAAAATTGGATTCACCCACTTTGGACTTGTGAAGAATTATCCGTGAATTAATGAAGATTTAACATAATTAATTAATCTTAGAAATTTAATTCAACATTTAATGGCTCTGGATATTTTTAATAGATAGAGTAGTTTATTAAGAAACCAATGAATTGGTTTCATAATTTTTAGAGTTACAGCCAACAGAAAACTCTGCTAAAACAGCTAACAGCGGTCAGACAGCAGGCATATGTGCAGTCAGACTGCCAAGAGTCGTGGTCAGAGCGCCCGCGTACAGAGAGTTTTAGCCCCTGGTGGTCTGACCGGCCTAAGTTGGCGGTCAGACCATTGTATACAGCTGGGGAAACTTGGCGAGCTCGCCGGCGATGATTCTGGCGACCTTTGGGGTGGGGATTTGGACCTAGAGCATCACCTTGACCTCCTCTACCGCATAGGATCACACACATATGCCTAAATTGACCAAAACTAGACTGTTGCTACCAAAACATCAAGAACTCTTGAAAGCCTAGCCTCCGTACTACAAGGTGACACACATCGAAACATTAGTAAACGATATGTTCTTCCCTACTCATGCCTAACTCAACACAGTACCCCTCGGATCTCGCACCCCGCAGCCGCTAATAGCCGCATAATGTGAATGGGCTGGGATAGTGGGCACAGGCAAAGCATTGATATGATAACAAAGCATTGATACGATAAATTACAAAGCCAGAAAACAAAGCTAACACAAACAAAAGTTTATTCATACATTACATAGAAAGAGTTTGCATTCAGCTAACCACTGTACATCGAATCTATGCCTAGCAAACTTGCTAGCCTATTACATCTCCCTGAAGTACTACAGGAGGACGAGGTCACTTGACCGCCATCTCCTAGAAATACCGTGGGACCTGGAGAATTGACCTCGGTAACTCCGCATAGGGGGTCGACGCGAATACCCTGCACGGAGGGAGATACTGCCTAAAACGAAGCTCCCTCGACCTTGGGAAGACAAAGGATCTGCTGGGAAGGGATATGAGTTGAAGGCCGATAAATCCAGCTCTTCCCCCTGCTCCTCTAGCAGGGACTCCGCAGCCTCTACCTCCTCCACCTTCACCTCGGCTAGAATAGGCTCAAGGATTTCCAAAGGCACCCTTCCGTCAGAATCCTGGGGGAGGACAAGGCGTTGAAAGAAGCGTGAGCTGGCAACCTCCCAGGCTGTTCAAGCTACACACCAGTCGCCCTTTACAACAAAATAGACATCTGGAGAAAACGCAAGGGGGCCCTCCGTCTTAAATCATAACCTGGACATCGGCGGCCACCTTTGGATCCACGCGCCCCATGGAATTGCGGGGCATAACGAAATGACTCCGCCGTCGGATGGACAGAGTAGCCCCAGAGGCACCATCCCATATACGAGCAAGGCCCCATCCGGCTTCGGAATGCCACACCTATATGCATAGATCGGACTCTAGTTAGCCTCAAAGGAACGAACATTCTAGAACAACACATGTGAACCACAAGAAGACAGACATGGCTCTAGTAGATAAGGAAAAGCCCAAGTACATGAAGCAGAAGGGGGTAGTCAACATACTAAGACTTTGACCCTCTTTGAAAAGAACAGAAAGCAAAAAACAAACATCCTCGAGGCATCCACACGCAGAGACTGGTCCCGCAGAACAATAGCGCGAAGCAAAAAGCCTTCAGAGGGCCATGGTGTACCTGCAGGCTCCAGATGAAGGGTTGGACCTCCCGACGAAGAACCCGGGTGAAGACCCCCCGGGCGCCTAGAGTCACCTGACCTGCCTAGAGTCATGCTCCGGCCATGCCTCGCCAATAAGTTATGGCAGAGGTTCTCCAGAGCCGCGCGAATCTCCACCGAAGGTGTCTCTGGCCAAAAACCCCTGATCACGAAGTCCAGCACCTGCTACTCTAGTACCTCGAAGGGACCAACCCCCGCTCGGTGCAGCAAGGTCAACTGGAGCACCACAGCCACATGTGTGCTAGACCTCACGTAGGTCTCCGTGGCTCTAACTATGACCTTCACAGCAGACCGAAGCCACAAGAGTAGCATAACCGACGCATTCGAGTCAGAGGGTAGTGATAGAGACCTATCCCCAAGCTTGCTCATAGCATCGGAGGTGATTCAGGCAACGTCCAATGCAAGAGTAGCTAACTGCTAGCACTCCGAGTGCAGTACCACCTCCAATGCCTGAGCCTCCTTCAGCTCTCGCCGCTCCTCACCCACCATAGCCCGAAGGGTCTCAACATCACCTTCGGCCGACACACAGGCTGCATCGGCCGCATCGATGAACTCCCTCGCCTCTCGGAGATCTTCAGCAGCCTCCCACGCCTCAGCCCCCGTGCGCTCCTGCTTCAAAACGTCCTCCCGCCGGAGACCCTCCTCACACTCGTGGAGCGTCGTCTCCCCTTGAAGGCGACCCTCTGAAGACTCCACCTGCTTTTGGGCCTCCTCCAAGGCCTGATGAAGGCCTTCAACCTCATCATCAGCCACGACAAAGGCCTAGCGCCCCCATCCCCCAGTGCCCTCATCACAATAACTTGCTTTGAGGCACAGCAGAAGAAGAAAAAGGACCATATGAGCTACTCAGAACCTGACACCGGACCTGGCAAATCATGACTAAAACTACTAACCTACAGGGCTGCCGCTACCAAACGTGTCTCCACTTCCTCCAAAGGACACTGGGCCAACGATCGCTCGACCTCTCCACTCCACAAAAGGGACGAGGCCGCAACAATTGCTCTTGATA
This sequence comes from Phragmites australis, assembly GCF_958298935.1. Lineage (NCBI taxonomy): Eukaryota > Viridiplantae > Streptophyta > Magnoliopsida > Poales > Poaceae > Phragmites > Phragmites australis. The sequence goes on along the minus strand of NC_084942.1, from coordinate 12,646,032 downwards.
CCTCTGGGTGCAGCGCAAAGTTGTCCAAAGTCAAGACCTTGAGGCTAGGGCCCCCCTCGGCTACTGCGAAGGGAGCCCCAGTGGAGGGCACAGTGCCCCTAGCACCGGCTGCCTTCAGGGGCACCTCCAGAGGAGTCTCCGACCCCTTCTAGGGCTCTAAAGCCTATGGGGAGGAGTGGAAGACACATCCACCTTGATGGTCACTGCAAAATACCAAGAAACACAAATCAAGATCCAGGTGCACTACCAAAATAGGATATAGCTAACGAACAATGCCTCACCAAGTTCCTCAAAACCTCTCATAGAAGGGCTCGTAAAGTCCTCGACGTCCAAACCAGCAAACCCAAAATCATATTTGTCGGTGTATCAGGAACTAGGGGTCCCTGAGTCCCGAAGCCAGGCCAGCCGTCCGCCATGTGTCACCATCCCGCGAGGTCCCTCCTGCGGCGTGAGGAAAGTCCAAGTTCTGGGGGAAGGTGCTCGGGGCCACAGTCCCTAGTCCTCGAGCACCCCAGTTCCCCGATGATCCGCAGAGTCTAAGTACCGGGAATAAAGTGCCCGGGGAGGTGCCCGGTCACCCCTGAGCACCCTAGTCCCCCGACGATCAGAATAGCTAAGTTCCGGGAGAGGGTGCTCGGGGACTGCAAGCAGCAGTCCCCGAACGCACGGTTCCTCGAGGGTCAGTGTGAAAGTGCTCGGGAGAGAGTAATATGAACAAGGGTTCCCGATCTTCCGAAAGGTTCTGGTAACTCTCGATTTGGTGGAAACGAGACACAAGTCGATCCGGCTTCCGAACAACACGATCCGAAACCCCGCAATCGTAGCACCACGTCTCCTCTGGTTATCAACCGGCGTTGCACGGTTGACCTCGCCAAGAAGGCTAAAATCCTTGCCTGCGAATCGAAGAATACAAGCAAGAACAAGGAAGAATGCAACCAAATTGCAGATGAATGATTAATCTCACGAGTTGGGGTCTCACAAACCGACGAAACGGCGAAACTGTTCTTGACAGAATAATCTAAGCAAAACCCAACCCTAATTAGGGTGGCGGCTACTGTATATAAAGGATTAGGGTCGGCCAAGGACCCCTGGACGCGTCCCTAATGGACTCCAACACGATACATGGCCCAACGGACCAAAAACGGTGACGCAGCACCGGGACAGATTCTGGATGCTAACTTATTTCGATGTTTCCCGTTGACTCAGAAGGAATTTGGACCTCAAACCAACGCCATTGGTTTCCTTATGAAATTATCTTTCCAACCATATGTGAATCGTCGAAAACGGAGTCCGGATGCATCCTGGGCGTCCGTTTTACTGCTCGCTGGTCCTGGAGGTCGAGGCTGATTCGGACTCGAGTTGGACTGGACCTCCTGCTGTTGTTGGACGTCCTAGCTGCTCCTCCACGCCTCCAAGCCTTCCTCTATGTGTCTCCTTGTCCTCTCCATAATTTCTAAGCAACACATAATCATTAGGTAGTAATCTATTCTCAAAATTATATAAAGAGTTGCTTAGGAACGAGCTCACCTCTAAATTTAATTGTCGTGCGCGAGCCCTTGTGATTGGACCTTGAAAGTTCAATGGAGGATCATTGTATGTATCCGAGGGAGTGATGTCCTCATCATCCTCCCCCTCTTTAATTGGAGTCGTCCTCGACTCAAGCTCATCATCGGCTCCCAAGTAAGGTTTCAAATCTGCAATGTTAAAAGAAGGACTAACCCCGAACTCTGGTGGCAACTCAAGTTTATATGCATTATCATTTATTTTCTCAATTATATTATAAGGACCAGCAGCTCTTGGCATTAATTTAGACTTACGCAGCTCTGGAAACCTATCTTTTCTTAAATGTAACCACACTAAATCACCCGGTTCAAGTTTGACTTCTTTCCTACCTTCACTACCAGCAATTCTATACTTTTCATTCATCTTTTCGATATTTATTTTAGTTGTTTCATGCAACTTATGAATAAAATCAGCACGTGCACTAGCATCACTATGTGTTCTTTCAGTGGTAGGTAAAGGCAAAAGATCAATAGGAGCGCGAGGGGTAAAACCATACACTACCTGAAAAGTACTTACCTTGGTGGTAGAATGTGTTGCCCGATTATAAGCAAACTCCACGTGGGGCAAACATTCTTCCCACATCTTCAAATTTTTCTTCAAAATAGCTCTCAACATGGTACCCAAAGTGCGGTTCACTACCTCCGTTTGGCCATCAGTTTGTGGGTGGCAAGTAGTAGAAAACAGTAGTTTTGTACCCAACTTATTCCATAGAGTGCGCCAAAAGTGACTCAAAAATTTAGCGTCGCGATCTGAAACAATAGTAGAAGGCATACCATGCAAGCGAACAATCTCTTTGAAAAAGAGGTCAGCAATATAAACGGCATCATCACTTTTATGACAAGGTATAAAATGTGCCATCTTAGAAAAACGATCCACAACAACAAAAATGCTATCCCTCCCCCTCTTAGTCCTAGGCAATCCCAAAACAAAGTCCATCGAAATATCTGCCCAAGGAATAGAAGGAACAGGAAGAGGCATATACAAACCATGTGGATTCAAGCGAGACTTAGCCTTTTGACATGTGGTACAGCGTGCCACGAACCGCTCAACATCTCTCCTCATCTTTGGCCAAAAGAAATGTGTGGCCAACATATCCTCCGTCTTCTTAGCACCAAAATGTCCCATCAATCCTCCTCTATGTGCTTCCTGCAACAACAAAAGACGAACGGAACTAATTGGAATGCATAGACGGTTAGCTCTAAACACAAATCCATCATTGATCACAAACTTGTTCCATGTACGTCCCTCTTTACAGTTCAGCAATACATCTTTAAAATCAGGATCAAGCACATATTGTTCTTTTATTGAGTCAAGTCCAAAAATTCTATAATCAAGTTGGGACAACAAAGCATATCGTCTAGACAAAGCATCAGCAATTATATTATCCTTCCCTTTCTTGTGTTTGATAACATAAGGAAAAGATTCAATAAATTCAACCCACTTAGCATGTCTACGATTCATATTATTTTGAGAACGAAGATACTTAAGCGATTCATGATCTGAATGTATAACAAATTCTTTAGGCCACAAATAATGACGCCACGTCTCTAAAGAACGTACAAGTGCATACAATTCCTTATCATACGTAGAGTAATTAAGAACAGGGTCATGCAATTTTTCGCTAAAGTATGCAACGGGCTTACCTTCTTGCATCAAAACGCCTCCAATGCCAACTCCACTAGCATCACATTCTAACTCAAAGGTCTTACCAAAATTTGGAAGTTGCAGCAATGGCGCGTGCGTAAGCTTGTCCTTCAAAGTGTCAAAGGACTCCTCTTGTGCCTTACCCCAATGGAACACCACACCTTTCTTTGTCAACTCGTGTAAGGGGGCAGCAATGGCGCTGAAATCCTTCACGAAACGACGATAAAAACCTGCAAGTCCAAGAAAACTTCTCACCTGTTTGATGGTTTGGGGCACCGGCCAACTCTTTATGGCTTCAATTTTCATCTCATCATACCGAGCACAACACATGTATGCCAGGATCAAATTTCATACATGCGCTTACAAAGTTTCATACATGCGCTTACATCTTTAGTGTATCATTACAGTGTCATTATTACAATAACATTACTAAACTTATTATAAAAGGACCCAAGGGTCTAAAAGGATACACATCAGAAAACTAAAGAGATCTTCAGCGCCAGCGGGACTTCCATTCTTCCACAGGCATCAACCGGTGGCACTCCAGCCTAGAAAAGCAACTCCGGATCGAAGTCGTCCTCTTCAAAGGTAGCAACTTCATTGATGGCTTCTTATCAGTAAAAGGGGAAAAAGAAGGGGGCAATGGGTGTGAGTACAAAAATGTACTCCGCAAGTGTAGGGAAAAATGCTATGGGGCTCAAGTCAAGGAAAGGATAGGCATAAGTAAACTGCACTAAGCAACTATGACCTATGACCTCAACATCAGGCATCCTATTTACTAGGTGAAGACACAACTATGACAAAAGGATTGACTCATCGGATTCTATCCGACTACCAAGACTCGCTAGGTAATTCCATTACCCGGCTACCTGACCAACCATACCATCCTTAATCCCATCTAATCCTGAAGAAGTCCAAGTTTGCTGTTGTCCATGAGCATGGCTGATCGACCAGTTTGATACTTTACAGAGTTTGCACAACTTTCCCCACGAGTCGTCATTCCTATGTTGCTTCACACTACCGGGGTGTGGAGTCGGGGTCTCACTACAAGGCCTTTACAAAGCTAACATTAACCTGCAGGCACCCACTGAGGCTTCACCACTAATAAACGATTCCATCACTGCAGAAGCCCCCTCTTGTGCCACTTAACCATCCAATGGTGCTCACAGAGTCAGAGGGGTGACTAATTAGTTGTCCAGGCCATACACATATAGGCCTCATGGTTGTGCGGAAATAACTTGGTTACATGTTCAAGAACCAGTCCTTAGGACCCCTGTAACACCCTGATTTTTAGATTTACAACTTTTTAAAAATTTTCAAGATTATTGAGTAGCTTCACCAGTAGAATAGGCTTAAAACCTATTTTCTTAATCAATCAATCAATATAGGTTATTATCTTGTGTGCATTGCATGCTGAGTTTTGCTAGGAGCCAGGTAAATGCATTAGAGTTCTTTTTCTTCTTTTTCTTTCTCTTTCGTGTTTTGAGTGAAAAAGATTTTGAAAAGGTTTTACAAAACTCAGTAGTGAATAAGTTAAGGATCTTAATGGTTTGAATTCAAAACCCTTGAATTCATCATCTATTCAATCCTTGATCATACCTGATCCTTCTCCAGGTCAAATCAAATCTTATCCAAATCCTTGTTTAAATTCAATCTCTCCTCTTTCTTAAATTCTACCCAAATCCAAATTCAAATTTCTCATCTACTCATATTCTTGTTCAACCTTATCTTTTGGTTTCTCTCAAATTTACTTCAAGCTCAATTCAAATTCAAATCTCATTCAAATTTCTCTGCAAAAGTTTCTTTTCTAAACCCTAGATATACCTAAAGTGTCTTTGGGCTCAATCTTGCTCAAGTTCAAACCCTTAGCCAAATCTTCTAGATAGCCCAACAAAGGATCCATGAAATCTAGAAATTTTCGCTGAGTCTTGGACAGCCTCATTTCTCATGAAGTTTTGGAGTTCAAAACGGCCTCTAATGCAAATCTTGACAATACCAAAGTTGTAGGTCTCGTCGAGATCTTCGATTTAAACCTATGGAAGTCCACTTTTGGATAATGAAGCTGGGAGTTATGGCCCCCGAAATCAGTACTGCGCAGAAAAGTCTGAGTTCAAACAGTTTATCTTGTGGTGCACTTTTGGAAATCAAGATGACATTTTCAGAAGTTCCAATGGCTACCAAAGTTGTAGATCTTTTTGAGTACTACAATTTAGAATCAACAAACGTCCAATTTGGAGTCCGGACGATGGAGATATGATCCTCCGAATAGAGAGCTACGAAAAAGGAAATCGTAACCGACTCAAACTCGAATCCGATTCGTGTTCCGTTTGGACTCCACCTCAACCAGCCGGCCCTAGCCCTATAAATATGAGTTGCACGCCTTCTCCTACCCCTATTTCACACCACCAAACTCTAGAAGTCGCTGCTGCCCTGTCAGTATGTCGCCGGAGCGCCACCGTTCGCCACATCATTATCCTTAGCCTAGTCAGTGAAGTCTAGTCTGCCTTGCACTTCTTGAATCTTGTGCAATAATGTTGTCAAGTCTGACACAGTGATTGTACAATAAACACTTTTCCCATATGAAGAAAACTCCAGTAAACTAGTCTTTCTTTTCAGTCTAATCCATCTCTCGAAAGCTGTTCTCTTTTCATCTTTACTCCGATTTAGGCGATTCTTGCATATAAATGTTTCTAAAATTATCCCTATCCAACCATAGTAGTTTTAAAGTTTTTTAATGATGTTTGGTATGTTGTTCTTAGTGTTTCCTTTGTGTTTTTTGTCGGTAGTTCTCGCGATTAGTTGATAACATTCCGGAGTAGTTCGAGGGACTCCAAGACCAAGATTTCGACAACACTGAGCAGCATTGGGAAAAAGGCAAGTGTCCTTGATCATATTGAACCTATGTTTTTAAATGTTTTGTTTTACAAAATTGCATGCAATGTCAATATTATGGATAGTCACCTATGTTAGGGTTTTCCCTAGATTTCCCTTATCATCCCTTGGAACCTAGATGGTTTATGGTTAGGTGTCTTTTATGGGTAGATTGCTTAGCCATGCTTTTGGGATGTTAAGAAGTGTCATAATCTTGACTAATGAATATATACAACATTGATGGTTAATATGTTAATGGTCTAGCAACATGGAACCTTAGGCCTTGAGCAAAGTGGTTTTGGTGGTTGTCATGGTTATGTTGTTGGTTAGTGTTTGCTCAAGTGACCTAACTAAGGACCGGTTCGTGGAGCGACAACCCAAGAAATATCGTACCAACCACGAGACCTGGTATGGGACAAGCCTAGCCTATTAATTAGTGGATTCTAGTTTTTGTGCGTGCCAAACGGAAGAGTGGATGTGTGGGGACGGCAAAGCCCAGAACCATTTGGTTAGTGGTATGAGATGTGTAGTGGAAGGGAAGGGTGAAAACTTTCTGGAGCTACAAGGTGCAAAAGGGGGCTTCTGGGTGGTGTGATGCCACTTTGACGGCGGTGAAACCTAGCGGGCATGCATATACTGGATGAAACTTTGTAACGGCTTTGAAGTGACTTTCCGGGCGATACACCACTGGCGTGTGTTAAGTGTCTAGCTAACACGGCAACATGGAAATCACGACTCGTGGGGAAAGCTAGACAACCTCTGCAGAGTGTAAAACTGTTATAACAGCCGTGCTCACGGATATGAGAGACTTGGATCCTCCCATGATTAGTGGGTTGTGATTATGGGTTGTGGTTATGAGATGGTTGTGGTTAATGTTTTGGTACAGGGAGTACTAGATGGTTGTTGTTATGGTTCTGGTACAGGGAGTATTAGGTGCTTGTGGTTATGGTTCTAGTACATGGAGTACTAGATGGTTGTGGTTTTGGTTGTAGTACAGGGAGTACTAGATGATTATGGTATGCAAGGTGAGGAACCTTGTATATTGGGTGTTGGATTGTGTGGGTTACATTCACTTAATAATTGCTTAATGTTTTTGGGTCCAAATATGTTTTTATTACTCGCATTTACGCAAATGTACCATGTGTTATCCTATTCTTGATATAAGCCTGCATATCATTATCTTTTCCACACTTGCTGAGCGCGTCGTGTGCTCACACTTGCTATTTTCCCTATGCCATGCGACATGTATGCTGCTGCTCAGTGAGTGAAGATGTTGAAGACTATCAAGACGAGGTTGTGACGTTCTAGGCATGTGTCTCCCGGTCGGTTGCCTGCGGTATTATTGGGCACCAGTGCTTCTGTTCCGCTGTAGATATCTTCATAGAAGACAATATATGTCAATTGATGTAAGAGTTTAACGTTTATTTAATAAAAGTATTGCTTTTGTTACTTCACCTGTGACGTCCTTATGTGTGTTGAACATCCTAGGCACACATAAACCGTATCTGGTTTTGGCTGTTAAAACTGGGTGTGACAGAGGTGGTATTAGAGCCATACTGACCGTAGGACGCAAGCCTAGATAGAATGGTCGTGCCATAAGGTTATATTTTAAAAGCCTATTTTGAAAAACCCATCTCTGTGCTTTTCTGACCTCTCAGTTTCTCGCTCTACTTACCTATTTCACCCTTTTGAGAAAAATAAATTTCCAACACTCCTCCTTTCAAAATTTTAGTTGTTGAACCATCCCAGTAACTCATTTCGAGGAGGGTGCACTTGAAGTTCTCTCTTGACACTCCTACCTTGAGTGAAGATTTATATGATAAAGATGAAGATCCATCACGACAAGGAAGAATCATCTACCACAACACTGAAGACATGAAGATCTACCTTCACGCTGCTCCCAATTTTAGTTCTTCGAGTTATATGAGGATTTTCCCCAATCTTCGTAAACGTTAGAGCGAGGTTAGTAGTGTGTGCTTGTGTAGTGTGCCTTGAGTGATTTGGATTTTCTGTTTGAGTGCTAGAGTGCATTATGGGATGCTTTAGCATCTGGTAACAACGACCTTATATATCTTTATAGTTAATAGTATAGCTGGGTTTTCTCCTTCTAGTCCCTTCTTTCTTGCCAAACCTTCTGCATCAATCCCGATCAGATGGTGAACACAAAGAAAGATCAGCTTGGTAAAGGTACCAACAACAATAAGAACGACATCCAGTAGATGCCACAAGGAACAATTTTTGGAGACACAAACTCAAATCCTTTAAGGCATGGCTCAGAATGTGGAAAGTCTGCTAAAGATCGTTGAAGCTCTAGGTACAGAAGACGAGCATGGAAAGCAAGGCAACAACAAGAAGAGGAAGAAAGCCTTTGAAGACCATCAAGCAAACAATAGTTCTTGGTTACATTCGACTCCTAAACAAGCACTTTGTTCTGTCAACTAGCAAGTTTCATAGGTCGAGAGAAAATTTGTAGAGTACCCCTACAAGGAAGGTGTTTTTGCTGTGAAGAAGAAAGACACTATGCCAATGGATGTCCCCTAAGGATCCTTGTACCAAACGATAAGAAGGTGTGTGTCCGCTGTGGAGAACCTACGCGTTGGATCAAAAGATATCCCATGAAGTACCCCGCACGGAACTGGATCAACCCCAAATCCCACACTAAGATTTCAGTTCAACATTCAGACCATCACGACTTTCAAGTTGTAACTCAAGATAGCCAAGATCGACGAGATCCCATCAAGCTCCCAGAAGCTCAGTAGGCACACAAAAAAAAGAGTGATATATTCCATGTCAAAGGCTACATGCCTATCTACTTCTCAAGAACTGGAAATGTAAGTTAGAGAAGTCCGCTCCTTTTTAAGGGGTGTAGTCTTCCTAGCCATTCTCTTGGTTCTGGAACCTAAAGACAGATATTGGAAACGGTTAGTTAGCAAAGGTAATGAGGTAATAAAATGTGCTAAAGGAAGGACAGTACCCAGAAGATGCACTCCGACCACAGAAGTGACTGCTAAGAACAACTACTCTTTCCTCGGAATTAGGATATGACTTACTAAATCTTCAAGGATAAAAAGGTCTGCCAAGGTCAATCAAAAGATGAGAAGATCATTAAAAAAACAATAAAGGAAATTTATCAGGATTGCTAAAGCTACGGAATTCTCAGGAATTAGAAAGCACTAAGATGTATCATGACCTCAAGGATTGTTATCGATAGTATGGAAACAAAAGTGGTGTAGCAAAGTATATGGTCCTATGTGACACATATCAAAAAGTTAGAATAATACATCATAGACAACTACAACCGTTGAAGATACCAGGAATAGAATATCTGAGAAAATCCAACATACTCAAGGTAATCAATCAAGATTTGTCAGGACAGTTGCAAAAGTCATCAAAAGCAAAGTGAGCAAAGTTTGTTAGGGCAATGAGGTTAACACTGAGAAGAAAAAGCAATTTGGAAAGCGAGAATTTTTTTTTTGAAGACCAAGTTCTCTTATCTCTTATCTGATCTGCCTGAATCTCAAGAGCGAGATTCCTTTAATGGGGGTAGATTTGTAACACCCTGATTTTTAGATTTACAACTTTTTAAAATTTTCCAAGATTATTGAGTAGCTTCACCAGTAGAATAGGCTTAAAACCTATTTTCTTAATCAATCAATCAATATAGGTTATTATTTTGTGTGCATTGCATGCTGAGTTTTGCTAGGAGCCAGGTAAATGCATTAGAGTTCTTTTTTATCTTTTTCTTTCTCTTTGGTGTTTTGAGTGAAAAAGATTTTGAAAAGGTTTTTACAAAACTCAGTAGTGAATAAGTTAAGGATCTTAATGGTTGGATTCAAAATCCTTGAATTCATCATCTATTTAATCCTTGATCATACCTGATCCTTCTCCAGGTCAAATCAAATCTTATCCAAATCCTTGTTTAAATTTAATCTCTCCTCTTTCTCAAATTCTACCCAAATCCAAATTCAAATTCCTCATCTACTCATATTCTTGTTCAACCTTATCTTTTGGTTTCTCTCAAATTCACTTCAAGCTCAATTTAAATTCAAATCCCATTCAAATTTCTCTGCAAAAGTTTTTTTCTAAACCTTAGATATACCTAAAGTGTCTTTGGGCTCAATCTTGCTCAAGTTCAAACCCTTAGCCAAGTTTTCTAGATGGCCCAACAAAGGATCCACAAAATCTGGAAATGTTCGCAGAGTCCTGGACAGCCTCATCTTCTCATAAAGTTTTGGAGTTCAAAACGGCCTTGAATGCAAATCTTGACAACATCAAAGTTGTAGGTCTCGTCGAGATCTTCGATTTGAACCTATGGAAGTCCACTTTTGGATAATGAAGCTGGGAGTTATGGCCCCCGAAATCAGTACTGCGCAGAAAAGTCTGAGTTCAAACAGTTTATCTTGTGGTGCATTTTTGGAAATCAAGATGACGTTTCCAGAAGTTCTAATGACTACCAAAGTTGTAGATCTTTTTGAGTACTACAATTTAGATTCAACAAACATCCAATTTGGAGTCTGGACGATGGAGATATCATCATCGGAATAGAGAGCTGAGAAAAAGGAAATCGTAACCGCCTCGAACTAGAATCCGATTCGTGTTCCGTTTGGACTCCACCTCAACTAGCCGGCCCTAGCCCTATAAATATGAGTTGCACGCCCTCTCCTACCCCTATTTCACACCACAAAACCCTAGAAGTCCCTGCTGCCCTGTCCGTATGTCGCCGGAGCACCGCCGTTCGCCGGAGCCGCCGCCCGTGATGCGCTACATCGTCTTCTCCGCGATTTCTCCTTCCACGACCATCAAAGCAATATGAGGACCCCTTATTCTCCTCTCTCACTACTGTTTTAGCATCATACTAAGTAACTAGCCAGGCCCTAGCCCCGGCCAAAGCCCGATCTACGCCGCCACGGTCGTTGCCGTCGCGGACAGCCTCGAGACAGCAGTGCTGTAGCTAATTGGCATCGATGTTCCCAGCCAACTAGTGCACTGTTTGCCATGCCCTTTTAGCAGCACATGTCGCATGATGTTCCCCACGCCCTCACCAACCGGTTCGGCCATTAGAGCAGCCAAACTACCGCAATCAATGTTGACATACCTGCTGTCCGGTTTCTGGACGCGTGTGGATGCAGCAAACGTGTCACGGCGTGTCCCATGGAGTCTTCTACGTTACCCTAGGAGCCCATCCCCATTTGTGCAGCGACATGACCAAGACGCCATTGCCAACCACAGCATGTCGCAGTCATCACCCGTTTCATCTATGCTGAATGTTCTTCCTCTCAGTGGATGATCTACCAAACCCATGCCATAGCATTGTGTTCCCGGGTTATATGAACATACTTGTTCAAACGATTCCTCAAAATTCATAGCCAATATCTGGGAACGCGAGCGTCTTCGTTCCTGCATTTGTTCGCGGTCACCACCAAACCTAGAAGCAGTCATCGCTGTTTTGCCGCTACCTCGGATGACCCCTTCCAAAACCAACCATACCGCTGAGTTAGTCTTTCCGCGTTCTACGCTATGCTTCCCTCATTTTGCTGAAACACCACTGAAGCTGACATCGATGGCTATGGCCATAAGCTCGATCACCATCTCCGACGAAACCCGAACCACCACCACTATATAGAGTCACTAGTAGTATCTTTAACCTAGAAGTATAACCTTCGGCCTTTTTGATCCATCATAGGTGGTTGGTACTAGATCTCTGCGTATCCCTTCTTTAATCCAAGATGGTACTTGCATAGCATGCCAAGTCAGCACCACATCATTATCCTTAGCCTAGTCAGTGAAGTCTAGTCTGCCCTGCACTTCTTGAATCTTGTGCAATAATGTTGTCAAGTCTGACACAGTGATTGTACAATAAACACTTTTCCCATATGAAGATAACTCCAGTAAACTAGTCTTTCTTTTCAGTGTAATCCATCTCTCGAAAGCTGTTCTCTTTTCATCTTAACTCCGATTTAGGTGATTCTTGCATATAAATGTTTCTAAAATTATCCCTATCCAACCATAGTAGTTTTAAAGTGTTTTAATGATGTTTGGTATGCTGTTCTTAGTGTTTCCTTTGTGTTTTTTGTCGGTAGGTCTTGCGATTAGTTGATAACATTCCGGAGTAGTTCGAGGGACTCCAAGACCAAGATTTCGACAACACTGAGCAGCATTGGAGAAAAGGCAAGTGTCCTTGATCATATTGAACCGATGTTTTTAAATGTTTTGTTTTACAAAATTGCATGCAGTGTCAATATGATGGGTAGTCACCTATGTTAGGGTTTTCCCTAGATTTCCCTTATCATCCCTTGGAACCTAGATGGTTTATGGTTAGGTGTCTTTTATGGGTAGACTGCTTAGCCATGCTTTTGGGATGTTAAGAAGTGTCATAATCTTGACTAATGAATATATACAACATTGATGGTTAATATGTTTATGGTCTAGCAACATGGAACCTTAGGCCTTGAGCAAAGTGGTTTTGGTGGTTGTCATGGTTATGATGTTGGTTATTGTTTGCTCAAGTGACCTAACTAAGGACCGGTTCGTGGAGCGACAACCCAAAAAATATCGTACCAACCACGAGACCTGGTATGGGACAGGCCTAGCCTATTAATTAGTGGATTCCAGTTTTTGTGCATGCCAAACGGAAGAGTGGATGTGTGGGGACGGCAAAGGCGCAAAAAAAAGTCAGTAGAAAACTTCCTGGAGTTACAAACTTTTTCCGGAGAGCAGGGGTAACAAACTCTTCTACTGACTCTCTCTCTCTCTCTCTCTCCCTCTCTCTCTCTTTGAACTTTGGTTGCCTCTATTTTGGCTATGGTGGTCGGATCTGAGAAGGTGGTCGACTCTGACTAAGTGGTCGGATCCGAGAAAGTGGGCGAATCCGACTAGGTGGTCATGGCGACTAGGTGGTCGAACCCGAGTGGGTGGTCAGAGTACCTGGTCAGACCCCGAGTGGGTGGTCGGAGTGACTGGTTGGAACCCCAAGTGGGTGGTCAGAGTTACTAGTGGTCGAACGCGAGTAGATGGTCGACTCGACTAGTGGTCGAACCTGAGTAGATTGTCAAATTCGAGTTGGTGATCGAACACAACTAGTGGTCGAACCTGAGTTGATGGTTGAACCCGACTAGTGCTCGAAGCAGAGTAGGTGGTCAAACATGACTAGTAGTTGAACCTGAGTTGATGGTCGAACTTGACTAGTGGTCGACACGGCCTATGACACAATCTCGACTAAAGCAGACAAGGACAAATCGAGATACACGACGACTAAGACATCAAAGACTCAGTACTAGAAACTAGAACACGATGACTCGACCAGCAACAAAGACACCGATGATGGTCTCAAACTCAACAATGCGTAAAATGAAAACAAAATTACAAAAAGCTCAAAGTGGATTGGAGAGTGGAAAAACTATGATCTAAATATTTTTATCGGGCAATTTTTCTGGACTCTAGGTAATGGAATAAAACTAAACAAAGGGGATAACTGAGATTACCTAATGGGCAACCGAGGCTCTTATACCACTTGATGCACTTTTTCCTGATCTTTTGAAAGGTAATACGATAAGCCAATTGGTGGAGCATCGACGTTGATGATCCAAAGGCCCCGAACAGAATAGATCGAGAACCCTCGCAACCACTACACCACTACTCCGTGGTTATCAACCATTCCAAGACGCGATTGACCTCGCCAAGAAGGCTTTTCCTACAAGCAAATCAAGAACACAAGCAAGAAGTACTCGAGTTTGGGGTTCAACAAGCCGATAAACGGCGAAATTATCTAAAACAGAATAATCTAAGCTAAACCCGAGCCTAAACTATGATGGCTATCATATATTTATAGGGGGACATGAGGGGGTCTTCCTAGGGTTGTGTAGCAGTGGAAAGAGTTATGCACAATCTGGACTCCGACCTCGACACGATTACAAAACCCGACAGGGTCCAGAACAGTGATGTAGTACCTTATTCCTTTGACTGTGACTAAACTATAAGGAATATTTGGTTGATCATAGATCCATTGGAAAGGGCTTGACATAAGCTTTCCAGCAAGTCCAAGAACACATAAAACGGACTTTGTATGAGAGAGTTATTCCCGTTTTACTGACGTGTTGTCTTGAGACTTGACCATGACCACAACTTCGACCAGAGCTCAGTATCTAGTCTGAGTAGACTTGGCCTTCAAGGGGTGACATCTGGGTAAGGTTGTAGTGCTTCTCCCATGTTCCTAAGTAATAAAATATCACAAGAATTTAGTAGTAATCCATCCAAGGAAACGAGTTCACCTGGTGGTCTAATTGTCGTGCACGTGCTCTTGTAATTGGACCTTGTATGATTTGAGGATTATTGGTGGTTTTGATCGTATCCAAAGGAGCCATGGCTCATCATGATAGAATGTCATCGAGTCTTGTGCTCGGTTTCATCCAAAATCCGTATTGGCCGCTCACAATAAGAAAGATCCGGCTGCAACCCTTGGGTTGCAACTTCAATCACTTTGATAGGGACTCAAAGGCATTTCTTTAATTGCGAGATGAGGAACACATTATGCACAACGGAGAGGGATGAAGGCAAGTACAATTGATAGGCCACCTCTCCACGTCGAGCAATAATTTGGAAATGTCGCACATATTGAGGTGCTAGCTTCCCTCTGACTTGAAAGGTGTTGAACTCCTTTGAGTGGGGAGACTTTAAGATAAACACAATCTCTAATGGAAAATACAAGATCTCGGCGGTGGTGATCCACATAGCTCTTCTATCATGATTGAGCCGTGAGAAGACACTTTTGAATAGTCGAAACATGCAACATGCCCAAATCCAGACCTAGAAAAGCTCTTTCATTGGATTCAGACCAATTTAATGGCGTCCGACATCTTCAACCAGAGAGAGATTCAAATAGAGACATTTCAACACTTGATTGATAGCTACTGTTGTAGGAGAATTCTGCAAACAGCAAGCAAATCTTCCACTTCTATCCATACGTGGGCGCACAAACTCAGAGCACATCTGCTAGAATTTGATTCACCTTTTCAGTTTGACCATCAGTCTGAGGGTGGAGGCGATACTGTGAAACAGCTCGGTCCCCATGGCTTCATGAAGGCTCTTCCAGAAATGGGAAACAAAGATGCAGAATGCCATGAAGACAAACAACTCGTCTGAGGTATAGCTCCACATACTGTTTGACCAAGTACGTAGTCTTGACGGTAAAGAAATGAGCAAACTTTGTCAATCAGTCCACAATGACCCAAATCGAGTCATAGCCTTGAGAAGTCTTTGGTAATCCAGTGATGAAATCCATATTGATCTCCTCCCACTTCCAGGAGGGTACATGTAGGGGCTGAAGTGTACCAGCCGGCTTGAGGTGTTCGGTCTTGAATGTACGAGATGTTTCCTAGGGGAGGGGGTGAATAGGATTTTCCTAAAATTTAAAACTTTGCATCGGATTAAACTGTCCGGATAATCCAGGTCAACCCGGATACTCCGGGTCTGGAGGTTCTGGGTTATGCCTGGATAGTCCGGATGAAACAGGAAATCAAAGGATATGAAATTTTAAGTAAATCTACTTGATATCACGTGTTACCACAGGTCCCTAAGGATGTATGTAAGCTTTTGAAAGGATCACCTGTAGCTTGAAACACATAATCACGTAGATTGGGGCAAACCGCCCAAAACAACTAGAACAACAAAGAAATCAAATGAGACACGAATTTGTTTCCGAAGTTTGGATCAAACAATCCTACGTCTCCGTTGAGGTGCTCACAAAGAGTTGGGTCTCTCTCAACCCTTATCCTTACCAAGCAACCACAAAGATCGAGCTACGGGCTTACTCAACTTTCCCCTTTCCTTGCGGAGGTGAGGATGATCTTCACAAACTTCTAGGGCACTCCACAAGCTTGGGTGCTCACCGGGTGACGTCTAGCCATCTAGAAGCTTCAAGCTCCAAGAGTAAAGAACGCGAGTAGATGGCTTGATGAAGACCTCAAGTATTCAAACAATGGAATTTTGCTCACTAGCACTCAATCACACTTTTCCAATCCTAACTCTCAAATCCTTGAAAGATTTAATGCACTAGAGGAGTGGGAGGGCTCTAAAGAAGCTTTGAAGGCTTTTGTCTCGAGTTGGTTCAGCAGCCAATGAAAGAGGGGGTGAGGGTGTATTTAAACCCAGCTCCCAAAAACTAGCCGTTACAGTACATATTGTACTGACCCGGAGTATCCAAATCGACCCAGAGACTCCGAGTTGGCACTTATCGCACAGCTACGAGCCTGTCCGTAACCCAACCCAGAGGGTCTGGATGAACACAGAACCCGGAGACTTCAGGTGAAACTTTTAGGCTCTATCTGAGACTCTCTGTTGGAGCACTGTCCAGAGACTCCGTGTTGAACTACAACCACAAACCGAGAACCTCCCCGCCGGAGCACTCTCTAGAGACTCCGGTCACCCGGAGTATCTGGGCCAACACGAAGACTCTGGGTTGAACTCCAACCACAAACCGAGAACCCCTTGCCAGAGCACTGTCTGGAGACTCCGGTCACCCGAAGTATCTGTGTCAACCCAAAATATCCGGGTCCTGACATAACTTTTAAATAATCCGGTGTTCGTAGGGTGATATGTGTTCGTCATCTTTGGTCTAAAAGAGTTATTTGAGCATTGAGACAACTTCAAGTCAATCTAAACGCATCCCTCTTGATAGTACAATGCGCCTATACTCAAATTCAAAAATAAAATAAATTTAAATCTATTGAGTAACTATATGCCGCTTCTCTTTTCTTTTTGAGGGATGCCAATGACATTTTACTTCTTGAATGGGACTAATACCTATCCAAAACCTCATTAAACTCATTAGTCTCTTAATCGTTTGTCATCAATTATCCAAAACCAAGATAAGGGGCCTAGATGCACTTTCAATCTCCCCCTTTTTGATGATTGATGACAACACGATTAAAGCTCACAAAAGATATTTTAAAATAAGATTTTGAATCCTAAGATATATTATGACCTCCCCCGAAATGTGTGCATTAGATAAATTTGAATTTTGACATCAAATGCACATATTTGAAGGAATTTTGCAAGAGCTCCCCCTATATCTTAGCATTCGTAGGATGCAACAAGTGTGAGTGAACATGATAAACGTAATGCATATGATATGGTTTATCACATAACAAAGATAGAGAAAAACAAACATTACATCAAGCATCACATCATATAGCATAATCTCACACTAACGACTTAAGTCATTACAAATTAAAAGTATGACATCAAGCACACCACACATAGTCATCATAGATTATTACAATAGGCTTACATGTTCATGGAAACAAAAAAAAAAGAAATAAACTGAGAAGGGACAAACTTTTGCCTACAAAACTGAGAGCGAACATAGACATCTCTCCCCCTTTGGCATGAAGCACTGAAAAGAAAGATTAGAAAAGATAGATAACTAGTCACTGCCCTCATACTCCTCATCTTCGTCTCCATCCCTCATCATCATCATCTTGAGGACTTTCCTCGGCACCACCATAGTCTTCTTCCTCTTCTTCGGATTCTTCTTCCATTTCTTGAGCATGCGACATTCCGGTGCCCCCAGCAGTAGCTTGAGCTTCATCATACCAAGCCTAAGGATTTTCAAAAACTTCTTGGTTACTCAAACTTCTTCTGAGGCAACTGGAGAGAAAGGAGGCTCAATCCTCAAATTAGCATAAATGGCCTTTTGTGTGTTCTCAAACTTTCTCAACCTCACATTTATCTTGTCTATATACATCTTCATGCTCCTGGGATGGATGGATAGCAATGAATCATGAGGTTCATCTAGAATCTTCTTTCTCAATTCTAGAACTTTAGGAACCACCAGTCTCTTCTCAAACCATAAGACACCCTTGTCATACAGAGTAAAGCATCTAGCTTGCCCCTCCTTGAGCTTGTCACGGATCCTTTCCATACCTCTGTCTTTCTTTTGAGCTTATTTGATTTGGTCGAGGAGGGAGAATCTTATCTCCATGTTAGAAAGATAGCCCTCCAGAACTATCTTCAGTCCCAACCTCTGAGAATCATCACATAGGGTGGAACTCTTGGGTGAAACCAAAATACAACTGCACTGAGCCTTTAAGCTCAAGGCATCAGCAACCATGTTCGCCTTGCCTGGATGGTAATGGACCTCCAACTCATAGTCCTTGATCAATTCAAGTTGTCTCCTATGCCTCATGTTGAGATTGGCTTGGATGAAGATATATTTGAGGTTGTTGTGGTCGGTCTAGACATTACTAACGTTCCCGAGGAGATAGTGGCGCAAAATCTTTAGGGCGTACACTACCACTACGAGTTCTAGATCATGGGTCAGATAATTCTCTACATGTTGCTTCAACTGGTGTGAAGCTTAAGCAATAACTCGACTCTCTTGCATAAGAACACAATCGAGACCGATGCGAGAGGGATCAGAATAGACATTAAAACCCTTGTCAATGTCCGGTTGTGCAAGAACCAGCGCCGTAGTGAGACAATACTTCAAAGTCCGGAAAGGTTCTTCACACTCATTGGACCACTCGAATTTGACATTTTTCTTCAATAACTCAGCCATTGTCTTGGCGATCTAGGAGAAGGTCTTGATGAACTAGCGGTAATAACCCGCTAGTCTGTGAAAACTCCTAATGTCGGTGAAACTCCGGGGTTCCACCCAATTGAGCCCATCTTGCACCTTGCTCAGGTCAACTGCAACACCCTTCTCAGAAAGGACATGTCCAAGGAATGAGACTTCCTTCAGCCAGTATTAACACTTGCTAAGCTTGGCATAAAGCAATGTTCCCAAATCCACTCAAGAACAACACGAAGATGATTGGCATGTTCCTCCTCAGTCTTGAAGTAAAAGAGAATGTCATCAATGAGAACCATGACAAACTAGTCAAGCTCCTCCATGAAAATTGTGTACATCAAATACATAAAATATACCGGTTAATTGGTTAGGCCGAAGGACATAACCGTGTACTCATTCAGTCGATAGCGAGAAGAGAAAGTTGTCTTTGGAATGTCCTCTTTCTGAATCTTTATCTGATGAAAGCCTAACCTTAAATCAATCTTGGAGAACACCCAGGCACCGGTCAGCTGGTCAAACAGGATATTAATCCGAGAAAGTGGGTATTTGTTCTTCATAGTGACCGCATTCAACGGACAGTAGTCGACACATATCCGCAATGTCTGATCCTTCTTCCTAACAAAGAGTGTCGGACATCCCGAAGGTGAGGAGTTTGGATGAATAAAACCTTTTGCTAGCAATTTCTAAATTTACTTCTTTAGCTCTGCTAACTCATTTGGTAGCATCTAATAGGAATCCTTGAATATTGGAGCTCAATGGTGAACTCAACTTCTCAGTCGGGTGGCATTTTGGGTAACTCACCCAGAAAAACATCCGGGTAATCACACACCACGGGAATATGAGCAAGGTCCATAGAGACAGCACCCTCCATTGCATAAAGATGTGGATCACTCGCGTCAAGGCCTATGGTGACTCGATCATCGGAAGGACTTGCAAGAGAAACAGACCTTGGTGAACATTTGATGATTGCATCATACTTGATCAACCAATTCATTCCCAGAATCACCTCCAGCCCATCGAGTCAATCACAATTAAATTGGTAGAATAAGTAACTCCACTGATGAGAATTTGTGCACCCGAACAATATCCTTCGAGAAAATCTTCCCACTTGGCGATGTTACGAGAAATGGGGTGTGCATGGCTTGTATAGCAAAAGCATGGGTGATAGCATAATTTCGCTTGACGAATGAGTGAGAAGCCCCAGAATCAAAGAGCACTGTCACCGGGTGAGAGTTGACGAGGATCGTGTTGAAGAGCACACCACTCTCCTTTTGGGCATCCTTAATGGTGATGGTATTAATGTTCCCCTACTTCAGAGCTGGGAGCTTTTGTGACCCATGAGGTGGTGACATAATTAGGGTATTTACCACCCCATCTCTCTTGGGGTAGCGACAACGCTTAGCAAGGTGCCTAAACTAACCATAATTGAAGCATGGATGCCCCTTTCCATGACCTGCGCTGCTCCTTTGATTCTTTGTAGCCCCTTGGGAAGGAAAAGAATGGGCCAAGAACATGATTTTGGAGGCATCATAGTCATTTGATGAGATGAAAGTGGCGGTTCTGTGCACAAGTGTTGCTCACTGTCTCCATCAAAAAACTGTTCCTCCCTCTTGTACTTCTTCTCATCTTGATGCTTCTTAATTTTGTACTCCACCATAATAGACTTGCTCACCATCATGTTTAAATCATCAAAATCATGCGCGGAGCTCTTGCATCTTCGTGGAAAGCCCATCCATGAAGTACTCTTTCTTTGGCTTGTCAGTGGAGACGAACTCGGGTGCATACTGAGCCAAAATGTTGAACTCCTGCACATAATACATCACAGACTTGTCCCCTTGATTTATGTTGAGGAACTCCTACCTCTTGATATCCCTCACACCCTTAGGGATGTAGCAAGCACGAAAAACTATGTGGAATTCTGCCTAGGTGATGAGGTGTCCAGGGGCTTGCATGAATGAGGTAGCTCAGCCACCATGCCACGGCTATACCTTGAAGTTGATGGGTGGCATACCGGACCTTGTCATGATCATCACACCGTATGAGAGCAAGATTCTGCTCAATCGTGTGAAGCCAATCATCGATTGTAGTGAAAATGGCCCTATTAGTCTATGATTGTGATTTCGGTGATTAATGACAACATAGTCAATAGGACTAACATATTTATCAAGTATATGCTTTAGTATGTCTCATGGATGCAAAAAAAGAGAAGTCACCGAAGCCAGAACAAAGAGAGTAATGAATTAGACTTGTTCCATGAATTTTGATGTGATCAATTAGGATGAATTGCTATATAATCTTGTAGCGCTCTTCACATGCTTTCCATAGAGCCCAAGATCATCAAAATCGGAGTTCAAAGCGAAAAGTTGTACCCAAAATACATAACTCTGTTCTGCTAAAATTTCCCTGACCGGATAATCCGATGCTCACATCAAATTTAGTTCGGTGCTATATCAGATAATCTGGTGAGAAAAATGAAAATAGTCTGGTGTTCACAAAAAGTTTGAAGCGGAGTCTGTTTCCTCTCCGGATGATTCGGTGTTCACAAAATGAACACACCAGACTATTATTTCCAAAGAGCTCCAAAATGAACATATGCACATAGGATAATCCGGTGCATGTGTCCGGTGTTCAGTAAGTTATCAGAGGATAATCCGGTGTTCACAGATGAGTCTGAATGGGTTCCAACAGCTAGTTTCTTCTACTATACTCACCGGATAATCCGATGTTCATAAAATAAACACACCAGAATATTATTTCCAGAGAGCTCCAAAATTAACATACGCACATAGGATAATCTAGTGCATTTATCCGGTGTTCACAGAGGCTTGAGGGGGGTTTCAACGGCTAGTTTGTGAGTGTACTCACTGGATGATTCGGTGTTAGTACTATTATTCTCACCGGATCATCCGGTGTTAATAACTTTTTCTGAGCTATTGGGTTAGCAGCTAATGCGCGAGTTTGAGGCTATAAATACCCCTCCACTCAGTCATTTGAAGCAACTGTAGTCTAGAGAAGTTCATATTCACCTGAGAAGACATCCAAGCCGCCAAAGTGCTTAAAGTGATCATCCAAGGCAAAGTAAGCACAAGGTTAGAAAGTGATTAGCGCGGCCTAGAGAGTGTGTTGCTAGGTGATTGCTACCTAAAGAGTGTATGAAGGTGTGATCGAAGCTTGCACCTCTTGGTACGCCGGCGCCTTGGAGTCTTGGTGACTCATCGGCAACTTGAGCTGGAGTTGCTCAAGCTTGTTGACCCTCTGACTTGGTGTGGAGCGGTGACGAGAAGTGTGTACGGGAATGCGGAGACCCTTGCCTTGGTTGATCAAGCTTCGAAGTGATCATAGCGGCAAGAAACCGGAAGAGAGGCTAGTGGTGATACACTGCCTTGGTGGCTCATTCAGGTGGAGGCCTTGTCTTTGTGACTCGATGGCTCAAGAGCTGTGACCGAGTGCCGACCGGGACCATATCCTTTGTGGAGTTCCAACATGGACTAGGGGTGGCATTCATGCCATCGATCGGGAAAAAAAATCCTTGTGCCAAGTTTGCTCTCTCTACCTTATTTACGTTTCCACATTTACTTACAATTTACCTTCTTAGATAGGTTGCAAGCGCTTTGATTGGTAGAGTAGATAGACTAGATAAACTTATAGCACATAGATAGAAATTGATATAGATTTATCTTTTGTTATTTTTGGAACCAAATAGTTCTAAGTGTCCTAATTCACCCCTTCTTAGGATGTCACAGATCCCTACAAGTAGTATCAGAGCCTTGTGCTCTTGATAGGATTAACATCCTAGAGTTGTGACGTTCAGGGTTGGGATGGATTCCCATAGTGCTCCACTTTTTGATGGCACAAATTTCCCGCATTGAAAAATTCTAATATCTTGTTATTTGCAAGCTAGAGGCTTAGATGTTTGGAGAGTCACCGAGGAAAGGATGAGGCAACGCATCACCAATAAGGAGAGGCAATTAGATGCATTTGCAAAGAGTATCATTTTATCATCTATATGTATTGATGCATTTAATTGTGTTTATTCTCTCACCAATGCACATGATATTTGGAATAGTCTTATTGAAATACATGAAGTCATAAAGGATGTGCACAATGAGAAATACCATGTGCTTGTTACTGAGCTTAATGTCATCAAAGCAACTACCCCATAAAAGTGCTAATGACATGTACTCATGTTTGAATATTCTTGTCAATGAGGTCAATGGGTTAGGTTTGACGCTAATAAAAGATGATAAAATGGTGAGAAGAATACTTCAAGCTCTTCTTCTAAAGTACAAGTTGACCGTCTCTATCATCTACGACAACAATGACATCAAGAAGATGACTCCAAGTCAAGTGCTCTGTAAGATCACCGCCCATGAGATGGTAATGAACATGGGAGTGGAAGCTTCTTCCTCATCCAACACCAAGAACCTTACTCTCAAAAGCAAGCAAGCTCAATGTCAATACATGAAGGCAACGATGAGGAGACAAGAGCAAGAGTCAAGCTTGAAGTGAAGATGATGAAAAGAGCTATAAAGAAGATGAGCAAAGCACCTAAAGCGATGAAGAGATGGATCCTAAAGTCACTAAGCTCATCTCGCAAGTGGAGAAGAACGTTAAGAAGATCAATGCCAAGATTGATTACCCAATCTCCATGAAGGACTTGGTCAAAATAATTGACCATATCAAGAAGGAGAAGAAAATAATCAAGAATAAGAGGGAGACATGGGGAAGACCCAAGGTATTTGCAAGCATAGAAAGATGGGTGAGAGACGATGAAGAATCAATCTCAAGTGATCAAAGCTTCACCATCCTCCTATCCAAGAAAAACTCTTCCTCAAGGTCGTCATCACACAAGTCGTCTCGCAAGCCATCTCACAAGTGCCTTATAACCAAACATATGGATAGCAATATAAGTGATAGTGAATCCGATCAGGATTCTCCTCCCTATGATGAACTTCTTCATTTGATCAATGAGCAAAAAGGGACCTTGAAAAACAATCTAAAGAGCTTAAGTAATTTAATGCACTTAATGACATTCATGCTACCTTTGTTTCTAATTATGAAGAATTATTGTGCAAATTCAGTTTACTAAACAAGGAGCATGAAGAGTTTAAGGCAAAATTTGAGTGTATCGAATATCAAACTAAGGTTCCACTGAAGCAATCTACCTCTCTTTTTAATTACAATCCTAAGGTAGATGCTTCCACTTCTTGTGATAATTTATATGCTTTATCTAGCTTACCCCTGTGCAATGAGATTTGTGTTGAGAATTTTGTTGTAGAACAATCTAATGAACTCATTGCATAAGAGAATGATGAGCTCAAGTAAGAAGTGGAGAATCTCAAGGAGGACTTGGTGAGATTGAAGGGCAAAGGACATGTCCAAACTTCTCAAGATAACCGTGCTTTTATGGTGAAGAAGTTTGTGGAGGTGTCAACCGTGACATGCTTCAAATGCCATCAAGAAGCCTACAAGTCCTTCCAATGCAAGCAAGTGAAGAAGGAGACCAAGGAGAAAAGGAAGATGGTGAACTTCTCCAACAAGACCTCCAACCTCTACACCAAGCCCAACTACAAGAACAAGATAAAGAACAACCACTACAACCTCAAGAAGAACGAAAATAACAAGGTGGTTGCACACAGGATTGGGTAGAAGAATCGGAGGTGGAATCAACCCATTTGGGTGCCCAAGGAAGTCATAATCAAAATGAAGGGGCCCCAATCGGTTTGGATCCCAAAGAAGACTTGAAGCCCTGAAGCAGCTATGAGGATTTGGAGACTTGGCTTACAAAATAAAGTGAAGATTCAAGCAAAGAAGCCAAGTATACAAGATTGGCACATTGATGAAGTTCATGATCATCATATACTCAAATCGTCATCCAAAGGTAAAAGAGGTAATGAAGCTAGATGCAAAATCCGTTCATTTGTCATAGCTCTTTTTATCTCATCTAGGATTACATGTTCTCATTTCAATTTATTGCAATGCGTAGTGTAAGTCTCATATGGTAGGTTGCTTGTATTTCTCTCTTATCCATGAGCAACCTACATGGTATATTAGTGGTAGGTTTCTTTTATGACACTTGTTTAAAAATTGATATCTTTTATGTATCATGATCCAATGTATAGGATAAATCCCCATTGTTATCAATAACAAGTGCATATATCTCACAAGTATTCAACACTTGTATACACATATTTAGGGGGACTATATCCTATAGGTTGTAATTTTGAGACTAACATGTGTTGCTAGTGATATCTTTTGTAGTTTCATGGAACAATTAACATGTCTCCAGAGGTACGCAATGCTCAAACGCTTCTATTGGAGCAAGAGATCATCTTGCCCTAGCAGGTATGACGAGAGTTTCTTCTAAGGAGGAGACTCAAGCTTGGAGATGAAGTTTGAGAGGAAGGAACACCACAAATGTATTGATAGTAGGAAAAATGGATCAGTCTGGTGGGAGGGGGGAGTATCACATCGTGATTTTGTGTTTGGGCACCTCTGTGTCCTGTGTCTTGCCTTGAGCATTCTCCTTGTGACCTCCTTTCTCCCTAGATGACCACGACCCGCTATTTATAGGGTGCTACGTAGCTTAGTATACAAGTTATCACGATGTACAAATATCTAAGACCTGACTGAATTCCTAGGCCTTATCCCAGATAACTACTTTTTACCTTACATAGAAGATAAATACCTACCATATTAACTATTGTGGTGCCTGCACCCTGACGGGTGAGCCAGTCGCCAATTGCGGCCTGGCACCGCGCTGTCAGGGATGTCAGGATAACCTCCATTGTACTGGGGTGTCAGGACGGCATCCACTAGCCTAGGTATTTAACGTCGGTCATTTCATTGCAGGCAAAGGATGACCGGTATTCCCCTTCTAGTTGTCTTTCTTGAGGCATGATGACTCACCCTGTAGCCTTTGGGAAGCCTATCCGAGTCCCGAAGATGGTGGCTTTGGGGGAGGCATGGCTCCAGGAGATGGAGGCTTCGGGAGGCATGGCTCCGAAAGATGGAGGCTTTGAGAGGCATGGCTCCAAGAGATCGAGGCTTCAGGAGGCATGGCTCCATGGGCATGGGCTAGCTGAGCCATGGGGCCGTCGGGGGTCCTTAACAATGACCCCCAATAGTAACCCCTTGCGAGGGCAGCCAGTAGAGCGGTCGGGCCTACAGTTCTTTCAGAGCAGGGCCTCCAGCGGTCTCTGGCTTTGCTGTTGATGGTTCATGGTCCCTAGTATCACTTGGCTTGTCTTGGAGGATTCGATCCACTTGATCTGGATTGTTCATTTGATGATGTTGGTGATAAGGGGCATTGAACGCGTCCTGTGAAGAAAGGCACGATTACGTGTTGTCAGGCGAACGTGGGACACTTGGCTTCTTGTGGTTGGGGGTTGCATGGTGCGGTTCCACTCCCCCATGATCATGGCTTGGCAGGCGAATGTACACAGCATGCGCCCACTTTTCTAGGGGAGTAATCTCTCCCTTATCTTTATAAGGAGAGGGATTACCCTAAGCGACCTTTTTACTTGTGCCTAATTCTTGTTTGCCCTTTGCCTCCAGTTGTTCTGGCTTTGTGAGTGTAACACCCTAAAATTTAATTTTTGCAATAATTTTAAATTTTGTTCGAAATTTAATAGGTGTCGCAATTTTGTTCTTTTGAAGAAATTAATTTCTAAATTTAAATTGACATAGGTTATATAAGGTTGTTGCAATCATGCCATCGTAGTTGCAATAGGTTTTTATGTGTGGAAAAAGTTTGCAAAAAATCGCTAGAAGTCGCTCGTTTAAAACCCCATTTGAATTTGAAGCAAAATCTAAAAAGAAAAGCAATTCGAAAATCAGAAAATCTCCCCGGGCCGAATCCTTCCCCGGCCCACTTTTCCCTCCCCCTCTCTTCTTTCCCGCGTGAGCCGCCTCTTCTTTCCCGCAGTGGGTCGCACCCCGAGCCGTCCTGTTGCGCCCGTCGAGCCGCCCCCTTCCACCTCCTTTCACCGCCAGGTGGGTCCTGCCCAAGCCGGCTCGAGCTGAGCCACCCGTGCCTGAGCTGCGACTCACCTTCCCCTTCCTCCTAGTGCTGCCCAGCCGTTCGCCCCCAAATCACGTGCCTTCTTAAAAATCCTGCCTCCCTGAGCCTTTACTCGCTAATTAAACCAACCACCATGATCCCCTCCCTTCTTTTCCCCTTTCCCGGCCTTCTATCGCCCTGTCTTCTTTTGGAAACCGAATCTTCTATGGAATTAAGGCTCCGGCCGAATCACTTCAAATCTGCCTGTTTCTCCCCTTGCCTTGGGTATTTTTGTCGGTCATTGACTCCCTTGCGACGTTCCTCACCCTTTTCACCTTTTTCCCCTCTTTTTCCCGCGCGGAATCGACATTGGCAATGTTGTCCCCTTCGCCATTGGTGAAACGCACCGCCGCCCTCTCCTTTCTATTCTAAGCCAACACCAGCCATTCTTACATGCTCACTGACCTCGTAGGACCCCAAGGAGTTGATCCGGAGCTCGCCGTCATCGTTGAGCCACCGGAACACTGTCCCCACCATGACCGAGCACTACCGCCCACCATTCACCATCATCAACTGCCCTCCGACCTCCTCTGCTAGCGTGAAGCCCACTGTGAGAATCCCCGTGCTCCCCTCTCTCTTTTGCGCCATTCCCCATCGCGATCCAAGCCTGTTTGTGCCATTCCGATGTAAGTCCTACAACAACCATCGTCGGCCATCGTCTGCCCATACTAGCACCGCTCGGTCGAGCCACCCACCGCCCCTTTTAAATCTCAGCTGCCCGATCTCTAACCAATGGCCGAGATTAGATACCCCTTTGCTTTTCGTGTTCGGTCCACTGTGGACCCGTGGACCGGCCTTTAGGCTGTTGTCCACAGGGTCGTCAACCTCTTCCATATGCTTTTTCTATAGGAAAGTAAATAGGTTTTGATTTATGATGTCATAAATGGAATTTTTGGTATAAAATTAATTCGGTTTATTCTCTGAAAATCAAGTAAAATTTGCAGTTAGGCCCCTGAAACTTCAAAAGCTCAATACTTTTTGCTTGTAGCTCCGATTTGGGCGATTTTCATGCCCAAATGTTCATAGCGGCGTCTAGAATCTTTTTATAGGGTTTTTACCTAGTTTTAGTATTGTTTGGTGTACTTTTATTAGAGTTTTCCCTTGTGTGCTTTTTTCGGTGTTACGCTTAGGAGGAGAGCAGTTCGGTAATGTCCAAGATCAAGCTTTCGAGGATTTTGAGCAACCTTACACCGAAGGCAAGTGTCCATGAGCATTTTGCCCCTATTTTAGGATCCATGCATAGATGTTTATCCTTCAAATGAATGCTTGTCTAATTGAAATCCAATATTAGGATTTACTAGTTTTTGAATGTCTTTTCCTTATCACCGCTCTTAAATCATGATATAAAATGGGTAGAATATACTAGTGCAGTCGTGGTTCAGAAAAATGATAATATTAACTAATGATTATGCAACAAGAAACGAGAAGGGTAATTTTGTGACAACATTGTATAGGGGTCCCAATAGAATGGTTGTGTGATGATGGTGCGGGAATGCACGTGTGCCGTTAGTGCACAGTTGGTGGTTGTTCCTGTGTGGGGTTGTCACACCCAGTTTTAACAGCCAAAATTAGATGCGGCTTATGTGTGCCCAGGATGTTCAACACACATAAGGACAACACAGGTGAAGTAACAGAAGCAATACTTTTATTAAATAAACGTTAAACTCTTACAGCAATTGACATATATTGTCTTCTATGAAGATATCTGCAGTGGAACAGAAGCACTGGTGCCCAACAACACCGCAGGCAACCGACCGGGAGACACGTGCCTAGAACATTACAACCTCATCTTGATAGTCTTCAACATCTTCACTCACTGAGCAGCAGCATACATGTCGCATGGCATAGGAAAAATAGCAAGTGTGAGCACACGACGCGCTCAGCAAGTGTGAAAAAGATAATGATATGCAGGCTTATATCAAGAATAGGATAACACATAGTACATTTGCGTAAATGCGAGTAATGAAAACATATTTGGACCCAAAAACATTAAGCAATTATTAAGTGAATGTAACCCACACAATCCAACACCCAGTATACAAGGTTCCTCACCTTGCATACCATAATCATCTAGTACTCCCTGTACTACAACCAAAACCACAACCATCTAGTACTCCATGTACTAGAACCATAACCACAAGCACCTAATACTCCCTGTACCAGAACCATAACAACAACCATCTAGTACTCCCTGTACCAAAACATTAACCACAACCATCTCATAACCACAACCCATAATCACAACCCACTAATCATGTGAGGATCAAAGTCTCTCATATCCATGAGCACGGCTGTTATAACAGTTTTACACTCTGCAGAGGTTGTCCAGCTTTCCCCACGAGTCGTGATTTCCATGTTGCCGTGTTAGCACACACGCCAGTGGTGTGCCACAATGAGATCACTATGAAGCATTGTCCATTGATTAGGTCCTGGTACTCCAACGAATACCAGCCAGGTGTCTAATCAATATGCTAAGCCTTACCCATATCGGCCTCGTGGTTGGTACGGTATTTCTTGGGTTGTTGCTCCACAAACCGGTCCTTATATGTGACACTTGGGCAAAGACTTTCCAACTACCCAACAGGGAAATAACCAACAAAACCTAACATCTCTGCTCGGAACGTATCCACAAGCCCACCACCATTATCAAACCAACAAGGATAATAACCAACAAATTTCTTGGAACGTATCCACAAGCCCACCACCTGATTCATCATCACCAAACTCATTCTTTGTCCAAGTCCTAGGGTTCCATGTTACTATATCAAATTCATCATTACCATTGCATAACTCCATTAACATGTATATGATACTTCCCAAAATCCCAAAAGCATGGCTAAGCAATTCTACCCAACAGACTCATATCAACTACCACTTAGGCTTCAAGGAATGTAAAGGAAGAACTAGGTAAACCCTAACATAGGTGACTACCCATCAAATTAACAGACACTGCATGCAATTTTGTAAAACAAAACATTAAAAACATAGGTTCAAGATGATCAAGAACACTTGCCTTTTACCTAATGCTGCTCAGTGTTGTCGAAATCTTGGTCTTGAAGTCCCTTGAACTGCTCAAGAACATTATCGACTAATCGCGAGAACTACCGATAAACAACACAAAGCAAACACTAAGAACAACATACCAAACATCATTAAAACACTTTAAAAACACTATGGTTGGATAGGTATAATTTTAGAAACATTTCGACGTAAGAATCGCCTAAATCGGAGTTAAGATGAAAACAGAACAGCTTTCGAGAGATGGATTAGACTGAAAAGGAAATAATGATTTACCGGAACTATCTTCCTATGGGAAAGACTTTATTGCACAATCACTGTGTCAGGCTTGACAACATCATTGCGCAAGATTCAAGAAGTGTAGGCAGACCATACTTCGCTGACTAGGCTAAGGAGAATGATGTGGTGCTGACTTGGGATGCTATGCAAGTACCATCTTGGATTAAAGAAGAGATATGCTGAGGTCTACTATCAACCACCTATTATAGATCAAAAGGCTGAAGGTTGCGCTTCTAGGTTAAGGATACTACTGGTGACTCTATATAGCGGTGGTGGTTCGGGTTTCATCGGAGATGGTGATCGGCCGCGTGGCCACAGACATTGATGTTAGGATTCAGTGGTGTTTCAGTTAAATGAGGGAAGCATGGCGTAGAATGCGGAAAGACTAACTTAGTAGTATGGTCGGTTTTGGAAGGGGTTATCCAAGGTAGCGGCAAAATAGCAATGACTGCTTCTAGGTTTGGTGGTCACCGCGAACAGATGCAGGAACGAAGACGCTCGCGTTCCCAGAGATTGGCTATGAAATTTGAGAAAACGTTTGAACAAAGATGTTCATATATCCTGGGAACACAATGCTACAGCATAGTTTTGGGTAGATCATCCACTGAGAGGAAGAACGATCAGTAGAGATGAGACGGGTGATGGTTGCGATGTGCTGTGGTAGTCAATAGAGTCCTGGTCATGTCACTGCACAGACGGGGATGAGATCCTAGGGACACGTGGAAGACTCGATGGGACACGCCGTGACGTGTCCGGTGCATCGATATGGCTTTCGGATTGACAGAGAACGCGAATCCAAATCCGATGCATGCGTAGAACGAGTCCAGAAACTGAACAGCGGGTATGTCGACCTTGATTACGGTGGTTTAGCTGCTCTACTGGCCGACCTGGTTGGTGAGGGCATGGGGAACATCATGAGACATGCACCAGTGAAAGGCTTGGTGATTTGATTTGATCGGTCGGGAACGTCGATGCCAATCGGCTACAACACGGCTGTCCACGACGGCGACGACCGTTGCGGTGTAGATCGGGCTTTGGCCAAGGCAAGGGCTTGGCTAGGGACTTAGTATGATGCTAAAGCAGTAGTCAGGGAGGAGAAGAAGGGATCCTCACCTTGCTTTGATGGTCGAGGAAGGAGGATTCGCGGAGAAGACGACGAGGTAGCACATCACGGGCGACAGTGACAGCGGCTCTAGCGAACGGCGGCGCACGGACAGAGCAGCAGTGACTTCTAGGGTTTGGTGGTGTGGAATAGGGGTAGAAAGGGGCGTGCAAATCATATTTATAGGGCTAGGGACCGCTGGTTGAGGTGGAGTCCAAACCGAACACGAATCGGATTCGAGTTCGAGTCGGTTACAGTTTCCTTTTTCGCAGCTCTCTATTCCAAGGGTGATATCTCCATCGTCCGGACTCCAAATTGGACATTTCTAGACTTTAGATTGTAGTACTCGAAAAGGTCTACAACTTTGGTATTCATTGAAACCTCTGGAAACGCCATCTTGATTTCCAAAAATGCGCCACAAGATAAACTGTTTGAACTCGGACTTATCTGTGCAGTATTGTTTTCGGGGGCCATAACTCCTAGTTCCATTATCCAAAAGGGGACTTCCATAGGTTTAAATTGAAGCTCTCGACAAGACCTACAACTTTGGTATTGTCAAGATGTGCATTTGAGGCAGTTGTGAACTCCGAAACGTCATGAGAAGATGAGGCTGTCCAGGACTCCGCGAAAATTTGCAGATTTTGTGGATCTTTTTTCGAGCTATCTAGAAGACTTAGCTAAGCGTTTGGACTTGAGAAAGATTGAGCTCAAAGACACTTTAGGTATATTTAGGGTTTAGAACAGATACTTTTGCAAAGAAATCTGAATAGGATTTGAATTTGAATTGAGTTTGGAGTGAATTTAAGAGAAACGAAAAATGACGTTATACAAGAATAGGAGTAGATAAGGAATTTGAATTTAGATTTGGGTAGAATTTGAGAAAGAGTAGAGATTGGTTTTAAACAAGGATTTGGATAAGATTTTAATTGAAATAGAGAAGGATCAATTATGATCAAGGATTGCATAGATGGTGAGTTCAAAGATTTTGAATTCCAACCATTATGATTCTTAATTTATTCACTACTGAGTTTTATAAAAACCTTTTCAAAAAAAATTTCACTCAAAACCCCAAAGAAAAAAAAAAGAAAAAGAACTCTAATACATTTACCTGGCTCCTAACAAAACTCAGCATGCATTGCACACAAAACAATAACCTATATTGATTGATTGATTAAGAAAATAGGTTTTAAACCTATACTACTGGTGAAGCTATTCAATAATCTTGGAAAATTTTAAAAAATTGTAAATTCTGAAAATCAAGTTGTTACACTTTGATATGCAAAGAGGCTTTAGTTTCACTTGAGAATATATCTAGCTCTTTGCTTCTTGCTGTTGCTAACCTTTTGCAGGAGTTTTTGGATGTATTTATTTCCAGTTGAAGTTCCCCAGGGATTCCCACCAAATCGAGGGATAGAACATCAAATTGATTTAATTCCAGGAGCAACTTTACCAAACCATATTGCATATAAGACCAACCCAAAAGAGACTAAGAAAATTCAGTGACAAGTCCAAGACCTTTTGGATTGCGGGTACGTACGAGAAAGTCTTAGTCCTTATGCTGTTCATGTTCTTTTGGTTCCTAAGAAAGGTGGTAGTTGGTGTATGCGTGTTGATTGTAGAGCCATTAATTATATTACTATAAGATATCATCACCCTATCCCTAGGTTAGATGATATGCTTGATGAGTTGAGTGGTTCTATAATTTTCACTAAAATTGACTTGCGAAGTGGATACCACGAAATTAGGATGTAACTTGGAGATGAATGGAAAACTATGTTGAAAACTAGGTTTGGCTTGAATGAGTGGTTAGTAATGCCTTTTGGGTTAAGTAATGCATCTAGTACTTTCATGTGATTGATGAACAAAGTTTTACGTGCTTTCATTGGAAGATTTGTGGTGGTATACTTTGATGATATCTTGATTTATAGCCAGTCATATGAACTACACTTTGATCACTTACATGCTGTTTTTAACACTTTGAAAGATGCATGTTTGTTTGGTAACCTCAAAAAGTGTATTATAGATCAAGTTTTTTTCTTGGCGATGTTGTTACTCCACAAGGAATAGAGGTGGATGAAGCAAAAATTGAAGCCATAAAGAGCTGACCAACCCCTGAGATTGTTACTCAAGTGAGAAGCTTTCATGGTCTTGCAGGTTTTTATCGGCGATTTGTGTGGGATTTCAGCACCATTGCTGCCCCCATTGAATGAATTGATAAAGAAATGACTGGTTTTCAAATGAGGACCTACACAAGAAAAAGCATTCAAGTTGTTGAAAGAGAAACTTACCCATGCTCCTTTACTCCAACTCCCTGATTTTGGTAAGACATTTGAGCCAGAGTGTGATGCTAGCGGGATTAGAATTGGAGGTGTGTTAATTAAAGAAGGTAAACATGTTCCTTATTTTAGCGAGAAATTAAGTGGGCTAAGTCTGAATTATTTTACCTATGATAAAAAATTATATGCTTTAGTTCATATGCTTGAAACTTGGTAACATTATTTATGGCCCAAAGAATTTGTTATACATTTTGATTATGAATTGCTGAAACATATTAGGAGTCAAGCTAAACTGAATAAACGACATTCTAAATGGGTAGAATTTATTAAGTCTTTTTCATATGTCATAAAATATAAGAAAGGAAAAGACAATGTGATTGCTGATGCGCTTTCTAGGCGTTATACCATGTTATCTCAACTTAATCATAAGATTTTTAGTTTAGAGACCATTAAGGACTTATATGCTGCTGATTTGGACTTCAAAGAAATGTTTGAACATTGTAAACAAGGGAAGACATGGGATAAATATGTACTGAATGAAGGATTGCTCTATCGTGCTAACAAGCTATGCATTCCATCTAGCTGCGTTCGTCTTTTGTTGTTGCAGGAGGTGCATGGAGGAGGACTGATGGCACATTTTGGAGCAAAGAAGACTGAAGATGTGCTGGCCGCCCACTTCTTTTGGCTAAATATGGGATGAGATATCGAACGCTACATGTCCTGATGCACCACTTGCAATAAACCTAAGTCTCACTTGAATCCACATGGTCTTTACACGCCTCTTCCTGTTCCTACTGCACCATGGGAGGATATTTCTATGGATTTTGTTTTAGGACTGCCTAGGATAATGAGGGGAAGGGATAGCATATTTGTAGTTGTGGATAGATTTTCTAAAATGGCACATTTTATACCATGTCACAAGAGCGATGCTGCTAAAAACATAGCTGATTTGTTTTTCAGGGAAATCGTTCGACTATATGGAGTGCCTAATATTATCGTCTCGGATCATGACATAAAGTTTTTGAGTCACTTTTGGAGATCACTTTGGAATAAATTGGGGATGAAGCTGTTGTTTTCTACTACGTGTCATCCCTAAATCGATGGTCAAATAGAGATTGTCAGCCCTACATTATCAACCATGTATAGTGAACAGTTGGTACATGAATCATCACTCCCAACTGATGGGTTGTGTGCATATGCGGTGATCTCGTGTCGTGTGGGTCCAGGAGTACCCCCTGAAGGGTGTAAAAATAATTTGAATTGTTGCTCTCTCAGTCATGAGCATGCTTTCTGTCCATTTGCAGCAGTCGTAGAGTTCTGACTTTGGGAATGTATGGTATGATGGGTTGAGGTTGAGATGGTCATGTTCACAGATCTGACTATTATGGTTCCAGTTACATTTATGTTCAGGTTGTTGGTTACAGGGTAGAAAGATACATATGGTTAAGTATAGGTGCTCACACATAGGTGTTAAGGTTGCTTATGCATAGGAATTTACTTAACCTTGTAGCCTACTCCTTGCTTGTCGATGTAAAGAATATAGGGGTCCCCCACCAGGATGGCCTGCAATGGTCAGCTATGGGTAGTACCCACTTTCGATATTTGACCCATGACCCCTGCGCGACTAGTCGACGCCAGCGCGACCACGACCAGGGCCTCTGCAGGGTTCCCAACGACCAGTCCTTACTAATTGCGGGGCAGGTACTCATCTAAGCCAGTCAAATCCCATTTAATGCCGCTACTCACACTATTTTTCTTCCCTGCCCACTCCAGCTGAGACAGTAGGGTCGATGCAGAGTTACCTTATCCCGTCCCGCAGACATTAATTATTGCGGGACGGGCACGCAAACATGACAAGGGCGCAGCAGGCACGCATGGGAAGCCTGCGACAGGATGGGGCAGGGACCCAGGGCAGGCACAACGAATGTAGGCTTGTGATGATTACTTATATAGTCTCTTAGGACAAGTATGGGTCTGCTGGTTGGACCCAGTTGTAGACTTCTCCCCCATGGAATGTAAAGGGGGATATCTTCAGTGAAAAAGGAGGATAAAGAAGAATATACAGGATGTAGGGCTGTTACCTCACAAGGGGCATGAACCTAGATAACTCTGGTGTTCTTGAACAATGAACACACACACATTCCATAGGCATAGTCAATGCCGATCACGCACCCACTGTCCAGCATACCCTACCATCACTGTTAGGGATTTACCCTTGGCATTTGGCGCACCAAGTAGTGGGCGCATTTTTGAGTTTTGGTAAGTGCTGTTAATTTCTTATGGGCTATCCATGCTCAAATACCCAACGACCGATGGGTCTCGCTCGGAGCATCCAAGTCACTGCGAGTTGTTCTTCATGGGATACAACCGAGAAAAACCCAATATGTTCCAAAGTTAGCACATTTGACAGGGATCTGAAGGCCTCGGGGTTCAACAAAAAGCAGCATAGGCTTCCAAATTCAAGGCGCTGATGGGGGCTCACGAACTGCTAGTCCCAGAGGAACCAGCCTCATCAACAGTCGCTCCACCCAGAGGAGCACTCACCGCTTTGGGACGGCCAACACCCAGCTTGTGGTGCAAACCGATACCATTAGCCAGGTATGATCAGATCAGGTTAAAGAGTACCTAGAAATTAATAGGGGGTGTTGTTTCTTTGAGCAGGTTCAACTCGAGGACAAACAAGGGGTCCAGACTTTGCACTTCTGAAATGGGTAACAACCACTCCCCATTGGGGAGCAGGACCTCAGAAAGGTAATTCTCTCCTCCGCCGGTGCTGCCCACCCATCGATAGGAAGGGGGAATCTTTGTCCTACCTTGCAGGATTTCAAGGCACCACAGAAGCAGTACTGGTCCCTAAAGTGAGACATGTTTCCACCGACCACGAATGAGTACAAGACCCTGCGTTGTCAAGTACATGTTTCAATTATGTTGTTCTAATTAATATAATATTGCGAAGTATGAGGGCCTCTTACATGGAATGCGAGCAGCACCTGCGTGGAGGGTGTAACACCTACTAGCGATGAGGGACTCGCTATTGGGTGTGACCCCAACGCCAAAGTGTTTTCCAGTGCTCGGACCAGACGATGGCGACATACCATTCCGAAGTAAGAAAGCTCGATGTGCCATCGACCAGGAAGTCACACATGTCCCTCACCAGGACTACTTCCTTGTCCAATGGGTTGGTTTGTCTAGACTCTTCTTGTGAACACACCACGATCGGAGTCTTTGGGAAAAAGATTCAAACGACCACCCACCGCGGTCTCGGGCCAATGTGGAAGGGATGCTCCACTGGGAAACAGAACACCAGAGGCAACACCTTTGAAGCCTCCCTCAGTGCCGTCGAACACGGGTGGCCACCATGTGGTCACCCTACTCGGTTCAGGTACAACCTAGATGGATCAGATCTTGGACTACCTTCAGAATCAAGACGATGATGTGTCAGCAGAAAGGGTCACGCAGGCAGACCACGAGAATCTTCTTGGGTAGAGGGACGCCTATGCCACCAAGGGAGCAATGACTCTTTACTTAAATGCATCGCTCATGATGGGGCTAGCAAAACTTTCCCTAACATCCTCGGAGGCACACATGGAGGCCAAACCTCATACTACCCTATAGGATGCTTGCGAGCAGGTGAAACGGTGTGGGTCATACCAGTACCACGGCTGAAATACCAACCTACCAGCCTAGGCACTGCAAACCATACCACTCTCTTGACCTTTCGCTGTCTATGGGTTCAACACCGTGGGACCATCCCCTAAAGCCCCATGCGGTTTTAATTTCCTACACGTGGTAGTCAACAAGTCCACAAAGTGGATCGAACCCGAGCCTGTTAAGGAGATCACCACCACAGCAGCGATTAAGGTCCATACGAGCGCTGATAGTGCAACTTGGCAGTCCAAATCACATAAAATCAGACAACAGAACTCAATTCGCCAGTTAGGAATCGCACATTGGCTTCCTCGAACAGTCAGCCATCCGGGCCTGACCAAGTGGCTGTGTGGGGATGAAGATAAAAACTCGGGCGAAGAGTTCCACGAACGTGCTCTAAGGCTCGAGCAGCCTGGTCCCAACAAGGCCTTAAGCACCACCACGACCACTAGGCACGAGAAGAGCATTGGTCATGGGCGACCTCAACCTCAGGTCAGTCCAAGGCTGGGCAGGTCATAATAGGCTCCTCCCAGGGAAGAAGGGGTGCTCCAAAGTGACCTATAGTTCCCCGGCCTGACGGGGTTAGGTTTGCCAAGGTGGTCGGTCGCAAAATTACACAACCTGCAAAATGCCAGTCCTATATATAAGGCTGCTTGACGATGAGCTAGTTTTTCTATTTTGCAGGACATTTGAACGAGCATGGACATGACTTGTAAGTGTTTTCAAATCCAAGAAACCAATCTTTCTTTGTTGCAGGACTTCACGGACAAATGCGACCTCCACCAAATTGTAAGAATTTCTATTTCAAGAACTTAACCACCTGGTCGGTAGCTTCTTCCACTGACCAGACAATCGGGGGCTAGAACTATTAGGATATGTGTTTTGTTTTCTTGCAGCTAGGTTTGTTTAGCCCACTCACTCATGATTGATGGGACAAGATCTAACATTGACCGCTCACACGCTGCTAGGGGGATGGCGCCCAAGGATTAACAACCACAATGCCACAAGCCCTAACTCGGGTCGAGCGCTAGTCACCACTGAAAGGCTTGCCAGGCTAAAGGTCATCCTTAGTGCCGGGACCTAGCTTGCAAGCGGGTCAACGTGATCCTCCATAGGCATTACAAGCACTCCGAGGCTACTCGCTGTTCAAGCATAGAAAAAATCCATATAAACACAAGTATCCTTTGTTACAAAGCGACCACTCGAACGAGACCCATTACACACCCTAGATGACCTCTAGTTATAGTCCTAGGACCCAAAAATATCCCTAAGTGGGTCAAATCATACAGTCCAAAGGTAGGAGCGAGCAACATACAAAAATGAATCAGCATAGGCGCCGAGCTCCTCCAAGGTCATCCGAGTGCCTTCAAACTAGCACCGACTACTAGCAAGAGGTCCAGTCGGGAAAGCGGGCGTAGAAATAGATGAGGGCAATGCAGGCGCCGGAGACCCCGACCTCAAAATGGTGGTCGCCAACGGCCTCGTGAATCCATTGATCGAGGCCTCATGCCTCCTCGAAGGCCACCAGAAATCACTCAATATGACCGATCATGATGTTCCCAGGTGTCAGGCGAACCTGAATACTGGTAGACTAGAGCAGGGAGTCAAAGGGGGTAAAGGCCCGGCTAAGATGGTTGTAGAATCTCACTCGCCGCTCGTCGCTCTCCTTGCTCACCTACTCAAGGTCTTGCTGCACCGCCGACAGATCCTCCCGACAACGGCGAAGGCAGTCGTTGAAGTCCTCTCTTTGCAGGACGCATTCCCTGGTCACCCGATCTAGTTCCCTCCATACCACAAGTAGCTCTTCTCGGCAGCCTGGTCAACAAACAGGTCATAAGCCACATAGGAGTCGGCTGGTCGAGCCTTCCATGGGTAAACTGGGACCAACACATGGGTCAAGTGGCTGAAATAATACAGCTTGATGGTCACTCGACGTACTCACCCGGTCGACCATAAAACCCAGCTCATGTTCAACCACCGCCTCCAAAATACACCGGTTGATGGGATCATTGGGATGATGGATCAGGGGCTCGGCAAGAGCTCGGGGGTTAGTCAGCATAGGTGGGGACTCAGTACAGATGGATGGTTCAGACACTCCAGGAACTCTACGACCACAACAACACAAACTCATCAGGGAACAAAAATGGGAGGCTTCATTTGAATATATTACAAGACAAAAGTTACAATCAAGTTTTTACTCCTCTATGGTCTCCACCTGGAAGACAAAAGTGACGTGGTCCACAGCTCCATGACACTCCCGTTGCAGCATCTCCTTAGCTTCGGGCCTAGTGACTATGGCTCCCTCCCGGATAAGGTCTAGGTTAAAATGGGGGTCGCGACTGTGGTAGCACCGAAAAATGTACCCCATAGTCGATCTCACCGCCTGTGCCATGTCCTCGGCACCCCTCATCGTTAGGATGGCTCAGGAAAAATTTCTGCTAGGACCCTGATGGCGTAGACCCAGGCCTGAGTGGTGCAGTTGTCCTTCGGCTCGGTGGCTCCCAGCCCGAGGCTCCCCAGGGGATTCGCTAGTGCCTTGAAGGTGTCCTGAAGAATGCAGAGGGCGGTGCATTCATCCTCCTTAAGTTGGGTGTGCTCAACGGAAAGCACGGAGTGTTTGGAAGAAAGTGCAGCCTTCTCCCACTTGACCTCGCCACACCTATGCTACAGCGGGCGCCGGGCCTCCCTTTCTTGGGCCAGCTGATTTTCCATCTCAGTACACCTTCTAGCCACCGGTTCCTTCTCTTCAACCAGGCTGTGAATAGAAGCAAGGAGGCGGCTGACCAGGGCCGCCACAAACTCCTCGACCGGTGCCAAGGGAATCAAAACTGCCACTGAAGCCCCATAGGGCAAAGCCAGGGCTGGCAGAGGTGCTGGGATGTCCGGCGGGGGCACCGTCGAAGTGGTCATGACGGGAGCCGTAGGGGCTACCACGGGCCTATGACAAACAACAAAGTTACTGGATTAAGAAGGAACGGAAATCCAAAGCATCTATACTTACCCAAAAGAAACATACCATGGCGGCGGGGAGCTAAGCACAACTTTGGTCCTCACAAAACCACCAGACTGACCGGCCGGGGAACCCGCTGGGGGTTCGCCAGTGCTCAGGGTTCCGTCAGCACTTTTGGACACCTCCGCGGTGGACGACTTCTCTGCCAGCCTTTTCTGCGCAGACCATTGGTCCACAACAGTCTGGTCGCGAGTTCTCTGATCAAAACCAGCTAGGTCGGGGTAGGCCTGGACTGTTCGGGCCTTGTCCCAGGGCGCCGAGTCTTAGCGGGTTGGGTCAGGGCGCTGCGGGTTGGCCCCCTGCTGACCAGCACCGCCCGCGGTACTGCTGCCCGTAATTACCACTTGACCTCGAGTAGATGGGCCACTTCCCTGACCGAACAGGTTGGGGTCACGCCCAGATTGGTGGGCGTCCGAGGCAGCGATAGGCGATGATGAGGGCTGCCGGCCTTCACGTTCAATCTCCCAGAGGGCCTCCTCGACCTCGTTGACTATCGGCCGCAAGACATCTACCTCGAGGAGATGCTGGAAATAATTTGAGCCATGAGACCATGACGTAGGATAAGGCTCAAGCAAGAAATTTTGAAAAAAAAATGTTAAACATACTAGTCTCATCCGAGCCTTCTCCGGTAGGGGGAGCTCACACAGGGGGACACACAGAGGGCAACCATTCCTAGCGGCCGCCGCCATCGACGATCTGACCCGCAAGTCGATGACCTCATTGGGAAGATCTGATCGAAAGGGAATAAGACTCCGCTCGGACAATACATAGCAACAGGGGGATGGCTATGATGTTACCTGCGGAGCTCTCCTAGGTGTCATCATCACTCCCGATGTACAGATATGAAGGGTGTGCCCTCTGTCGTAGGGGACACAGCCAGCGCTTGATGAAGTCACGGAAGACGTCTGACCATGACAGGCCAGCTTCCACAAGCGTATTGACCCGACCGGCAAGGAGCAGCAGTTCAGCGGTCGGCTTTGGGGAGCTTCCCCAACTCTCCACAAGACGTGCCAACACCTCTGGCATGTGGAGGTTGTCTAGGGAGTCATTGGTCATGAGGTAGAACCATTCGTCCCTCCATCCTGACCATGAGGATTTGAGGTTCTTCTCCAGATAAGAGATTGCGACACCGTCACGAAGACAAAAGCCGCAGCTCCTAGTGGCCGACTCGAGCTGTGCCCAAACCGTGCAGAAAAATCGGAAGAGATCAAGAAATGGCTCGATCCCTATGAAGTTTTCACACATGTGAGCAAAGATGCTCAACATGATGATAGAGTTGGGGTTGAGGTGGAGGTGGGAGATGTCGTAGAAGGAGATAACAGTGAGGAAGAACTCAGAGAAGGAGGGGACGAGACCCACTAGGAACAACGAGGCGAAGATCACAATCTCCCCCTGGCAGGTAGCAGGGACATCCCCCCAAGGCGATATCCCAAAAACAGGCGGCGCAAAAGCAAGCGATTCTCATACATCTGCTTCAGCTACACGGTAGTGCACTTCGACTTAGGGAAGTCAGGCTCCTTTCTAGTGCGTGGCGCCATGGGAGCTCAACGATGGTTTTTGCAGGAAAGACGGGGTGTGGTTAGCGGCGATGGGCTTTGGCGCAAAAGCTTGGTGTGCGAAGGGGTTTCCGGGGTTTCTACCTTTCGATTTATAAGATCGGCTCGGTCCCGCCGCCTCGAAAACCGATGGTCGTCAAAGTTTTCTCCCCCCCATGATCTCTCTTTCTCTGACGGTTAACCTCCCCTTAGGATGTGGTTTCCCAAGCAAGACACGGTGATGGGCCATGTTGTCTCCGACCACTCCCTAGGCAAAGCTCTTGTCCACCCAGGGCCCGAGTAGTACGACTAGGCCCGACCTCAACATGACAAAAAATAGCTCAGATCATCACATCCGCGAGGGACCTTGGGGGCTACTATCGATGTAAAGAATATAGGGGTCCCCCACTGGGATGGCCCGCAACGGTTAGCTATGGGTAGTACCCACTTTCGACCTTTGACCCATGACCCCCGCGCGACTAGTCGGCACTAGCACGACCATGACCAGGGCCTTTGCAGGGTTCCTCGTGACCAGTCCTTACTGGTTGCGGGGCAGATACTCATCTAGGTCAGTCAAATCTCATTTAGTGCTGCTACTCACACCGTTTTCCTTCCCCAAGCAGTCCACTTCGGCTGAGGAAGCAGGGTCAGCATAGAGTTACCTTATCCCATCCTGCAGACATTAATTGTTGTGGGACGGGCGCGCAGACATGACAGGGGGCACAGCAAGCACGCGTGGGAAGCCTACGACAGGACAGGGCAGGCTGAACGCTTCGGGCGCGACAAATGGGGGTGCGACAGATGGATGGGACGGGCGCCGCAGGGACCCAGGTTAGGCACAGCGTATGTTGGCTTGTAATGAATGGTTATATCATTTCTTAGGACAAGTATGGTCTACTGGTTGGGCCCACTTGTAAGACTTCTCCATCTGGAATATAAAGGGGGATATCTTCTGTGAAAAAGGAGGAAGAAGAAGAATACACAGGATATAGAGCTATTACCTCATGAGGGGCCTGAACCTGGATAACTCTGGTGTTCTTGAACAGTGAACACACACATTCCATAGGCACACTCGGAACACCGATCACACACCCACTATCTAGCATACCCCGAAATCATTGTCAGGGATTTACCCCCAACATTGCTAATGGCTCAATTGCATAATCCTTGGAGTCAGGTTATTATATGTACCTATTATGGATTAAGTATTGCGAGTACCTTCGTACTCATACTGATCTTTCAGGTTACCAGCTACTTCATGTCCACCGACGCTGGCGTCGGGCTAGAGTAGTGATGTCTACCCGTGTGGCATGCTTTTGAGTGGAGTCTAAGGGCATATGACTTCATCTAGTTGTTGTTCATAGATGTTACATTTTGGTTACGTAGTATCTCCGTAAACTATTGTAAATGATAATCTTCTAAAGACTTGTAATATAATGTTAATTGCTCAGTCTTTCTTAAGTCTTGTTGTTATGTTATGTGTGGGAAAGGTAGTGTTCCGATCTTGGGCACAAAACACATGTCGGGCCTACCGAGATGGTATTATGATTAATCATCATGGTTGTGATTAAGTAAATGATCATCTTAATAATTAAT
This sequence comes from Phragmites australis, assembly GCF_958298935.1. Taxonomy (NCBI): domain Eukaryota; kingdom Viridiplantae; phylum Streptophyta; class Magnoliopsida; order Poales; family Poaceae; genus Phragmites; species Phragmites australis. The sequence goes on along the minus strand of NC_084942.1, from coordinate 12,602,863 downwards.
TGGAATAGTATTTAGACGGTTCTTCACAACCGGTAGTAAAGTATCACTGTTAGTTTGAAATACAAACTGGTAGTAATAAGAGTTATCACTACTGGTTCATAAGCTCTCCGACAGATCAATAACTGAGCCAATATGAAATGACAGTGATCATCACCACTTTCATCGTTTCTACCCCTCAAGCCCATCTTTCGTGTCTCCTGAGCCCATCGCTGACCTCATGACCACTCTCAGCGCGGCCGCACCACCTCATCTCCCCTTCTCAAGAGACCATCACCGACCTCATGGGCGCGCTCGGTGTGGTCGCACCACCTTGTCTCCCCTTCATACGAGCTATCTTCCTCATCCCCCGAGCATGTTGCCGACCACATGGCTGGGCTACCCCGTCTCTCCTTCACCTGAGCTATCTCCCCGTCTCATGAGCCCATCGCCCTGTCTCCCCATCTCCCTGTCTCTGTCTCCCTATCTAAATGAGTGGTAAGTTGATCATTCAAGATTGTGCCAATAATATAATCTAAATGAGTGGCAGAAAACATATTCTTCTTAAGATGATTGTACTTTCACCATTCATTTAGAGTTACTACTATCGCTATTATTTCAAGATGATTGTGTTTTCAAATTAGGATCAAACTTTAGTATGGGGATCAGTGTGCCTTATGGTGCAAAATCGCTCTACCAAGAGCTAGGAGCTCTGAGCAATTTTGCACCTTAGGGCACATTAATCATAATGCTTTTTGAGTTTCTACTGCAAATTAAGATTTGAAGGACCCTACCGTGAACATTTTGCCAAACATTTAGATATAAAACACTCTACAACGAATGTTTTGCATAAGGTCTTTATCTTAAGACAGATCCTCATGCTGAAGACGTCCTAGCAGAGTATTTTTGTATATATGGATAGATTATAACTGCCGGTTTAAAGTTAGATATTTGAGTTATCACTGTCGGTTCAAGCCTAGAACAAACAATAATAGTTGGGTTCTTATTGTCGGTTTAAAATTTGAACCGGTAATGATACTTAATATCATTGCCGGTTCTAGAGCCGATAATGATAATCTAGTTTGGAACCGCTATTGATAACCTGTTCTGTAGTGGTGTAAATCTATCGGACGTCCATGACCTGTTTTGAATGGCCAACAAGGCAAATAATTTGCACTTCGACAGTGCCCATGATTTTCACATAAAATTTTGAAAATTCACGTCCACCTAGCGTAGGAACTGCGCATGATAAGCTGAAGACGTTGTGCACTGGCCATCGCATGTCAATTTCTAGGTGTATCTCTCCGTCTGCGTCTTCCAGTAACGGGGCCCCTTGCATCATACTCCATAGTCGTACAGATTCAGTGATAGATCCAACGCGCCGTGAAGTATGGGTAATACAATCGGTTTTCACAAGCCAACAGTGCTAATGTTTTTACTAGTGGTTCTTCAGGCTTGGACCGTCAATTATGGCCAAGGAGCTCATGAGGTTTTCTGTATGTGTTTTGATGTACGAACCAGGATTGACACCAAAATTGAGATCATTTTCATGTTTTCTGCACATCCACAGCGAGCAAATTGTATCCCAGCAGCTTGGAGGTTGCACCACACACAGCCAACTAGCCATCCGACAGCCGAGGACGGGATCACACGGTCGCGAGCTTCTTGCCGAGGATCATGTCGTCCGTGGTGAAGTCGGCCTCCTTCCGGTACGTGCCGCGACCGAAGTCGAGGTTGTACGAGTCGGTGAGCCCCTCCACGAGGTCGAACTCCGGCGTCCACCCTAGCTCCCTTGTCGCCTTCTCGATCGACGCGAAGAAATGCTGCCATTGCAGGGAAAATTGCGTTACTCAGCGTCAGTAACAAAAGCCACTGAAGAAGCAACGGTCAGACATTCAGACGAGGTGATGCTGTTGGTGTACCTGGTCCCTGAACGGGAAGGCCTTCTTTTTCCCGAAATCGAAGTCCTTGGGGTTGTAGTGAACGAGCTCCGGTTCAGGGAACCCTCCAGCCTGCACCAAGCAGTCACAACCATTGTTGAATAGAGCGGCAGCAGTTCAACCGGAGACCAGCACAATTTCTGGGTGAAAAATTCGTCACCTTCGCGCATGCCCGTGCGAGCCCGTCGAAGGTGACGTACTTGGCCCCGGAGATGTTGAAGATCTGCCGGCTCGCGTTCGGGTTGCCGAGAGCCAGGACGAAGGCCGTTGCCAAATCCTGGACAGGAAAAACAAGCACAAACTTGGAGCTTCAGATGATCACAGCCTCTGAAACATCTAGTACATTGCCAATTCGCCAAATCTGACCTTGACATGGCCGAGCTGGGTGATCTGGTTGCCGGCGCCGGGGATGGGGATGGGGCGGCCGGCCTTGAGCCGGTGGAAGAACCACTCCTCGACCGGGTTGTAGTTGAGCGGGCCGTAGATGTACACCGGCCTGATTGACGTCCAGTTCACGCCCCGCGAGGTCAGCATGCTCTCCGTCTCCAGCTTCCCCTTGTGCCGGCTCTTCGGGTCTACGGTGTCGTTCTGCTAGTGCCGACCACACATGGCAGCCATGAGTGAGATGCCATGGTGCGAGTGACAAAGTCATGAAAGAGAATTTGGTCATACCTCAAAGTGTGGGAGCAGGTCTGATTTCAGGTACACTCCTGCTGATGAGCAATAGATGTACCTGAAAATATATGGTAAAATTGAGGACAATGAGATACGGACAGGATACCATATATAGCTTGTTGCAAGTGTCAGATGAAGCGGCCTACTTACTGTTCCAGGTTGGGCAAGGCGCCTATTATAGGCTCAACCTCGACAGCCTCGCGTCCTGAAACACCATGAGGTGGAATGCGTTAACAGCATGATGCTACCTCTGAACTCAGATATCAGACAATATATTGTTTCATTATGGGATGTGCCAACTTGATGTCTTCGAAATATTACCGTTGATGTCGTAAACAACATCAAAGCCCTTAGCAGCAAGGCTTGTCTTGACGAATTCGAAGTCTTGCCTGTCACCTTTCAAGTGCAGAACCTGTACATAAACCATCCCAAATTCCATCACTAGTGCCGTAATAACCTCATAACTTCTAGTAATTCAGTGGCCCATTCTACACTGTCCTAAAATTATGATACCCGCTGTACTTTAGCACCCTAACACATTTTTATGTATCACACATAACATCTGAAGAGTTCTTTCGAAACAGTTTACATCTGAAGAGTAGTGAGTACTGACACGGTATGTATATACGAGAACAGAGGAGTAAACAGCACACCTTGGAAGAGAACTCAGCGTACTCGGCATCAGACTCTCCTGGCAGCTGCTGGGTGATGGGCGCCTTTCCTCTAGTGAACAATGTGACCTGACAAAAAACACATCTTCTATTTAATCTAGCCAAAACAAAACTTGAACTTTCGGTTTTCAGTGAAAATACACTGACCTGGTGGCCCTCCTTGACAAGGAGCCTGGACAGGAAGACACCAATGAACCTTGTTCCCCCCATGACAAGAATGTTCTTGGAGTCTGCAGCAGCTGACACCTGAATCCTTGTCCCCCTTGGCTGCCATGACCTCCTCCTCTTCTGCCAAAAAAGTTCACAATTGTCAAACATTTAAGGTTTCTTCCATGACTGAATCCATCATGTGGAATCAAGAAACCAAGGTTTTCTTCCATTCCGACGATCACCTGGGTTGAGATGGAAAGGGCTGCACCACTGAAGTCAGAGATAGGGCAAGGCAGGAGGAGGCTGCTCTTCAGGGACGCCGTGGCTGCCATCTCTCCGTTTCTTCCTCTGTTCTGCCTTTCCTCTCTTTCCGCTCCCTGTTCCTGCACTAATATAAAAGCACAAAGGAGGGGAAAATGCGGTGTAGGGGGTGGTTTTGGCTTGTGTGGAGGGGGGCGCCAGCCCTATCCTTGTTGGATCCTCTCCTCTCATTCTCTCCTGTGTCCAGTTGCCTGCATTCTGATCAACTGATGGGGACAACCTTTTTCCCCCTTATCTGAATTCAACAAATATGAGTTGATTGTCCATAGGTATCTTGACAAATACTAGAGTTCAAATTTGCTATTGGCAAATTACTACCAGACTGTTAGAGCAAAAAAAGGTATGGAAAGTTATTTAATAGAAAAATCTGTTTAGTGCCATTAAAAAGACCTGCTGTTGGAAAATAAATATTATCCAATACGAGATTGATAAGTTGGGCATAGGGCCACAATCAAGAGGCGTAGGGCTGGTATCTCCAAGACTCCAACTGGGATCGTTGCAATGGCATCGAGTGGTTGTTTCAATGATCTTACAAAATATATTTCATAATGTGATATCTGATATTTCAGCATTAGAATTATTTCCTGTAGTTCTATTTGTAAAAACTGTAGTTAAATAAATCAACACGGGGGCCGTGAATGTCATGTAAAAAATAAAAGAACTAGATCGTGAATCTGCCTCTCATCGGTGGCATCTTTAGATGTATGAATATGTTACATATCACCGTTACAATTCATCCAAAAATCATCCTCACATGCAAAGTCAAACACATAGCTCTAAAACAAAAAAGTAAATTTCACAAAACTTACAACTATTTATACCTTTGTAACGTAAAACTATAACTTATAAGATATATTTCACAAAACTACAACTACTCATGCCCTCAGTGACATAAATTTTTTGATCTGGTCTCACTTGTCAGTCACATATTTTCAACATAATAGGGAAAACGATTAATGTGTGGTTGACAGGTGGGACCAGGCCAAAAAGATGTAGTTTTGCGTTACTGAGAGCACAAGTAATTGTAGTTTTGTAAAATAGGTCTCAGAAGTTGTAGCTTTGTGTTAAAAAATACAAATAATTATAGGTTTGTGAAATTTATTCAAACCAAAATGAAAAAACTGTCCGTATTTGAAGAAGATCTGAACTACTAGTCATCTTATTCATAAAAACTAAATCTAACGTCAACAAAAATGCAAACAATTAAGCACAAGCTAGCTACGATACAGTCACTTCAGTGCTCGTTTTTAATCACCTTCCGGAACCAGCGTGTCGAGTCCTTGGGGTACCTATTGAATGTCTGTCGGTCGACATATACAATTCCGAACTTGGAGGTAAAACCGAGCCTCCACTCGAAGTTATCCAGCAGTGACCAAGCAAAGTACCCTGTGACATTTGCGCCATCGTTCACCGCGCACTTGAGCTCGTGGAGGTACTTCTCAAAGTAATCTATCCTGAAGGTGTCATAGAGTGCACCAGGCAACGTTTCATCGCCCGGCTGATCAATGCCTGAAAAATGGAATCGTTGAATTTGAATCAAGATTCATGCTTTTGATATTATACATGTCACAATGTTACTGTTTGTTTTCCGACAATTGAAGGGCAGCTGCGAGTTGGTGATTTACCGTTTTCGCCGATGATTATGACAGGGTTGTTGAACTTCTCCTTGGTCCACATGACAGCTTTGTAGATCCCCCAAGGAACAACGTACAGCCAGTCCGAGTACGCCTGCATAAGTGTATACAGATAAGAAACTCTTGCACAAGTTGTAGTTCTGTTTATTCCTTGACTCAAATGTGAAATCAAACGTGGCGATCTAGGAAAACTATCTTACCTTTTTCCCGATAGGCACACCGTCACGCTCATCTGAACAGATGATACAATGAGTTAGAGAGGCAGATAAAGAATGAACACGCAGAAGAATGAAGTTTCTCCTTGCAAAAGATGTAGTTTTCTATTTTATAGTGGATATCAAGTAACCGTACATGAAAGCTTCACGTTCCAATCATTTCTATAGCTCTTTTGCGTCTCGTTGATGTAGTTGCTGGCATAATATGTCGTGTAGTGGTTGATCCCAATGTAATCTGCTGAGCCTTTCACCATAGTAGCCTGCTCATATGTGAAATTGGGTAGCCTTCCCATCACTATCTTCTCCATCGTCTCCGGGTAATGGCCGTAGGTGATCGGGTGCAGGAACCTGGCATAAAAATTCAAATGGGTGCTCAGTTCAACCCAGCCATCGCCAGCGGTGTCAGTAGATGTTCATGATTGGGTGATATGTATCACCAGCCAAGGGTGAACATCCTGGCTCGATGCGCCGCGAACTCGTCCTCAATAGATTTGGTGAGCGACTCGTACCACACGAAGTCAAGGAGGATGCCAATCTTCCCCTTCTGTTTAACCTGAAATGCTCAATCTGGCATGAGTATGGTGCAGACTGAAGAAATGTTATTGTGGATTGTTGACTAGATGGAGATAGAGGAGTCACTAGCCTGGTACTTCTCGCGGTATATCTTGACGGCAGCAGCGTGGGAAAGGAGAAGGTGATGGCCGGCAATGTATGGCTCCGTGGCGGAATTGCCACCAAACCGGCAACCGGTGCACCTGCCAGGAGCAAAGAAGCCGTCGCCGTAGCCGTGGACGGCCATCATTCTGGGTTCGTTGATGGTGAACCAGTTCTTAACCCGATCACCGTATGTCTTAAAGCAGAAGTCTGCAAAGTTTGTGAAATCACTCCTGCAAAATTTTAGCCATAATCACCAATCAAAACAAGTCAATGTAAGGGTACAAAAGTAGCAGCCAGAGATCTAAATGTAGTCAGAGCCGACACAAATCAGAAAATACAGAGAGGATCAAAATGACTTCAAATTGATCCGTGTTTGCCATATATGCTACTGTCAATATTACATTGGTCAGATTCCAACGGTAACTAATGTAGCAGAATTCCTCAGTTATGACCATTCAGCAAAACATTTGAAATTTGCTTGTATAATTTATTAGTATCGTAGTCACGGATTTTTTTTAAAAAAAAATGCAGCAAGAAAGATGGTATTGATCATGAACGCTTACACAACTCTGGGGCTTAGCCAGCCGTTGTACTGATCATGGAGCACCTGAGGAAGGTCGAAGTGGTAGAGAACAACATAGGGAGTAATATCTGTTGCACAAAAATAAACCGAAATGACTCATGAACTTCATGCCTCCAAACCTGATATGTGCAAGAAAGAAAACTCCATGGCAAGAACTCAAAGGAAGGCCAAGATCAATGTTTGTACTGTTCGCAAGCATGTAGTTGATGAGCCTGTGGTAATAATCCACGCCATCTTTGTTAATCCTCCCCATTCCACCTGCATTAATTTTATTCCCAAAACAGAAATCAATGACATGAAAACCCTATGATTCACCACGAGCTGGTTCTGAGTAAATTTCAGCACATACTTGGGAAAATGCGTGACCAGGAGATCGAGAAGCGGTACGCGTCGAAGCCAACCCGCACCATATTGTCGACATCATCCTGCAAGAGGACACCGGAAAAACTACAAATTAATGGATCACAAATCAACATATATCATTCAGAAACCCGTAAAATGAGCACCAAGATCAGACATTTCACAAACCATGTAGCGATGGTACTCGTCAACCGTCACATTCGCGGTTGCGTTGTCAGGAGTAGCGCCTGTCCCAAGCACATCCAGAGGTAACCAGACACATTAGCAAGACATTCTCCAACATCACATTAAGTGTTATGGTGCTCACTTCATTTCACCTGGATATTTCAGGAAGGTGTCCCAGATGCACGGTCCCCTCCCGTACTTGAGCGCGTTCCCCTCCACCTGGTACGCCGACGACGCCGTCCCGAAGACGAACCCAGGCGGGAAGCTCTCCCTGGTGAGGTTCGTGTTCTCCCCCGCCTTGCCGTGCGCGCCGAGCGCCAGGGAGAGGACGAGGAGCCCATGGAGCAGGAGGAAGGTCTCCATGAAGGAAGGAAGGGGCAACACGTGAGAGACTCGGAGGTGTGCGGGCGTCTGTTCCGCTTGGCTATATATGGAGTAGGGACAGCAGAGGATGCGATCAGGCAGCAGCATGCAGGAGCAGAGCTGAAATATTGGCAGTGAGTGTTTGAACGGATGACCGATTCTTTCTTGCATTGCATGCACCCCTTCGTCCCCGATGATTTCGGAGCAGCGCCTTGTACTGGTCCTGAGCCACCAGTTATTTTTTTAATCATCATTTTTTGTCTGGATTTTGGAATTAGGTGATTCGTTAGAAGTTCGGCCTTGATGCTTTGGTAGTGCGTTGTCTTCTTGATCTGGTCCGTGATGTTTGGTAGAATGGCAGTGGCTGTTCTTTCGCTCTGCTCCCTTCGCTGCAACAAAAATGTTTTCAGCGCTTCTATTTGTAGACACGTGACAGAAAGTGTATTTACGGTTGTTTGAGTGTGGTGTAAGTGTTTGATGGTGCGCGTGCTTGTGTTATCCTATAACCAGAAAAAGAAATTAGAGTACACATGAGAATGTGCGTTAAGTGTAAAAACATATTCTCACGTTACGTGGGGCCTTGGATTAGTTTGCATTTACGCAAATGTTTGTACATATGGTGGTATAAGTGTGGTGTGGTTTTAAAATGTACTCTTTCTAAAAAAACAAAAATCAAAGGATAATTAAATTTTTTTGGCAGATTCTTTTGTGAGAGCTTTTGGTTATTCAGTAATTTATAAAATTCGAACTGATAATTTAATCAATTAAAAAATTGTTATAATTTGGATACTCTAATTTAATACCTACTCCCTGGTGGCACTTTCTTCGAGTGCAAGGTAGACACACTAAACACACACTCGCATAGGGTGAAATCAGGTTAGAATCTGTCGGATATTGTCAAAATCATATCCTAACTCATAATTTTTCTCGGAATCATAATGGAAAATGCTAAAGCTGGATACAAATGTGAAATCGGAGCAGCCGGAATGTCTTAAACTGGTTTACAGGAGCGAAAACATGACCAATTCGTGTTGGGGAGGAATAATCTAGTGAAAACGCTACTTCACGGGTATCCGCGACAAGTTTGCAACAGGCACCCGGCCCACGCCATCATCGTTATTTGCTATGCTTTCCCTGTTTGCAGTTTGCACGGTGCACTCGTTTCTCTTCTCAGACGGTTCTCTCTCACCTCAAACAAGAAAAATACTCTCTCTCTCTCTCTCGACCAGCCTTCACTGTCCGCCTGTTGCCAAGGTGCATCAGATGCATACGGCGTCGCTGCCCCGTCCCATGCTCTTAGAACTCGAATGAATAGTAGATAGAATAGAGTACCTTTGCATTCATTGATTCATGTATATATATATATATATTTATACAAATACAAGGGGCGCCTGTTAAGTTGAGAAGGCAACTCTTCACCAACAGGCATCTGGTTTTCACCGCCATTGTTGCGATGAGATTAACTGCAACACTCCCCTTGATCGAATCAATATATGTATATTGATCAATGAATAACTCCTCTAAAACCTCTATGAGAAAAAATATGAGGAGAGATGTAATTGTAATATGCCATTGAAGAACTTCTTGAAAATCCAGTAGAAAAAATTTAAGAGAAAATGATATGGCACATATGCTTGTATTGATATTGGCTCATTAAAAATCTTATATGAGAAAACTAGAGAGTAAAACTCATAAAGGGAAAAAGAGTGCAATATGTATACCTAATGATCATAGAAAGGTTATAAATTAGGGATTAACTCCCCATGAACTCTGCAATTCTCGAAGTCTTCTCATGCCAATTCCACGAATACATTTATGGAATGTTGAAGTGGGCAATGACTTAGTGGATAAATCTGCTAGATTTTCACATAACTTCGTTTGCAAAATATTTATTTCTCCACTCTTTTGTAGCTCATGTGGGAAAAATAACTTAGGAGCAATATGCTTTGTAATATTACTCTTTATATAACCTATTTGTATCTAGGTAATACAAGAACATTATCTTCATAGATAATGGTGGGAGATTGTCTTGTCCGGTTTTTCAAAAGAATAACCCGATACATTCCACATGTATGTCAGGATCAGTTTTATCATACCTGCGGTGACATAATAAGTGATATACAGTTCTACATCGAACAAAACAACTTTATTAAAATAAATACCAAACAGCAGCGAAAGAACAAGAGGGAACTCCAACGAAACCTTCAGGGCACACCACATGCAATTGGCTGGGGGCAACACGACGTAGGACACTCCGTCTTCATTGTAGTCTTTAGCTTCTTTGATCTCCATATAATCTTCTCTAACTGAGCAATATTTATTATTGAAAATAGCAAGTGTGAGTACAAGAAAAGGTTAAGTCAAGAAAAGTGTAGGAAAGTATAATATGAGGGCTTAAGTTAAGAAAAGGTTAGACACTGATTAACTGCACTAAGCAACCTTAACTTATAACTCTAAGAAATAGGCACCCTATTTACAAAGTGTGAAGATACAACTTAAACAAGAAGAATAGCTCATCGGATTCCATTTGACTACCAAACTTACCAGATATTTCATATCCGGCTACCAAAATTCACCAGGTAATCCCGTTACCTAGCTACCCAACCATCCATAACAAAACCCTGATCCCAACTAATCAAGAAGAAGTCCAAGCCGCTCTTAACCGAGAGCACAGTTGATCGATCAGATTTATACTCTGCAGACTTTGTCTATTTTTTCTCACGGGTCGTGATTTCATCATCCGCATTACCAGGTGATAGTCTCCATGTTGCCATGCTGATCAGGTACTTACACACATCTAAGGTGTGCGCCAGGAGATCACTACAAGGCCTTTACAAAGCTCCCGCCGACCCGCAAGCACCCATTGAGGTTTCACCACTAACAGACGATTACATCGCTGCAGAAGTCCTCTCTTGTGCCACTCAACCATTCAATGGTACTCACAGAACTGGAGGGTGGCTAATTAATTGGTCGGGTCATAGCCATATAGGCCCCGTGGATGGTTGCGGTTTAGCCTGGTTACATGTTTCAAGAACCGGTCCTTACGATCCCACATAGGAAAAACCACAAACCTATTGTGCAGCACCACCTCAAACTAACCATCCAGTTAGGATCCTAATACCATGTTGCTATAGGATTACCATAACTGATTCTTGTTGCATAAACATTAGTCAAGATTAACATTTACACCAACCATGACAGCAACTAGCATATCTACCCTTCATTTTTCATGACTCATCAACGGTGATAAGGATAATCAAACAAAATCTAGTAAACCCTAATCATGGGATTCCAAATTAGACAAGCATATAAGAAGGATAAACAATTAATCTAAATGTCGTAAAATAAGTGCAAGATGTTCAAGGACACTTGCGTGGTTGCTGCTCAGTTATCTTTGTAAACTCAATTCTAGCATATGTTGAAGTCTCGACCTTATAGCTCATCAAATCTCTAGAAACGCCATATTCTGCTCACCAGATCTACCGACAAAAGAGAAAGTATAAAACAACTAATAAATAATACACCAAATAGAGACAACACATCATAAAAACACTGTGGTTGGATAGGGTATGATTTTAGAAGAAATTGGGTACAAGAACTGTTCAATTCAGAGTCCAGGAGGAGGAGAACATACTTTCAGAAGATTAAATTAGGATTAAAAGGAAAAAGGAGACAGAACATTCCGTGGGAATATCTTCGATGAATTTATGATATTATTTGCCAAAGGAAAACCCCAACTATAGTGATGGCATGATATCAGCAGGGGAAAAAAATAAAAGACTAGATACATGTGACAATGTGATGGTGGTGCAAGGAAATATGGGGTTTTGCTGGAAAAAGGTGTCGAAGGATGTCCGAGAATATTAGCATGAGATATCCAATATAATTTTAGAGTATTATTTTAACATCTCGAATCCATACCGTATACGTAACGACATGTAGTCCCTACATGTCGAAGCATTCTAATATGGATTTCATTATTAAAACAATACTTAGAGATTATATAGTCTGACACAACCAATTTTGATAGACTGGCATGAACAAGTACGAACCGTTGGAACTTGTTGAATTGGATGACAATATAAAGTGGTATTCAAATTTAGTAGAAACTCGCTCAACAAGATTTGAGATGATGAACTTTAGTTGAATTATAAGAGCTGGAGCATGATTGACTATAGAAGGCAAGAGCTAACATGTAAACATCCTAAATAGGTGATAAGGAAAGAAATAAAGGATCCTGGAGGGGTTATTTGGGATTCTCACCAAGAGAGAGAGAGAGAGAAAGATCAGAGAGCAGAGCAGGGGAGTTCGGCATGAAGGAGTCGGCCGGCGGTGGGCTCTTGGCATCACCGGTAGGGGAAAAGCCCGGGGTTGATGGAGGTGACACAGACAAGGTTGCTACACAGCTATGAACTCATTGCGGGCTCATCTTGACCCAGGGTACCAAAGGACACGCACACCATCGAGCTAAAGGCAACGTGGTGCATGTTTTGATGGGGATGGTGACGGCGATCACTAACTTCTACATTGGGTAACCGTGATATTTCAACAAATCGAGGAGAGCATGGTGTAGAACGCAAGAAGGAAAGTTTGTTTTTATGGTTGGTCTTGGCGGAGAAGTTCCGATCCACACACAGACACAGCGAAGAAGACATGTGTGTTCCCAGCGATTAGCTGTGAAATTTGAGAAACAGTTTGAACAAAAATATTCATATTTCTTGGGAACACAATTCTATAACTTGGGTTCTTGGTCACGTAGGAGACTCCAAGGGACACGCCGTGATGTGAATGGGGCATCTATATGGCTTCTGGATTGACAGGGAACGCGAATACAAACCCAGTGCGTGCGCAGAACACGACCAGTCACTGGACAGTGGGCATTGCGATGTCGAGAACAACGAATCTGTTGCAGATTTGGACAATCTGATTTGGGAGAATGGATAGAACCATAAGAGGCACTTCTCAACCAAAGGACATGGCGATCCGACCCCTGGTAGTCTGTGAAACGCCGATGCCATCCGTGGCGACACGGTTGGAAATACATGGATGGTGGATCGACATGGTACACAAGGTTCTAAGCAGAGGGATTCATCTAGAGATGTAGAACATGGCAAGGCACACACGATGGTGGTGGTCGAGGTAGTAGAAACGTACCGTTGTAGACGGGGTCTAAGATCCAATTTGGCAGCAGAGCTGAAATGTGGGCTCGCGTTCTCATTGCACCGATGAAGATCTAGTCAATCCCTTCAGGGATCCTGAGGTCCCATCGACATTCTACATTGTTACATGGGTAGCATGGTTAGATCTTCGCTGGATCATCGGGAACGCCGATGGATTCTTTGGTTCGCGCCCTAGATGGGGCCAGAAGTAGAACAACGCGGACGACGACATAGATCCCATGGCTATGGTGCATCTTTGGCTGATCTGATTTGGTTATTAGTGGAGGATGACTAGGGGTACATCCTGGTAAAAGGGCATGGCATTTGGTGTGCTGGATCGCCAGGAACGAGGTTGCCAATCAGGGACGACATGGTTGTCCGTGACGACAAACGGCACCTAGGTAGGACAGTGGCAGCTCCTAGGGTTGTGGGTGTGGAAAAGGGGCTGTGCAGGGCATGATGGTCTCTTTTATAGGGCTAGGGGAGGCTGGCCATGAAGTGGGGAGGGGGAATGGTCAGAGGTGGAAGATGAAACGAAAGGCTTCGGTTTGAGGACGATATTTCAACCATTCGAATTCTAAATTGGACATTTCTGGACTCTATATTGTAGTACTAAAAAAAATCTACAATTTTTGTATTCATTGGAATTTCTGAAAACATCATCTTGATTTTAAAAAATGCTTCACAAGATAAACTATTTGAACTCGGACCAATTTGTGCACAACTGATTTCGGGGGCCATAACTCCTAGCTCCGTAATCCAAATGGGAACTTATATAGGTGCAAAACGAAGCTCTCAACGAGACCTACAACTTTGGTATTGTCAATATTTGCATTTGAGACCGTCTTGAACTTTGAAACTGCATGAGAATACGAGGCTAGCGATAAAGAGTAACAATGGCCGGCTTCAATTAGCGGCCGTTTCCACTCTGAATTGTTGGAAATTGAAACAGGATAAGGCCGGCCATGACTGCCAGGCGAAGGGACAACCCAGATTAGAGGTGGATGGAAACAATCAAGTACATGCATATGCAAGAGAGCTGGTTTGGGCTAGCTTTAGCACACATGTGGCCATCCAGCTAGCAATCAAATGTGATGCAAGGTTGATAACATGATACTGGTTTGGAGCCACAGGCTAGAGAGAAAAATATTGAGGAAAGGGAATGCATATTGGGTTGGATCAAAAGGACGTGAGATGAGATTTTCCATGGAGGATTTTTGGATGATATTAGGAAAAATGGAACAAAGATTTATCCAATCTTGAAATTTCTTAACCTATTCTAATATTTTATAAATACATTTTTTTGTCACACGAAACAAATTTTTTTAAACTTAAAAATTGGAAAAGCTTTCATATTCCAGGAAAAATGTTATCTTATTGTTTTAAAATACTCACAACCCAAAATCGGAATTTCGGAGTGTGACAGAGATTCTAATGAATTAATCCTATGTGATATTTGAATATGGTTTATCATTCTGCAAAGCCATACACATTCACGAGAGGCTTCATATAGAGCTATTATTTCAAAATGATTGGTGGAAGTAGCAACAAGAGTTTGCTTTGATGATTTCCATAAGAAAGCAGTACTACCATATAGGAAAATAAATCTAGTTTGTGACCTGGTATTATGAGGATCAAACATAGCCAGCATCTGTATAACTATCATGGTCATATCTTGGTTTTTCTGATAGAACAAACCAAGATCTCTAGTACCATTTAAGTACCTAAGGATTTGTTTTGCACCAACCAAATTCCTCTTAGTTGGAGTAGCACTATGTATAGCCAAAAGATTGACTGCAAATGCAATATCAGGCCTTGTGCAATTTGCGAGGTACATAAGTGCTCCTATGATACTTAAATATGTTACATCAGGTCCGAATAATTCTTCAGCTTCTTCCCTAGGTCAGAATGGATATTTGTCCATATTCAGGGATCGAACGACCATAGGAATTTTTTATAGATATGACTTATCCATGTTAAAGTTCTACAATATCTTTGCAATGTATGCAGATTGGTGAATTAATATCCTTGATGGGAGATGCTCAAGTTGTAAACGTAAGCAGAATTTGGTCTTGCCCAAATCCTTCATCTCAAACTCCGTCTTTAGATGATTGCTGGCTTCCTTTATATCTTGTGTGGTTCCAATAATATTGAGGTTATTAACATATACTGAGATGATGTAGAATCACGTGAGGGATTTCTTGATTAACACACAGGGACAGTCATCATTGTTAGAGTAACCCTTCAAAAAAACTCACTTAGTCCGTTGTACTACATTCTACCCAATTGTTTCAAGCCATGGAGTGACTTTTGCAACTTTACACAAAACATATTGCGATTTGCCTTTAGATTCGGAATCCTTAAGCCCTTGAGGGACTTTCATATATATATGTCTAAATCAAGTAACCCATATAGATAAGCGGTCACCACATCCATTAATTGCATGGATAAGTCCATTTGAAGTGCCAATGAGATTAAGTATCAGACTGTTATTCCACTCATAACAAGAGAATAGGTTTCATCATAAATGATGCTGGGTCTTTGCGTGAACCCTTGTGCTACAAGCCTCTCTTTCTATCTCACCACCTCATTGTTTTCATTTCTTTTCTGAAGGAAAACCCATTTTGATCCAATGGGGAAAACATTTGGAGGAGTAGGTATTACAGATGTAAATACCTCTCTTTTAGCAAGCGAGCTCAATTTTGCCTTAATAGCCTCATTTCATTTGATCTAGTCTGAGCGCTTAAGACACTCTACTATAGTCTTAGGTTCTGGATGTTCCTTGAGGTTTTGGCAATATTTGAGGAGAAATAGATGTCGACAACTGTAGCCTTCTGGTTATAAAATTCTCCTGAATCAATATAGTTTGTGGAAATTTCATTACTTCCTCTAACTCCTCAGGATTTCCCATCACCATGGAGTTAGGTTGTTCCAATGTCGCAGCACCAATATTAGTGCGCACAGTTGTACTGGGTTCTGAATGAAGAGCATCCAATTGGTGTCTATCAATAACAGGTTGATTTTTATTTACTAAGAAGATATCTTCCTTTGCTTCCATTATTGCTTTTCAAAAGTATTATTTGCAACCAGATTTCTCCCCCTCTTACTGGGATTTAGGAGATGAGTGGTTTTATAAGGTACCTCCACTCTTTCTAGTGCATTCGTTGGGTGGTTATGATGATTTTTCATAAGAAGTTCATCATTTTTCTCCACCTGCAGCAATGTATAAATCAACTCAGAATACTTAGTGTATTTCTGTTGGCGATACTGGTGTTGCAATACTCGAAATGACGGATGAAAAGTGCATAAAGTCTTTTCAATCATGTCATCATCCGATACTATTTGACCACAGAACTTCAGCTTGACGCAGATTTTGTGAACTTGAGAGTTGTAACCTACTACGGATTTAAAATCCTGAAAGCAAAGTAGAGACCAGTCGCGTTGAGCTTCTAGTAAGATGACAAATTTCCATTGCTCATAACGTTCATTGAGGGAGGTCCATAGAGCCAGTGGATCTTTGTCCATGACATACTCATTTTTTAGGTCAGGGTGGAGGTGATGTTGTATAAAGACCAAATAGCATATTTAGAATGCTCAGATATTGGAGGTACATCCTCCGGCTGTGGAGTTATGGTGGCAAGGATCCATTGGGCAGCCAAACGAAATTTGACATCTTGTGCCGAGGTCATGGAATTGCTACCATCAATAGCAAGCTTTGGGAAACTCTTCTTAGGAAGATCAACCATTTCCTATATAAAATGACATGTATTAATTTACTAAGAGAGTAAATTAATAAAAAATGTTATAATTACTTGTATAAAAATGCAAGATGCCTACAAAGACAAGTGATGTAGACCTTAATATAGTACAGGCGATAAATCGCTGCTATGATGTTAGACTATATTCACGATGGAATATGTGACAGTAATCACTGCCAACACATAGGCTCTGTACAAAATATGGGATAGACACGTTGAAGGTAGTCACAAAAATGGTGTAGACCTCACAGTATTAGGAGAGATAACTCACTCCTATTGACATGCACTCCGTCCAATTAAGGCAGACGACGCTACAGTCGTAGCCAATGTCAAAGTCTCCAATACCTTGTATTATGCCAACATTATAAAGGTAATCACCAATTAAATTTCATTTTTATGAGTATTCCAAATAGAAGAAATAAGAGATTGCATGGAATAAACAAGAGTGCATTAAACATCAATATATTGAACATATTATAGAGGTAATATAGTTACAATACATAACTACACAAATTCTTGCAATATTTGAAGTCCTGAGGGACTTAGATGCAAGAAAAACGGGATATAACAGAGGTTATATAAGAGAGCACGCAAATAAATATAAACCTGAGGGGGTTTTTGTTAAATTTGGGGCAGCCAATGCAGTTCGGCTTGGGCTCCTGGTGTGCAATCTAGCTCGGATGGCAGGCCGGCTTGGGCTCTATTGGGCTAGCCAGCTTGGCCCATATCTACACTTGTATAAAGGGAAGGGGAGGGGAAGTTTGGGCTTCAGCACCCTTCCCCATCCAGCCGCCACCACTATTGAGTTGCCGCAAGCGTCGAGATGCCTCCTTGGACCACGCCGAGTATCAGTTAGGGCTCTGTCGAGTGATATTGTCGCCTGTGGATGGGCCAGATGTCAAGCCATGCTGACCGATGGTGGACTTGCGCCGTGAGGTTGCCAGGTGTTGGAGTGTGCCGCCCAGCAATGGAGAACTCCACCCGGTCGGGGAATCATCACATCCAGCTGGGATTTGTGGAAGGCACGCACCACCATCCCCACCTCCAACATAGAGCCAGCCTAAGGTTGGCCGCTGGAGTGTTTCATGTTGGTAGCCGTCGCCTCCACTTGCTCCTCGATCTGATGGAAATCGGGGAGCACGCCATCGGTGAGACCAAGGCCCGTGGGGTTCCTCGTCCTGCGCCGTGTAGAGTGCACCAGGATTCTTCCTCGGAATGCTGGTTTGGAGCATGGCTTCGCTCCGAGAGGCCTCCGGAGCGTCCACGGCCATGTCCCCTGTGGCTTTTGTTCAGAGCCTCACGGCCTGGGCTGATATTGTTGATGTTTCGGCGTTGTCGCTGTCGGCCCCTTTGAGACCCGGCGGTAAGAGCCTCCTCGAAGCTTCTCTTTGCTGGAGGAGCAGGGGCGTGTGACGATCCAGCCTACGAGTGCGGCATCTCGGAATTGGTACGAGAAGCCTCTCTAGCTTGTGAGTGCCTCCGGCGGAGTTTCTCCTTCTCTGCGCACATATTCCTTGAATTTGCTCATGAGGACTTCCACCGTGCGTATGCAACGTCGGTTTAGCTGATCGTATAGGGGGCCTTCGGCCAGGGCCTGGGTCACGGCATTGATGACCGAAGAGTCTGATATGCCCCTAATCTGGGCCTTTATCTTGGAGAACCTTCGGAAGTAATTTTGGAGGGTTTCATCGAACAAGCTTTCGGAGGTTATTGGCTCGACAAAGGTGCCCTGGAAGTTTCTGCGGAAGAGGTCTCGGATTTGGGACAAGGTGTGAATGGTGCCAGGGTCCAGCGCCCAGAACCAGCGTATGGCCACTCCTTCTAAGGCGAGGGGGAAGCATTTAGCCATGGTGGCCAGTCCGCCCCCACTGGCCTCTATGGCTAGGGCGTAAGATCGGACGAACTTGTCAGGGTCCAAATCGCCTTTAAACTTGGGCAACTTCGGGGTCTGAAAACCCCCTGGGAAGGGCATGGCCTGCAGGTCGGCTCACAGGGGAGAGTCAGGATCTTGCAGGGGGTCCTCACGACGTCGGCTCTGAGGCTCTGGGGACCAAACGGGCCAGGTCCTTGCTCCGAGGGGTTCGTCTTTTCGTGGAGCTTGGGTCGGGACCACGCTGGCCGTCCCGGGAGTAGCGGCGAAGGTGTGGGCAGCTTGTTGTTCGACCCGCAGGGCTGTCTGTAGTTCCTCCATCTGGGCCAGGAGTGCTGCCAAGCATGATTGCCACTCAGGCGGAATGGTGTTTTCGGTGGTAGCACCGGTCGCAGCCCCTAGGGGCTGCTATTGGGTCTCTGGGTAGAGAACCCTTCAGTGCCACCCATAGCTGTGGTTATGATTGGGTTAGTGGTGGCCGTAAGGTTCTTGTTCCCCCTACTGGGGGGCCATCGTCAGCACCGCCTGCATATAGCCGGCTGGACTGCCGCGCAGGCATGACTGGGGGTTCGTCCACCGTCGATGCGACCTTGGTGGTCTTCTTCTTGGGTGACATTCTACCTCTCTTAGCACTTCTGCATTTGAAATCCCCATGGATGGCACACTGTTGGAGCAAGAGTTCATCTTGCCCCAGCAAGTACAGTGAGAGTTTCTTCTAAGAAGGAGACTTAACCTTGGTGAAGTTTAAGAGGAAGGAACACCACAAATGTATTGATGGTAGAAAAAATGCCTGGGAGGAGTATCACAACGTGACTTGGTGTGTTTTTCACCTCTGTTTCTTTTTGCTGTCTAGCTCGTGTATCCCTTCCCCGGCGACCATGGCCCCCTATTTATAGGGTCCTGCATAGCTTAGCGTACAAGTTATCATAATGTACAAATATCTGGGATTTGATCGAATTACTAGGCCTTATCCCGGATAACTACTTTCTACCCTATCGGGAAGATAAATATCCACCATGGTAACTATCGTAGTGCCTGCCCCTTGAAGTGAGCGAGCTGGTTTCCAACTGTGGCCCGGTGCCACACTCTTAGGGGTGTCAGGATAGCCTCCATTATACCGGGGTGTCAGAGTGGCGTCCATCAGCTGGAGACGGGGGCCTCGGGAGACACAGCTCTGGGGGTGAAGCCTTCGGGAGGAAGGGCTTCGGAAGGCCGGGGCTTCAGGAGGCCGAGGCTTCGTGAGACCGAGCCTTTGGGAGGCTGAGCTTTCGGGAGGCAGGACTCCGGAAGACCAGGGCTTCAGGAGGCCGAGGCTCCAGGAGACCGAGCCTTTGGGAGGCTGAGCCTTCGGAAGGCAGGACTCCGGAAGGTCGGGGCTTCGGGAGGCTGGGCTAGTTAAGCCAAGGGGCTGTCGGAGGTCCTTAACAACGACCCCCAACAATGTATAATAATAATTATACCCAAACAACCTGATATCCATGAGACCCTTCTCAAATAGGGGACAACTTTCCTATTCAAAATTAATTATTACCTTCTACCCTACTCCATGATGGTTATGAGACACACCGGATCGAGTAAGATATATGCTATTTATATAATGCGTAATAATAATTATATATCCTCATCGATGAGTTTTAACCACATCTTCGGAGCATGACTACAAGCGCTCCTCTCCACAGTTAAAATATTGGTGGGCCAAGGTCCCGACAAAACAACTGACACCCCCTTGAGTTTGTTGCTATGTCTTCATGCTCAAAGTCAAAACGTAACCAAATTACTACATAATATTCTATACAATTTCAACAAAGTCCACCTTAGCGAATATACTACCACCTCAAAGCCATCATGTGCAACCACACTATATACACCAGACTTGGGTTGTTGACTTCGTAGCACAATGCCAACCGTAGGATGATTCAAACTTGGCCTTAGACCCACCGCCTGTATGCGACATTGCTATCTGTAGAACACCATGCTCCATGACCTCACCTGCATGGCACAAGCTTATGTCCAAGGAGGCTAGTCTTTAGGGTTGAGTTGGCCCAGGACATTGGTCGTGACTTTAGTTGGCCTTGTGCATATAGAAGGCTCATTGAGACCTGGGCTGGAGGTGCTAGCTCATGGGTATAGAGAGTCTGGCCAGACCACTGTGTGCTCTAACAAGTGATTTCAAGAGCCAAGGTAGGATTGTATATAGAAATGATACGAAAGAGATCTTGTGGAGGCACGAGGATCATGATTCATATGGGCATCGCGAAACCTCTTAGTATGGCACAAGATGAAGCATGACAGTGATTGTTGATTCAATTGGTGGTGTTGGACACTCTAGATAGGCGGTCTGAACCGTTCGATGGGCTACAGCCAATAAGGATTGGTTAGATGTGGTGATTGGACCAACATAGTGGTTGTTGAAGACGTCGCGGATAAGACAATGTCTTTGGCTCGTGATCAGATCGACAACCAAATGTGAAGGCAGCTAGATAGATCGGAGCGAGGGAGCATCGTGATCATGGCGATGCGTCCAGTGCTGCAAAAGGGCGGTACTGTGGCATGGTGAGCAGATTGTGCCGACAATGCGGGTGGTCATGGTGCAGCACGGCTCAAACATAGACGATGCGCGAGGGTGTGGTTGTTACGACAAGGATGGACTGCAGAACAGTGAGGGTGGTGAGGCATGTGACAAGGTGCGGATGACTAAGTTGGAGGTAGCGAGGCATGCGTGCAAAAGGTCGAGGCTTGGTGCTCGGCAGTACGGAGTGGCAGGTGCCTTGCGTGGAACAGTGCAGCTCTGCCACTCGGGTGAGGCTCATGGTGATATGCGCGGTAGGAGTCCAAGTCAGACTCGGAGGCACCTGTGGTGGCATGGTGGCTCTACGAGGCATGGAATATTGCACCGATGTAGGCAACACTCGAAGTTAGCCCCTAGGACTCATGCACTCGCATTGGATCGGGCGGTGCATAGAGACACACACTGTCTGGACTAGGAGTCACTTGACTCTGACTAGGCGCGAGGACTGGAGCTGGTGGCTGGGAATGCGGTGGTGAGGCCCATTGCATTGAAGTGTTGGAACTCTTGTTCCTTTCCTTCGGTGGAGTCCTGGAGCTGCTGGAGTGCATACAAAATCGTGCGGGTCCCCGTGCTGGGTTGGAGTTCCAGGTGGGGTTCAACACGTCTGATGGCCACAGCAGGTTCAAGCTGGGGCCAGATGGGTCCCATGTGCTGGTAGTCTAGCACTGCATCCAAGAAGGTGCAGCACGGGAGGAGTCCCTGGCGTTTTCTTTTAATGGAGTTGGGCGCGTGAGAGACCAGGTGGAGCAGCCAAATTCTCATTTAGCGTTGACGAGCTTCTTACAAAGTTGTGCAGCACTTTGACCACACCACGCGGCTACCGTATGTCTAATCGAAGATGGTGAAGATGGAGCTCACCACCGGCAAGGTTAGGATTAGAGTTAGGATTCAGGGTTGGGGTGAGCTCCTCTATTTGGTAGGGTTAGAGGGAGGTCCGGGGGTGGTGGCGGGTCGGCAGTGGTGGAGGATCAGCGGTAGGCCGGGTCGACAACATGGGCGTCAAAACAACTGCCCAGCAATGCCAGGTTAGCATGACAGCGGGTGGTGGATCCAGCGGCGGGGAGCCACTAGAGATGGTGGAGGAAGGTGAGGAGGGGGCAAGCACGCCGAAATGGGGTCACCGGAGGCAAGGAAGAAGGAGGGATGGGGTGGCGGGGACTCACCGGAGGAGGAAGGTGGAGCTCTATCGCCCTCACTCTTGCCGGCGCCGAGGAAGGTGGTTCCGGCAGCTTGTCGGATAGCTGTTCGAATGGGGGCGTGACTTGGCTGCTGGCTCGTGTGTGCTAATTAGCCATGCTCGTGGAGCACCATGAATGTGTGGAAGAAATGTTTAGGGCCCGTTTGGAAACTAGAATCATTTGGTTTCTTGCCTGAATCAGTGCAAACGGATCTAAATGCCCACGCGTGCCCCTGATCCTTCAAGACATAGGTTGAAGCATTTCGGGGTACGCACGTGTGAATTGGGCCCAAGGGAGTATCGCTCGAGAAACAAACGATGTGTTGCCTACCTCCCACTACAGTTTAGTGGAAATTACCCGTGTTTGCGACTGGCCTTAGTCTCTTCTCTGGTTCCCCCTCGTTCCACCTTGCCTTAACCACTGGGCCCAATTCTCTCCCCTGGTTCATCCGACCTGCTCATGCTCTCACTCCATCTGCCACCTTCTACCCGTTGCTGACACAAACCCGTCTGCCTCCCAACCGCCTAGCATGTGGTCTCACTTCGCCCATCGCCCATCCACCCATCACTGACTCAAATATGGCAACCACACATCTGCTCATCGCACAAATCCTAGCCCTCTCTTCCTCTGGCGTGGCAGGCGTAGAATCCAGTGACCGTGTACTGTGTTGTACGGGGCAGTGAGGCCCCATCCTGCTCGGTGTGGTGCTTCCGCCTAGAACCGGCCGATGGCACTGATGGGGTCATGTACTAGTGGGACTGCACCGAGCCTGTGTGCGTAGGGCCCACCTGGGTCAACGTGGCACTGCGAGCTCGGCCCCAACTCAGCGCCCATCTCTAGGCAGGCGTTGTTGCTCGTCTATATGAGATCATGTGATGAAAAATTAGTTGAGTGATGAAATTGGCAAAGCAAAGTGAGTTAATATAATAACATTTGGATAATGTGTATTACTTGTTAAGATGTTGCTTAGATATACTCATAGTAGCTTGGTTGGTTTATATGCTAGTGTTAGCATAATTGATTTTGATATTGATGCAATATAATTATGTGAGTGGTGTTGCATGAACTAATATTGAATCAAGTTAAGAACTTATTCTCGAGAAAATTTGTTTGTTCATGTACAGGTGTTGCTAGAGGGTGAACGTGATTGATAATGGGATCAGAACTAGGTTCGGAAGGAAAGGAGGTTCAGAATTAGATTCAGAAAAGAATTGAGGTTCTAGTGATCAAGGATGTCATACGGGACGTGCGTTGCAGTAAGAGCACACGTACACTAGGTCGTAGGCAACCAGATGATGGGGTCATCTGAGTACATGGAAAGGTTGGTTGCGGTCTAACTGGAGTCTAGTCCCATAAGGAGTCGAGTGAAAGTTGGAGTCGGAGTCGGGCACGAGAAAGATTCGGTTATAGGTGGATGCATTTATTTGGTATGGTTACTGTTCATATTGGATATGGCAGGGTTGTTGTCTTAGACACGGTTGCGTGTTGCATGTGTTTGATTTTGGGATCGTATGAGACACAGCTAGAGGTGATCTGAGTTGGATTTGGCTCATATCTCTTATTGCCAAACTATGGTAGATTTGAGAGGTTATATATTTAGAGGGTCAACGGCCAGGAGGGCAAGGACAGAGACCAAAAGAAAAACTTATACTTTACATCTAGAGAGATGATATGTCTAGGATTTGGGATTTTGTAGAAATCCTTGTAAGGATGTTTTGGAGGATATCTTGTAAACTCATCTACGCAATAAAGAGTTTTGTAAGTTATTGATGAATTGATGATTCAGTATTTCTCTCTATTATGTGTTTTAATGAGTTTCATCTTGATTTAATCTATCTAAAACCTTGCTAGGATTTTAAGTGTTTGATCTGAGAAAATTTTGAATAGATTTTGTTTTATCTCGAGTAGCATTTGGTCAATTCTAACTAGGTTTTGTTCTACTCGAATAGAAAAGGGTGCTACCCTTTCACAATTTTTTTTTTTGGTTCTTGGTTTGTTGTTGAGCGGTGACGAATGGTCGTGCAAGATTTCGTTGTGATTTGCTAATTTTCAGAGGATTCAGCGTGAGATGTAACAAGATTGTTTCTTAGATCTGTTGGATTCAGCTGTGCTCTAGATTTCAGAGCAGAGCTGCGCTCATCAGTTTGTGGTGGTCCGTAAATTCTTCTTTTTGGGTATGGTTCTACAAATGTGAATTGGGATTAATATCTGAGAGCTGCCTGATCAAATGAATTTATTTTTCCCGGCATTATAGAAAAGATCACAAATTCTGTTAGTCGCGCGTTGATCTTGCATGGACATGCATATTCCGTTAACTAAGCCATGCAGCGGAACACCCAAAAATAGATACGAAATTTGTTCCGTAAAGTCCTAATGTCTGTAGGGGATTATTTTTTATTTCTTATGTCAAAGGTTCTCTAAAATTCATGAATTCAGATTTCAGAAACCGAATATCAAGAGAAGAGTAAATTAGTGAATTATACCACCATCCTCTCTTTCTAAAAATCGAATCTTGCTAGCTAGTCAAAGTTGCTAGCTAGTCAAATATTTTCAGAAGTAATTTTGATTCATCAAAGAAATATTTGTTTCTTCACCAAGTCGACTTATCATATTACCTTTGAAAGATCAGGCACCTGCCTCCAAGTGGTATTAGAGCCTCGGTCGTTCGTTAGGTAATCTCGTTTATCCCTTTTATTTCATCGTTTTCATTACCTAGAGTCTAAAAAATTGTCCAAAAAAAGATTTAGATCTTAGTTTTTTCGCTGTCCAAATCACTTTGTGTCTTTCACAATTTTTTGATTTTAGCTTTCACGTTGTTGATTTCGAGTCTATCGTTGGTGTCTTTATTGCTGGTCAAGTCATCGTGTTCTAGTTTGTAGCATGGAGTCTTTGTTGTTTTAGTTATCGTGTATCTCGGCTTGCCCTTGTTTGTTATAGACGTGATTGTGTCACTAGTCGTGTCAACCATCAAGTCGAGTTAGACCACTAGTCGGGTTCAACCATCAACTCAAGGTAGATCACGAGTCAGGTTCGACCATCATCTCGAGTTCGACCACTAGTCGGGTTCGGCCATCAACTCGAGTTCGACAACTAGTCAGATTCGACCATCAACTCGAGTACGACCACTAGTCGGGTGTGACCATCAACTCAAGTTTGACCACTAGTCGGGTTCGACCACCAACTCAGGTTGACCACCAGTCACTTTGATCACCTACCCGGGTTCGACCATCTAGTCGAATTTGTCCACTCATTTGGATTCACCTTTCAACCCAATCGAAGTCTACCTATTTCTTGTTGCTCTTGGACACCCACACACTTCCATCCTATCGAGTCTTCCAGACAAAGTTCGAGTTGCAATTCCATAGCCCAAACAGAGCAAGCCAAAGTTCAAAGAGAGAGCATCTTTTTGTTACCTTTATACCCCTACTTAAAAAAATAGTTTGTGTCTCACTCACCTCATTAGACCTAGAAAATGTAGTAGAAGAGTTTTGAGTCTATGTGACATTTGTAAAAAAAATAAGCAAAGAGGGAAAAAAGAGAGAAAAAAGCAAGAAGCTAAGAGTGCAAAAAAAAAACAATCAAAAAGAAAAAGAAAGAAAGAGAATTCAGTTTGCATTTCCAATTTTGTTCCATTGTGCTTGTGTCTGTCCTATTTTTGCCTTGCTTGAGCTAGTTCTAGGAATGTGTTCGGGCCTGCAATTGTGACGAGTACTGTGGACTTTTATTCAGCTTTGCTAATCTGATTTCAATTATTGCTATTCCTTGCTACTAAATATTACTTGTCCGAGATCCACCTTCTCTTGACTAGAACAATTCTACTGTTGCAACTACCTCATTTGCATCTGATAAGGTATCACGAACAAGCCACCCGTTGTTTCAACCGCTGTGATTGATAAGAACACATACAAGAGTGTGGTAAGATGCTTGAAAGTGTGTGACTCTACCTTCACCTCCACCACCTAGTAGTCGATAGGGATAATATATTTGTTGTCTCTTGTTTGTTACTAACCATGACAGGTGAAGCATTGTATGCGCAAGAGCGTGTTTTGAGGGAAGAACTCACAATGGTGTTGGATGAGCACCGCCATGCTATTAATGATGACATTAATAAGAAACTTGTGGAAACAAATACTACATTGCAACGACTCAATGATAGTATTTCAATGCTTAATGCATGCTTTGATAGGTTGGCTAATCAGCCATCGAACAATGGGCGTGAGAATCCTCATGGTGCAGCCCATGAGCAAGAGGAGTCCGTCATGCATGATGAAATTTTGAGGTAAGAACTTCAACCGTCAAGGTATGAGAGGTAATAATTTTCAGCAACATAACCCATGTGTTAATGATGACTCATTTGCTAAGGTTAAGTTTACTATACCATCTTTTATGGGTGCTTATGGTGTTGAAAAGTATTTAGATTGGGAGATGATGGTCGAATATAAATTTAATGCTCATTTGGTTCTTGAAGTGCATAGAGTTAGGCAAGCACTAGTAAATTTAAAGACTTTGCAATCATCTAGTGGAATAGAGTATGAATTGATGGATTAGTGCATACTACATGGAATGCTTTAAAAATTGCTATGCGTAACAGATTTGTCCCACTCTCTTTTAAACGTGACTTGCGTAAGAAATTGCAGTTTTTAAACCAAGATCATAGATCTATAGAAGAATATTATTAGGAGCTACAAAGTATGTTGTTGTGATATTATTGAGGATGAAGAGGGTACAATGGCACGC
This sequence comes from Phragmites australis, assembly GCF_958298935.1. Lineage (NCBI taxonomy): Eukaryota > Viridiplantae > Streptophyta > Magnoliopsida > Poales > Poaceae > Phragmites > Phragmites australis. The sequence goes on along the minus strand of NC_084942.1, from coordinate 12,575,882 downwards.
TTTTATGGAGGGTTAAGGCGTGAAATTCAGGATATAGTCGATTACATAGAATACGATAGTGTTCCTAGATTGTTCAAGATTGCATGTTTGGCAGAAAAAGAGTTACAGGGACGACAACATAGGCCAAGGAACAATTTTAGAAGCTCGAGAACTTCAAAATAAACATTGGGACAAGTCAAAATAGCCCCACGTTCAGCTACAAGGCCTGCTGCCCCCTTCTCGAGTAGGGTGCGTTCAGTAGCACCTTCGACACCGTCTCATGCTCCCGAGGTAAACAAATCTGCTAGTGTGCAGGCTCCAACCAAGAGCTGTTCTTCCGTTGCTTCTATAGGCCGTTCGATGGGGATTGCTTGCCACCGATGCAAGGGAATGGGCCACGTCATGAAGGATTGGCCAAGTCGGTGAGTGTACATTGCAACGAAAGACAATGGATGTGTAAGTACTAGTGATGTTGAGGATGGATATGCCCTTGTAGCTAACCATACAGGTGATGAAGAAGAACATGAGACGGATATTGACAACAAGAAAGTGTTCAGTGCCGCTAGCATGGAAAATTACAGGACCCTCATTGTGCAGTGAGATGTTGTCACACCCCGATTTTCAATTTTCACAAATTTCTAAAATTTTCCAAGATTAGATTATAGATTAAATAATTAGAATAGGAAAAATCCTAATTTCTAAATTCAAATTCAAATTTGAATAAGGTTATTAATTGTTTGAATGTATTCATGCTGAGGTTAGGCATGTAGGGTTTGTTTGGTTTTTGTTTCGATTTTATTTGGCTTTGCTTTAGTTTGAAAATCAAAGAAATAGAAAACCTCCTAGCCCACCTTTTTCCCTTCCCCCAGCCCAGCACACCAGCCGGCCTGTCTCTTTGCCCCCACCTGCTAACCTCAACTCAGCTCAAGCCGGCCCGCTTTACAGCCCAGCCTGCTCCCGCGCTCGCCAACCAGCCCGAAGGCGCCCACACCGTTTTCCACCTTCGCCCCACGCCTGCGACATCTCCATCTCCGAGTCAGACTCGTCCGCGCCGCCATGTCTGAGATGGAGTCCACCACCGCCTGGAGTCCTACCCCACCCTGAGATCCTCTCCGCCTACCTATAATATGAACAAGGGTTCCCGATCTTCCGAAAGGTTCTGGTAACTCTCGATTTGGTGGAAACGAGACACAAGTCGATCCGGCTTCCGAACAACACGATCCGAAACCCCGCAATCGCAGCACCACGTCTCCTCTGGTTATCAACCGGCGTTGCACGGTTGACCTCGCCAAGAAGGCTAAAATCCTTGCCTGCGAATCGAAGAACACAAGCAAGAACAAGGAAGAATGCAACCAAATTGCAGATGAATGATTAATCTCACGAGTTGGGGTCTCACAAACCGACGAAACGGCGAAACTGTTCTTGACAGAATAATCTAAGCAAAACCCAACCCTAATTAGGGTGGCGGCTACTGTATATAAAGGATTAGGGTCGGCCAAGGATCCCTGGACGCGTCCCTAATGGACTCCAACACGATACATGGCCCAACGGACCAAAAACGGTGACGCAGCACCGGGACAGATTCTGGACGCTGACTTGTTTCGACGTTTCCCGTTGACTCAGAAGGAATTTGGACCTCAAACCAACGCCATTGGTTTTCTTATGAAATTATCTTTCCAACCATATGTGAATCGTCGAAAACGGAGTCCGGATGCGTCCTGGGCGTCCGTTTTATTGCTCGCTGGTCCTGGAGGCCGAGGCTGATTCGGACTCGAGTTGGACTGGACCTCCTGCTGTTGTTGGACGTCCTAGCTGCTCCTCCACGCCTCCAAGCCTTCCTCTATGTGTTTCCTTGTCCTCTCCATAATTCCTAAACAACACATAATCATTAGGTAGTAATCTATTCTCAAAATTATATAAAGAGTTGCTTAGGAACGAGCTCACCTCTAAATTTAATTGTCGTGCGCGAGCTCTTGTGATTGGACCTTGAAAGTTCAATGGAGGATCATTGTATGTATCCGAGGGAGTGATGTCCTCATCATCCTCCCCCTCTTGAATTGGAGTCGTCCTCGACTCAAGCTCATCATCGGCTCCCAAGTAAGGTTTCAAATCTGCAATGTTAAAAGAAGGACTAACCCCGAACTCGGGTGGCAACTCAAGTTTATATGCATTATCATTTATTTTCTCAATTATCTTATAAGGACCAGCAGCTCTTGGCATTAATTTAGACTTACGCAGCTCTGGAAACCTATATTTTCTTAAATGTAACCACACTAAATCACCCGGTTCAAGTTTGACTTCTTTCCTACCTTCACTACCAGCAATTCTATACTTTTCATTCATCTTTTCGATATTTATTTTAGTTGTTTCATGCAACTTACGAATAAAATCAGCACGTGCACTAGCATCACTATGTGTTCTTTCAGTGGTAGGTAAAGGCAAAAGATCAATAGGAGCGCGAGGGGTAAAACCATACACTACCTGAAAAGGACTTACCTTGGTGGTAGAATGTGTTGCCCGATTATAAGCAAACTCCACGTGGGGCAAACATTCTTCCCACATCTTCAAATTTTTCTTCAAAATAGCTCTCAACATGGTACCCAAAGTGCGGTTCACTACCTCCGTTTGGCCATCAGTTTGTGGGTGGCAAGTAGTAGAAAACAATAGTTTTGTACCCAACTTATTCCATAGAGTGCGCCAAAAGTGACTCAAAAATTTAGCGTCGCGATCTGAAACAATAGTAGAAGGCATACCATGCAAGCGAACAATCTCTTTGAAAAAGAGGTCAGCAATATAAACGGCATCATCACTTTTATGACAAGGTATAAAATGTGCCATCTTAGAAAAACGATCCACAACAACAAAAATGCTATCCCTCCCTCTCTTAGTCCTAGGCAATCCCAAAACAAAGTCCATCGAAATATCTGCCCAAGGAATAGAAGGAACAGGAAGAGGCATATACAAACCATGTGGATTCAAGCGAGACTTAGCCTTTTGACATGTGGTACAGCGTGCCACGAACCGCTCAACATCTCTCCTCATCTTTGGCCAAAAGAAATGTGTGGCCAACATATCCTCCGTCTTCTTAGCACCAAAATGTCCCATCAATCCTCCTCCATGTGCTTCCTGCAACAACAAAAGACGAACGGAACCAACTGGAATGCATAGACGGTTAGCTCTAAACACAAATCCATCATTGATCACAAACTTGTTCCATGTACGTCCCTCTTTACAGTTCAGCAATACATCTTTAAAATCAGGATCAAGCACATATTGTTCTTTTATTGAGTCAAGTCCAAAAATTCTATAATCAAGTTGGGACAACAAAGCATATCGTCTAGACAAAGCATCAGCAATTATATTATCCTTCCCTTTCTTGTGTTTGATAACATAAGGAAAAGATTCAATAAATTCAACCCACTTAGCATGTCTACGATTCAGATTATTTTGAGAACGAAGATACTTAAGCGATTCATGATCTGAATGTATAACAAATTCTTTAGGCCACAAATAATGACGCCACGTCTCTAAAGAACGTACAAGTGCATACAATTCCTTATCATACGTAGAGTAATTAAGAACAGGGCCATGCAATTTTTCGCTAAAGTATGCAACGGGCTTACCTTCTTGCATCAAAACACCTCCAATGCCAACTCCACTAGCATCACATTCTAGCTCAAAGGTCTTACCAAAATTTGGAAGTTGCAGCAATGGCGCGTGCGTAAGCTTGTCCTTCAAAGTGTCAAAGGACTCCTCTTGTGCCTTACCCCAATGGAACACCACACCTTTCTTTGTCAACTCGTGTAAGGGGGCAGCAATGGCGCTGAAATCCTTCACGAAACGACGATAAAAACCTGCAAGTCCAAGAAAACTTCTCACCTGTTTGATGTTTTGGGGCACCGGCCAACTCTTTATGGCTTCAATTTTCATCTCATCCACCTCAATTCCCTGTGGAGTAATAACATAGCCAAGAAAAGAGACTCGATCCGTGCAAAAGATGCACTTCTCAAGGTTACCAAATAAACGTGCATCACGTAAAGCATTAAAAACAGCACGTAAGTGATCCATATGTTCATCCAAAGACTTGCTATAAATCAATATGTCATCAAAGTAAACCACCACAAATCGTCCAATAAAAGCTCTTAAAACCTCATTCATCAAACGCATGAAAGTGCTAGGTGCATTAGTTAAACCAAAAGGCATTACTAACCACTCATATAATCCGAATTTAGTTTTGAAAGCTGTTTTCCATTCATCTCCAAGTTTCATTCTAATTTGGTGGTAACCACTACGCAAGTCGATCTTTGTAAAAATTACAGAGCCACACAACTCATCAAGCATATCATCAAGTCTAGGAATAGGATGGCGATATCGAATAGTAATGTTATTGATGGCTCTACAATCAACACACATACGCCAAGTACCATCTTTCTTAGGAACCAAAATCACAGGAACAGCACAAGGACTAAGGCTCTCACGTACATACCCGCGGTCCAAAAGCTCTTGGACTTGCTGCTGAATTTCCTTAGTCTCCTCGGGATTGGTTCGATACGCAGCACGATTTGGCGATGTTGCTCCCGGGATCAAATCGATTTGATGCTCTATCCCTCTCATAGGTGGCAGTCCCGGGGGTATCTCAGCTGGGAAAACATCCTCATACTCCTGCAAAAGGTTAGTGGCAGCAGGAGGTATCGAGCGAATACAAAACTCGTTTGCAAACCAAGGTGTAGCAAATATCATTATTAGAAATTTCAGCAAGGTCACTTTTTAGTGCAAGCATAGCACCACCCTTCAATTTTATGCCCTCTACCTTAGAACTAGGTGCAGACTTATCCTTTTTAGGTGGGTAAAGAGAATTAGCAACTTGCTGATTTTCAGATTTAGTATCACGCAAATTAGCAGCTCGTTCTTTATCAGCTTGTACAATTTCAGCAGGGGTCATAGGAACCAAAGTAATTTTCTTTCCTTTATGCATAAAAGTATATGTATTACTTCTACCATGGTGTATAGCATCATTATCAAATTCCCAAGGTCGACCCAATAAAAGTGAGCAAGCTTCCATAGGTACCACATCACAGTCAACATAATCAGCATAGGAACCAATGGAAAAAGAAACTCTGCAAGTTTGTGTTACCTTAGCTTTTCCAGCATCATTAAACCACTGAAGATTATATGGATGGGGGTGTTGGCGTGTGGTCAAGCCAAGCTTTTTGACCAAATCTGAACTCACCAAATTATTACAACTACCTCCATCGATGATGACACGTGCTCGCCGATTTTGGATGACGAAGAAAATCTGGAACAAGTTATGGCGTTGCAGCTTCTCTGGTTGTTGTACTTTTGTGCTGAGCACCCGCTGCACAATGATGCTCCTATAGGTCGCTGTGTCATCACTGCCCAAGATTTCGTTGCTCTCCTCAACAACTGGTTCTTCTTCTTCTTCAATGTCAGAGGCGCTGATGTACCCATCTTCCGTTGCAATGTATGCCCGCTGACTTGGGCAATCCTTCTGCACATGACCGAATCCATGGCAGCGACGGCATTGAATGCCAGAGGTGCGTCCCGTTGATGCAACAGAGGAAGCACTCTTGGAAGGTCCCTGCAAAACAGAATTTTTACCTGAGCCCGAAGGTCGTGTAGTGACAGGATTTGGTGCCGTAGCTGCTTGTTGCTTGCTCGCTGGTGAGGGAGCCCTGTAAGTGGATGGTTTGGACAGCCCAAATGATGGTCCTGTGCGCGGCGTGTATGTGGTGCTGGCCTTGTACTTGCCCTGCTGCTCACGCCCCTGCAACTCCTTCTCTGCAAGCATAGCAAACTGAAACAACTGGTTGACATTGTTAAATTCTTTATAATCAATAATATCCTGGATTTCACGTCTCAAACCCGAATAAAATCGACAAATAGAATCTTCGTTTCCCTCTACTATGCCACAACGCATCAAGCCCTTTTGAAGCTCACCATAATAATCCTGCACAGATTTATCTCCCTGTTCTAAGCGCATCAATTTCTTACGCAAGTCTCTATGATAAGATGGGGGAACAAATCTATCACGCATAGCAACCTTAAGCTCTTCCCATGTACGAGGTGTGGCACCATCTGCAGCTAAACCAGTCCACCAAATAATAGCAAAATCTTTAAACTCACTAGTGGCTTGTCTAACTCTATGTTGTTCAGGTACTTGATGGGCACTAAATTTTTGCTCTACTGTCATCTCCCAATCAAGATATCCCTCAGCATCATAATGTCCCGAAAAAGAAGGTATAGTAAATTTAACCTTAGCATAAGGATCTTCAGGAGCTCGATTATACATACCTCGATGGTGGTGGTGATGTGGAACGCTACCCATACCTGTGGTGTTAGTGCGAAGACGACGCTGTAATCTGTTTTGCAATGTCGCCGCTGGATCAACATTAACATCGTCATCATACAACTCATCACCGGTGTTGCTTCCATTCACATCTTCGTTGTGCACAGGACGGTTTTCCAAAGCATTTACCCTGTCGGTGAGCTCGGATAACCGTTTGTCCACCCGCTCAACCGCGTTTGCGAGTTTCATCTCAATTATCGCTTCAGTGATAGCCTTGATGACTGTCTCCCTCATCTCCTTCTGAGCATTGTCTACAACAGCTTGTAGCTGCTCTTGGCTGACACACTCCTTGAAATCCTTTGGCGTTTTATCTCCTTCAACTGATATTGTGGAAACAAACACAACAACAAACAGTGAAGGTTATCCCTAATAATCGTACTACAAAGGTGGAGTGGTGCCTCTCAATCAAGATCAGCAAAGGTAGACACCTTACCAAGTCCTTACCAGGGTTCTTACCAGCAAAGCAAAGGATACCTGGAAGGCGTGCGAGCGATTGCAGGGATGCAAACCAGTGCTGTCCAGAAGAATCTGTGGGGCTTGGAAGGCACACAAAGAGAACAAATATGTATATGTGGAACACAAATCAGAAACAGATAGTAATGCTGAATTATAGTCCCAAGTACTTGTTCTCGTTGCTGGCCTAAAGTGTTGCAAGTACCAAGTATGTGTGTTAAATAAGGTGGAGAAACAAGTATGATGGATAGCAAGAGCAACAGAAACAAAGAACTAAACAGCACACGCTAACACAGCTCACTTTGCCCTTCTCTATGTGCTCCTCTAGATATTGTTCCTCTTTTGCCCCTCTCTTTTTTCTATTTTTTTGGGCTGTCGTTGTTTTTTTGGGAAAATTCGACTTTTTCTTTTTATTTTTTTGATATTTTTTTTCACTTAGGAGCACACAAGAGGGAACCACAGAAAATTTGAGCTTAAACAAGTGAAAGACGTGGCCTGTAGAATTTTTTGAAGTTCAGCCGTAAAATGAGAAAAATATTTGGAAATTGAAAACTCAAACTTCGGAGGCGAATTTGGGAATTTTGATTTCGCCGAACCTGGCAAAGCCTGGGACGAACGGATCCGAAACGCTGTTTCGATGCGAAAAACTCTATGACTTTTCTGAAAACGGAGTTCGTATGCGAAAGTTATGCCCGATTTGAGAAACGACTCCGAATTAGAGGACAAAACGGGAAGAAAGTGGGGAAAATATGCGACGGAGGCTAGGGTTTGATGGAAACGGTGGGGGAAAACACACGAACTGGACTCTAACACGACCTAACCAGCAACAAGACCTTGACCAGGACACAAACTCAACACGACGAACTCTGAAACTGAAATATGCAAAAGCTAAAGGCGCGGAAGGGTTGTAGGACAGGAAAAAAAAACGATATGGCAGTGGACTATGGAACGAAGGCGAAAACACTCGAAACTAAGGGTAGATATGAACCTGACGGTATACCTGAAGCTCTGAATACCACTTAATATGAACAAGGGTTCCCGATCTTCCAAAAGGTTCTGGTAACTCTCGATTTGGTGGAAACGAGACACAAGTCGATCCGGCTTCCGAACAACACGATCCGAAACCCCGCAATCGCAGCACCACGTCTCCTTTGGTTATCAACCGGCGTTGCACGGTTGACCTCGCCAAGAAGGCTAAAATCCTTGCCTGCGAATCGAAGAACATAAGCAAGAACAAGGAAGAATGCAACCAAATTGCAGATGAATGATTAATCTCACGAGTTGGGGTCTCACAAACCGACGAAACGGCGAAACTGTTCTTGACAGAATAATCTAAGCAAAACCCAACCCTAATTAGGGTGGCGGCTACTGTATATAAAGGATTAGGGTCGGCCAAGGACCCCTGGACGCGTCCCTAATGGACTCCAACACGATACATGGCCCAACGGACCAAAAACGGTGACGCAGCACCGGGACAGATTCTGGACGCTGACTTGTTTCGACGTTTCCCGTTGACTCAGAAGGAATTTGGACCTCAAACCAACGCCATTGGTTTCCTTATGAAATTATCTTTCCAACCATATGTGAATCGTCGAAAACGGAGTCCGGATGCGTCCTGGGCGTCCGTTTTATTGCTCGCTGGTCCTGGAGGCCGAGGCTGATTCGGACTCGAGTTGGACTGGACCTCCTGCTGTTGTTGGACGTCCTAGCTGCTCCTCCACGCCTCCAAGCCTTCCTATATGTGTTTCCTTGTCCTCTCCATGATTCTAAACAACACATAATCATTAGGTAGTAATCTACTCTCAAAATTATATAAAGAGTTGCTTAGGAACGAGCTCACCTCTAAATTTAATTGTCGTGCGCGAGCTCTTGTGATTGGACCTTGAAAGTTCAATGGAGGATCATTGTATGTATCCGAGGGAGTGATGTCCTCATCAACCTATATAACCAGAGACCCCCTCCCCATTCTCATCTCATCCCAAACTCATTGAGTCCAAAGCCCAATCTCACCGAGACCTAGCCACCGCCGTCGCCATTGCCGCTGCCTCGGTTGATCTTGTCGCCGAGCCAGCCTAGCAACACTTTACTTCAACCGAGCCACCCAATCGCTCGGCCTCCACCTGCTAAAGCTTTTTCCGCCATTGTTTTGGTTCCTGACCATCGTAGCTACCTTATGGACGAGCTTCCACACACATCCACCACCTCTGTCGTCGCCGAGCCACTTCTCGAGCTGCGCCACCCTTGGTAAGCCCTAAATCGAGTTTCCCTCACCCTCCTCTTCATGATTTGCCGCTCGCCATGCATCGAAGCATCATTCTGGTGTGTTCTCTGGCCGTGCGCCACCGTGTTTTGCTCACCGCCGACCTCTGTTGTCATGTCATTCATCTCCGATCGCCCCTCCATCTCTGAGCTATCGGATCTAGAACAAGAGGACAGGATTAGATCTGGAAATAACCCTTTGGTATCCAATTAGAAGCCACCACGTGTCACACATGTCATCGCCATGTCAGCACATGTTAGTATCGACATCATCAATGTGAACTCAGTCATCACCTAGTCAGTAATTCAATCTTTTCCAGTACAAAAATAATTCCAGTATTTGCATCTTTTGCAGTTAGGTTCCTGGAACTTCAAAATCTCATATCTTCTTCGTTTTAGCTCCAATTTGAGTGATTCTTACGCTCAATTTTTTCTAAAAATATGATCTATCCAACAATGCCAATTTTAGGTGTTAATCCCCACATGTTTATAATAGTTTTCCCTTGTTAACATCTAGATCCCTAGAACCTTATCATTCCCCGTAAGAACTCAAGTGAATTATGTTCTTCTTGCCTAGCCCAATCTAAGATCCTAGTCTTTCATTCTATTCCTATTATTTTTGCAATTTGGAGTTTATTTGGTATTTATTCTATGTTTCTTTTGTTTGTCGATAGTGTTCGCAATTAGTTGATAACGTTTCAGATCTGTTCGAGGACTTCAAGACCAAGATTTCGACAACACTGAACAACATTGAGTAAAAGGCAAGTGTACTTCTTGATCATCTTGAACATATGTTTTTGAATATTTTGTTTTACAAAACTGTCTGCAATGTCAACATGAATGGGTAGTCATCTATGTTAGGGTTTGCCCTAGTTCTCCCTTTACATTCCTTGAAGCCTAAGTGGTAGTTGATATGTTTTGGGTAGAATTGCTTAGCCATGCTGTCGGGATGTTGGGAAGTGTCATATACATGATTAGTGGATATATGCAATGATGATGGTGAACTTGATATAGTAACATGGAACCCTAGGACTTGGGCAAAGAATGGTAGGATGATGATGTAAAGTGTTTTATTGTGGGCTTGTGCATACGTAACATCTGCCCCCCCTGTCATTATGCTTCTTTTTATGGTTAGGATGGCCATAACATCTGCCTCCCCCTTGCCTTTCTGTTGGTTATTATCAAAGATTAGTTCCTAACAATATGTCTGTAAATTGACTCGGTACCTTTGAGTGCAGGGATTTATCACAAGACTAGACAATCGATGTATACAGGTTCAGGCCTCCGATTGGAGTAATACCCTACGTCCTCAAGTACAAGCAATGTGGCTAAAACTATTATAGAGAGTAGATCAGATCTAATCTAACTTAAGGATAAAGTCACCAAATATCTTCTCTGCTAGGGTCTTGATGCTTGCCTCGAGTTCTCTCATGTGTTTCATGTTGTTCTCTCCTTTTCCTTCCCAGCCTTTCCCCCTTATATAGGAGGTACTGACTCCTATCCAGCTGTAGTTGATAGAGAATTGTCTTCCTTTATGTCCAAGTAGATAAATCTATTTTGAATAATGATCTTATCAGGTTGAGTAATCAATCTAAACTTTCCTCATATGTACTTCTTATTCTAGGTATATCAGGTACCACTGATTCAGTTCCGTGATATCTGAAACTTCCTAATGTGTGTTGTACATACCCTATCTGTGTGTGATAAACTCCTTATGCGCATATATCCCATAGTTAGATATTCGATAGTAGCCCCTAACTCTGCTCTGGAGGAGAGGTTTCCATAAGCACCTACTCGATTACTACCAAGTTTAACCTTGGTTGAGTAAAGTAGTTCGAACTCATGGTTGAAAGAATTGAGTATGGATGAATCCTTTCCTGAGTATCGAGTGGAAGATAAGTCAGGTTGAGTGCCCTGTGGCTCACCACACTCGAGACTCAAAAAGATTTAAAGAACTCAACTGATCGACATTCGACTCCGAGTAGAGTTAAAAACCTTTTGAAATTTGAAACGACGGGTACGAGCGCATTTAATGCGGGCAGAAGGGTGTGCAGGGTCATCATCTTGTCTTTCTCGTCTACCAAAATGCCGTAGAGATGGGAGTAGTTGCCAAGTTGGAATCAATTTCTGATTTTAATTTAAAGACAATACCTACTTATACTTCCAAAGAGAAACTCCATCTCCTCATCTTTTCGGCCTTTTCTTAAAACCTTGCCGTTAGATCTCCTCTCCAAACTTTTTTGGCATCATCTACTTTCGTTCAAGGATTTTCATCGCCCTCCTTGAGTTTCATGGCCGAGCATCCCGATTGGGTTGTTCTGCCATTGGGAGTTCTAGATATCATCTCCAACATGCTGCTGCACCCGGAGGATTTCACTTTGTTCCGTTGTGTCTGCACTTCTTGGTGTGAAGTCTAGAGGGTGGCAGAGTTTGAGCCACGGATCTTGAAGGGACCATTTGTGCACAATAATTGCTTGGTCAAGGTGCATCATTTGGGGAGCGAAGCAACTTTCGATCTTTGTTTCTGAGGTTTAGTCGGTGATAGTTGGGAGATTGTCGGGGCCTCAAGCGGGCTCTTGATCGTCATCGAGCGAGGGCACCAGGTCAATGGCAGAGTAATCAACCCAGTGATAGGATGGTTCTCTGACCTTCCGCCACTCTCTTATGATGCATTTTAGGTAAGCCTGGAGGGCTGTGTGGTGCGAAAAGACGGGAGACTATTCGTCATCATCATCCCAAGGATGCCATGTTTTCATCTTTAGATGAGAAAGGGTGTACATGTGTTTCTAGTTGATGGTCCACTACGCTAGTTCCAAGTCTCCAGTAGCAAATTCTAGTGGCGCATTGCTGATTTCCTCGATGGGATTGCTTCAGGGGATCCATAAGGAGTAATCATGACACTTGAACAGTCGATGCCGAAGTACGAATTCTGGCAGCCTGGTCTGGGGGGCACTTGACATATCTTGGACAAGACTCGTGTTTTTCTTGAAATCTTAGGGCGACCAAATTGATGATCCTACTGAACATAATGTTCAGACGCTAGTTTCCATCCATGCTTTTAATGATAACATTTGGGAGCCTCTCGACGGGAAAGCTATCCCTTGGATGAAGGAAAAAACAATTCTGCTGGGCTTGACTTCTGAGGTTGTCCCTCCAGTACCAGGGATTATGATCTCTGGTCAAACTCTGGGCTTCTGTCAAACAAATTCAGCTTTCGAGAGAGATGAATACTCGATGCTCAAGATTTTGCACCCCGACGTTGTTTCCAGGACGGTCAAATTCCTTCAAGAGAATTTTAAGTGATGTTCTTGTAGGTGGATATCTCCCAAGCTTTTCCCTTAAATATGTAATAGTCTTCTTCTTATTTGATAATTGTACTGGAGGTGCTGCTGATATTTGGCCTGTCTAATATGCTATCACTACTATTTCCTTGTCTATGAAATAGAGTTTAGCACAAATAGATGCAAAACTGATCAGAGTGTGCTATTGTTATTCTTGATATTCATCAATGGTATATCTATTGATACCTGAAATCATAGCTAAACAAGTCATTAGATGCGCGGCCCTTGAGTACTCGAGAAGACCATAATAGTAGGGAAAAGACTAATATAGAGCTAAAAAAAGAAAGATCATATCAAAAGAAAATTTTGCAACTTTTGTCAACGTGCGCATTCGATTAGCATACAAACATGAACTCGATAGAGAGCACACGCAAGGCAGACTAGGACTTCAAAACCCTTTTTGGCTCTTAGGCGTGAAATATCCGACAATCTCTATGCCGTTATGCCTCCTGAGGTATAATTGTCTGTCATCAACCCAACACATGCCTCCGTTTGTCCTATTCAATGTGACCGACGCAGAGCCAAATAAAATTTTGCAAAAAACATATGGTATTACGATGTAGCCCCCCGACTCTATGGTCAAGGAAGAAATTACTTGATCGGAGAGTAGAAAAGGACATACCTGTACTATTGATCAGAAAGTAGTTTTACAGCTCAGAACTCTGTACTTGACCGAATCTCGCTCTCGACCATGTACTCAACAAGGCTCGCTCTCGACCATGTACTTGATAACAGAGTCGGTCGAAGGGTGAGGTTCGTTCTCGACTGAATACTCGAGAATGCAAGCCCCCAAGCATTATGATTTTGACTGTAATATGATTATCGAGTGAACTTGAACCAGTGGGTAGGTGGGCATTAAAAGACCCCACTCCTATTTGTACTCGTTTTCACCACAACATTGATCTGACGTGTCATAATGACCACCCATCCCTCTTTGCAGAGACAAGACAAGCCATAATGCCATCATGACTTCCACCAAGCGCTCTATGCGCCTGAGGCGTCGCCATCGTTTCGGATGTTGATGGCCATGTTTACACAGTATAACCCATTCCCTCCGCTATAAATAGAGGGAACTCGAAGTCATTTGTCCATCGTCTCCTTTATGTTTTTTACCCATTGCCTCCTAGGACCCATATAGCTTGAAGCCATGGCCTCTACTCAATCTCTGCCTCTTGAGCCGATCCCAGAAGTCCTTTCCCCTAGGCCTCTTGCCATGATACCTCCTAAGGTCATCATCATCATCACGTCTTCCGATGATGAGGACTCGAGCAGCGGGCTTCAAAAGCAGAGGGAAGAAACATCCATCATGGATTGTTGCTGTCCCCTCACTTAGTGCGTTCACCATTACATCAAGACCTATGCTTCGGCACAGTGCTCTGCACCGGAGTGGAATGAAGGTGGTGGTGATCTTGACCGAATCATCGAGCAAGCTGCCATTGAGGTCTTCGACGGTGGAGCACCTGAGTCATCGCCAGCGAAGGAGGTACGGTTACCTTCTCCATAGACAACCACCAGATCACCTTCATGCCAGGCAGAAGATGACTCGACATCACCAACACCGGTCATCAGCTCCAACAGGACCATCGCCTCTGCCACTTTCCCTGGCCTGTATGCTGGTTGGCGATCGACTCCTGGGGTGATCAGCTGTCGCCCAAGGGAGGAGTATAGAAGGTTCCTTGACTTGTTCAAAGGTGAATGAGGGTCAATACGCTTCCAAACTTTCGGAGGTGGTGGATCCTCACTATTTGCTAGAGCTAGGCAGATCCTTTCTGGAATCTACCTTATGAATAAAACTTTCGGAGTTGGTCGATGCTCCATGAGTGCTCATGCATCTCACTGTTTGGAGTAAATAGCTGTACTGACCCAGGTCGGGTGACCTCGACTACTATATAAGGTCCTTCCCACTTAGGTGATAACTTGTGGCGCTGGGCCTGTTTTTGTACCTTTCCCAGGACGAGGTCCCCAGCAACGAGTTGCCTGGGCTGAATTCTTTGGCTTTGATATCTATGCAACACCTGTTGATACTTAGCTTCTCGAATAGATCCTCGATCTCGGTACTCCTCAAGTAAATTTATGTCATCCGCTCGTAAGTACTCCTGCCCTTCTTTTGAGTAACTTTCCACTCGAGGTGATCCGAACTGCAACTTGGTCGGGAGCACCGCTTTCGCTCAATAAACGAAGAAGAATGGAGTTTCACCGGTGGCCCTATTAGTTTATGTACGAACGAACCAGAGTACTAAGGGAAGCTCTTTTACCCAGTGTTTCGAGTAGGCTTTTACCTGTCGAAGACCCGAGTTTGATACCCTGCAAAACTATACCATTAACAAGCTCAACCTGACCATTACTCTGAGGGTGAGCCATTGAGGCGAAACAAGTCTTGATGCTGAATTCTTCGCAAAACGCAATAAAGGTTCCGCTTCTGAACTGGCTACCATTATTTGTAATAATCTGATGCAGAATGCCGAATCGAGTAATTATGCTCCTCATGAACTTCTTCGCCGCTTCTGCAGTTATTTTTCCCATGAGTTTGACCTCTATCCACTTGGTGAATCTGTCGATAGCTACAAATAGGAACTTATAACCACCTTGGGCCCTTGGGAACAGTCCTAGGATATCCAAGCCCCAAACAAAGAAAGGCTAAGAAAGAATAATTGTTTGCAGAGCTTGGGCTACTCGAGTGGTATGGCTTCCGAAAAATTGGCAGCTCACAATTTTTGACAAGCTCCGAAACATCCTGGAGGGCAGTCGGCCAATAGAATCCCTAGCAGAAAATTTTTTCGACCAAGGTGCGAGAAGACACATGATTGCCACATGTGCCTCCATGGATATCGAGCAATATTTTATTGCCCTCTTCCTGTGTGATGCACTTCATGAAGATTTCTGTTACTCCCCTTTCGGTAGAGCTTGCCTTTTACCAAAATGTAGAGTTTGGATTTACGAGCAATTTTCTCTACTGACGCATCATCATCAGGGATGTCTCGACCCTCGAAATAGGCTTGGTACAGAGTCATCCAAGTACGGAGTAGTGCAACATCCATGTCTGTGGGTCTTACCTCGCTCACCTGGCTAGACTGCTGGTCGGGTTAGGTAGCATCCGTTCATCGAACTGTCGGGACAGATGGTTTAAGGAGTTTCTCAACAAAGACCCTATGGGTATCGGGGCCCGAGAAGAAGAGAGTTTAGCAAGTTCATCCGCACAAGAGTTATCATTCCTTCTGATATGCGTCACTTCTAGCCCTTCGAACTTCTACTCGAGCTTTCGTACCTCGAGTAAGTAAGCCGTCATGTTATCGTTCGAGCACTGGTACTCCTTTTGAACTTGGTTTACGACTACCTGTGAGTCCCCTTTCACAAGAAGTCATTTAATCCCAAGCGATGTAGCTATGCGGACAGTCCTTTATATTCTGCAACATTATTAGAAGCTTTAACATCTAATTGAATAACGTATCTAAGTTCGTCGCTCGTTGAAGATTTGAGTACAATGCCAGCCCCCGAGCCATGAAGCATGAGCGATCCATCAAAGAAGAGCGTCCAGTGATCTTCAACCACGTTTAGCCTTGTCTCTTCAATGCTTCTCCATTCGGCAATGAAATCTGCTAACACTTCGGATTTCATGGTTGTGTGTGGTGCGTAGCTTACGTCAAACTCATTTAGTTCTACCACCCATTGCGCGATTCATCCAGTACCTTCCTGATTGTGTATTACATCCTTCATTGGGTATGTCGTTATGATGTGATCCTATGCGCTTGAAAGTAGTGCCATAATTTCTGGGAAGACATCAATACTGCATATATCAGCTTTTGTACTTACGGATATCATAGTTTAGCATCGTGTAGAACCTCGCTCACATAATAAACAGGTTTCTGGACCTTGTCCTCTTTTTACAGGACATTCCCGTTTGACCAAAGTACCGTGCTTACAACTTGTGGGGTAGCTGCAATATATAAAAAGAGCTCCTGTTTCTCGTTAGGTGGTGTAAGAATTAATGGAGAAGATAAATACTTTTTTAAGTCCTGAAGGCATGCTCCGCTTCTTCTGTCCATTCGAATTGGTCTTGTTTCTTCAACAACTTGAAGAAAGGCATTCCCCGCTTGCTCATCCTGGAAATGAATCAATTAAAAGCAATAATGCAACCTGTCAGTTTCTGAACCTCCTTCAGTGTTTGAGGTGACCCGCGAGCCACGTAGGATCACGTGGGATGACGCACTTCTCAGATGAAACCCGCCTTTAGGAGCTTATTGACCTCCTCCTGGATGGTCCACTTCCGCAAACCTTCGTTGCTTCTACACCACAGGCTTGGCGTTGGGTTTAATAGCTAGTCGATGCTCAATCACCTACATGGGAACCCCAAGCATATCGGACAGTTGCCAATCGAACACGTCTTAGTTTGCCTGGAGGAAGGTGATGAGCTCGAGTTCCTATTTAGGGTCAAGGTTGCTCCCAATCTTAACCGTCTTGGATGGTTCAGACAGGTTGAGGGGCACTGCCTTGACACAACCATTGGTCTACTTGTTGTTGACACCATCGTTGTTCCTACTTTTAGCGTCGTCGGACTCAGAAGTGCCAGCAAGACTTACAAGCCTAGAGTATTTGGCCTCGACGACACCTTGGTGCCTTTGACGCTTAGATTTTCTGTCCTTAGGAGTGATGGCCACTCAACTGAAGTGTTCGACCATATCCAGGCTTTGCTTGTCACATTTAACTGCTGCGAGCTGATCCCCTTTAATGATAATGGCCCCCTTAAGACCCAGGATCTTGAGTGTTTGATAGGCATAGTAAACCACCTCCATTGAACTTTCCTAGCATTGGGCGACCTAGGATCACATTACACGCCGTCTCGAAGTCCATGACATCAAAGTTCAGCTTTTTTGTGCGAAAGTTATCGGGTGTGCCAACCGTGACCGGCAGTTCAATCTGGCCGAGAGGCATGGTCGATGAGTTGGGAGTTATGCCGTGGAAAGGCTCAGCTCCCGTCTTAAGCTCTGACCTCCGAATTCCCATCTTCTCCAAGGTTCTGGAGAAAATGAGGTTGAGTGAACTACCACCATTGACCAGAGTTCTAGAGACTTTAATGTTGAGTATGGTCAGCTGAACCATGACAGGGTATCAACCAGGATGTTGTATCACGATTGGATGGTCGATTTGATCAAAGGTGATCAACTATTCTGACCACTTGAGATACCGAGTGGGCCCAGTTGACTTCTCGCTCT
The DNA here is from genome assembly GCF_958298935.1 of Phragmites australis. NCBI lineage: Eukaryota > Viridiplantae > Streptophyta > Magnoliopsida > Poales > Poaceae > Phragmites > Phragmites australis. The sequence continues at coordinate 12,558,273 of NC_084942.1, read as the reverse complement.
ACCTCCTTATACTGCCTTTTGGACTCATACGTGGCGGATCCTCCGAAGATGTGTGCTAAGCTGTGGTGAGCCTCATGGAACTGGGGCTCATTACCCTCCACGTTTGACTTAGCATGCTTATGGCCACGCTCAGCGTTTGCCTTGATCTTTTCTTCAAGCTTCTTTTTGAACACAAAGCACTTGTCAAAGTTGTGCTGGTTGCTCTAATGGACGGGGAACCACTTTCCACCACCTAGACTAAGGCCTTTATTATCCCCAGTGTTGCATGATTTGCTCCTGTTGACTGCGGCTATAGTTGTATCGGGACCCTTATGCTTGTCACCGGGTTTGTTCTTTTTCCTCCATTCTTCGAGGACTCAGGTCTATCCTTGCTAGATTGGAGGTTTTTAGCGTGTACATGCACTTCCGCTCATTTTGCGCACTTATCGGCCAACTTGAAAAGCTCTTTGATCGTGCAGATCTTCCGAGTAGCATTTTTCCATGGAAGTTTGTGTCCTGAACACCTCGTTTGAAGGAGATAATTATTGACTCATCTGAGATGTCCGGTATCATGTTACACTTATCGCTGAACCTGCGGATGAAATCTCAAAGAGGTTCGTTGTCACCTTGGTGCAGCTGGTGGATGTCGTTCTCCATTCCTAGGTGCTCAAATGTGCCTTGGAAATTGGCTATGAATAGAGCCTTAAGTTCTGCCCATGAACTAATCGAGTTGGGCGGCAAGTTTAGCAACCAGGACCTTGCATGTCCATCAAGGGCGGTTAACAGGTAATTGGCTATTACTCAATTGTCACCACTGGCTGCTCGAATAACAGTAGTGTAGATCTGCAACCACTCATTAGGATTGATTTTCCTATCATATTTTTGGATCGGGCCCGCCTTGAACTTCTCGGGCCACCGAATTGATCAAAGTTCATGCATGAAAGCCTCGTAGCCCCCTTTGAACTCTTCAGGAGGAGTTGGTAGGGGACTATCACGCGTGGCTCTTTGAGTAGGGGAGTTATGTCGACCATCTCGTCTTGTAAATCTACGGTCATAGTGGCAGCGATCATCTTCACGGTGGTTTTCGATCATCGTCCGTAGATCATGCTGATTGTGAGAAATACGATTCCTTAGGTCTTCTTGATTTCTACGCCTATGGATGGGGCAGCTACAGTTTGGCCCACAGTGTTGTGTTCTAACTCGATCACCCGTGCTTACCATCCGAGATTCCTCTACTCGAGAGAATTCCCGCTCGTGTCTCCTCGAGCCTGGACAGTACCAACTGGGGGGCCTAGAATTGCTAGGATTGTTTGCTTGAGCAACTTGGATCTGGGCTACATCAAATAGGATCTTTTCTTGATTGATCATAGGAGTTAGTGGATTCGCCGGATCCAACTCTTGAAGAGATCTGAGAACCAGATGAGCTCCTTGTATGTTAGCATCCGGAGTACTGAATACGTCGCTACCGAGGCTTGGCGGCGGTCAAGCTGATGAAGCCTCATGGTGACTATTTGGAGGGAGCTTCTCCCTCGAGCCGTTGGTCGTCATGGGCGTAGGCACACCCACCAGAAGTTGTCGGGAGAGGCCAGGAGGCATCTACCCCCCGTGGTTCGCCTATGGAGGGTTGTGTCAGGTGCACGTAAGGCTCCAGTTGCAGATGTTTTTGGCACTAGCTTGGCGCCGGTACCGTTGGTAGCGATAGCTGTCCCGAATCTTTGGGAATTTCCACGCTGTTGTCGACCACGGCCTTTGGATCTATCGCCATTAGGTCAGCCGATAGGGGGTCACTGCTTTAGCCATATACACGAATTGATCTATTTAGCTACGCTAGCTAGCATTAGAATCATCGTCACCACCCTCGTCGCTGTTGGTGTCCATGCAGTGGAGAACATTAGGCTCCATAGGATCCCACTTGAGATGTCCCACCTCGTGGTACCCATCCACTATTCTGGATTCGAGGGTACCGGTGTGGATTAGTCCACCTTGACCATCCCACCGGAAAAAGCATAGTCCCGAAGAAAATTTTTGAGTCGGTGAGAGGGGACTCCAAGATGTCCTTCGTTGACACAAAGTGGTTGTAGAAGCCATTGTCGGAGAGTCCAGCTTAAACATGAGCCCAAGACATGATTAATCCTGCGAAATAGAAGAAGGCCCCTACCTGGCGCACCAATTGTCGAAGATTAGTTCCTGACAATTTGTTTGTAAATTGATTGGGTACCTTTGAGTGCAGGGATTTATCACAAGACTAGACAATTGATGTATACAGGTTCGGGCCTCCGATTGTAGCAATACCCTACGTCCTGTGGGGGCGCTGTTGCCGTATATTATTGATCTCGAGTATAAGCAATGTGGCTAAAACTATTACAGAGAATAGATCGGATCTAATCTAACTTAAGGCTAAAGTTGCCGAATATCTTCTCTGCTAGGGTCTTGATGCTTGCCTCGAGTTCTCTCATGTGTTTCGTGTTGTTCTCTCATTTTCCTCCCCAGCCTTTCCGCCTTATATAGGGGAGAGGTACTGACTCCTATCTAGCCGTAGTCGATAGGGAGTTGTCTTCCTTGATGTCGAAGTAGATAAATCTGTTTTGAATAATGATCGTGTCACATTGGGTAATTAATCTAAACCTTCCTAATATGTACTTCCTTGATTTCAGGTATATCAGGTACTGTTGATTCAGTTCCGTTATATCTGAAACTTCCTAATGTGTGTTGTACATACCCTGTCTATGTGTGATATACTCCTTATGCGCATATACCCCATAGTTATATATTCGATAGTTATTACCCTGTTGAGTCCTCTTTACCAAGTACAACATATAAGGACCAGTTTGTGGAGCGACAACCCAAGAAGTACTGTACCAACCATGAGGCCGATATGGGTAAGGCTTAGCATATTGATTAGACCCCTGACTCGTATTCATTGGGTTCCAGGATCTAATTGATGGACCATGCTTCGTAATGATCTCCTGGAGGCACACCACAAGCATGTGTTAAGTGTATTGCAAATATGGCAACATGAAAATCATGACTTGTGGGTAAAGTTGGATAACCTCTGCATAGTGTAAAACTGTTATAACAATTGTGCTCACGGTCATGAGAGATTTGGATCCTCAAATGATTAGTTGGTTTGGGTTATGGTTATGGTATTGTAGTACTGGTGGTACTAGATGGTTATGGTTTGCAAGGTGGTTAGCCTCAGATGTTAGTTGTTGGGTCGTTTGGGTTACATTCACTAACTATGCTTTTAAATTACATTACTATTTTCTTTACTCACATTTACTTAAATATACCATGTGTTAGCTTGTTCTTGATATAAGCCTACATATCATTATTCTCCTGTACACTTGCTGAGCGTGCCATGTGCTCACACTTGCTATTTTCCCTATGCCATGCAACATGTGTGGTTCTGCTCAGTGAGTGAAGATGTTGAAGACTATCAAGATGAGGTTATGACATTTTAGACACCTGTCTCCTGGACGGTTGCCTGCGGTGTTGTTGGGCACCACTGCTTTTGTTGTGCTACAGATATCTACATAGAAGACATTATATGTCAATCCCTGTAGGAGTTAAACATTTATTCTATAAAGGTATTGCTTTTGTTACTTCACCTATGATATCCTTATGTATGTTAAACATGCTGGGCACACATAAGCCGCTTCTGGTTTTGTCCGTTAAAACCGGGTGTGACAAGTGTTAAGCACTCAAATGGAGCAAGCGGAACAGCTACAATACTATAATTTATTTCAGATGTTCCTCATAGTCAAGGATTACCATGTTCAAGTCATTATTGATAGAGGGAGCTACAACAACTTGGAGTATGTGGATGTATTTCCAATTGAGGTAGCCCCCCGGATTACCACCTATTTGAGGGATTGAGCATCAAATTGATTTGATTCCAGGAGCAACTTTGCCAAACAACGCTGCATATAGGACCAACCCGGAAGAGACTAAGGAAATTCAGTAGCCAGTCCAAGACCTTTTGGACTACGGGTACGTACGAGAAAGTCTTAGTCCTTGTCCTATTCCCATTCTTTTGGTTCCTAAGAAATACAGTAGTTAGCATATGTGTGTTGATTGTAGAGCCATCAATAATATTATTATAAGATATCGTCATCCTATCCTTAGTCTAGATGATATGCTTGATGAGTTGAGTGGTTCTATAATTGTCACTAAAATTGACTTGTGAAGTGGATACCACCAGATTAGAATGAAACTTGGGGATGAATGGAAAACATCATTTAAAACTAAGTTTGTCTTGTATGAGTGGTTAGTAACACCTTTTGGGTTGACTAATGCATCGAGTACTTTCATGCGATTGATGAACAAAGTTTTATGTGCTTTCATTGGAAGGTTTGTGGTGGTTTATTTTGACAATATTTTGATTTACAACAAGTCACATGAACTACACTTTGATCATCTATGTGCTGTTTTTAAGGCTTTGAGAGATGCACATTTGTTTGGTAACCTTGAAAAGTGCACCTTTTTGCACGGATCGAGTCTCTTTTCTTGGCTATGTTGTTACTCCACAGGGAATAGAGGTGGATGAAGCAAAAATCAAAGCCATAAAGAGCTAGCCAACCCCTAAGATAGTCACACAGGTGAGAAGCTTTCATGGTCTTGCGGGGTTCTATCGATGTTTCGTGTGGAATTTCAGCATCATTGCTGCTCCATTGAACAAGTTGACGAAGAAAGGAGTGGTTTTTAAATGGTGACCCGCACAAGAAAATGCATTCAAGTTGTTGAAAGAAAAGCTTACCCACGCTCCATTGCTCCAACTCTCAGATTTCGGTAAGACTTTTTGTGCTAGAATGTGATGCTAGTGGAATAGGAATTAGAGGTTTGCTAATTCAAGAAATTAAGTGGGCCAAGTCCGATCTCTTCTACCTATGATAAAGAATTGTATGCTTTAGTTCGTATGCTTGAGATTTGGCAATATTATCTATGGCCTAAAGAATTTGTTATACATTCTAATCATGAATCATTGAAACATATTAGGAGTCAAGGTAAATTGAATAAACAACATGCTAAATGGGTAGATTTTTTTGAGTCATTTCCATATGTCACAAAGAATAAGAAAGGTAAGGACAATGTGATTGATGATGAGCTTTCTAACGTTATACCATGTTATCTCAACTTGATCATAAGATTTTTGGTTTATAGACCATTAAGGACTTATATGCATTAGATTTAGACTTTAAAGAAGTACTTGAACATTGTAAAGATGGGAAAACAAGGAATGAGTATGTGCTAAATGACGGTTTCCTCTATGATGCTAACAAGCTATGAATTCTAGCTAGCTCTGTTCGTCTTTTGTTGTTGCAGGAGGCGCATTGAGGAGGATTGATGGCACATTTTGGAGCAAAGAAGACTAAAAGATGTGCTGGCCACGCACTTCTTTTGGTCAAAGATGAGATGCGATGTTGAATGCTACGTGTCATGCTGCACTACTTGCAATAAAGCTAAGTCTCCCTTTAATTCACATAGTCTTTACATGCCTCTTCCTGTTCCTAGTTTACCTTCGGAGGATATTTCTATGGATTTTGTTGTAAGGTTTCCTAGAATAAAGAGGGAGAGGGATAACATATTTGTAGTTGTGGATCGATTTTCTAAAATGGCACATTTTATATCTTGTCACAAGAGCAATGATGCTATAAACATAACTGATTTGTTTTTCAGGGAAATCATTCGTCTACATGGAATGCCTAATACAATTATCTCTGATTGTGATACAAAGTTTTTGAGTCACTTCTGAAGATCACTTTGGAACAAATTGGGGACGAAGCTACTGTTTTCTACTACTTGTCATCCCCAAACTTATGGTCAGACAGAAGTCGTCAACAACACATTATCGACTATGTTGCGGGCTATTCTAAAGAAGAATTTTAGGATGTGGGAAGAGTGTTTACTGCATATTGAATTTGTTTACAACAGGTCAGTACACTCCATCACTAAGGTAAGTCTTTTTCAGGTAGAGTATAGATTTAATCCCCATACACCTATTGATTTACTACCTTTGCCTACGTCTGAAAGATTTAATTTAGATGCTATGAACCGTGCTCAATTTATTCTTAAGTTTCATGAAACAACTAAAAGGAATATAGAGAGCATGGCTAAAAAGTATAGGGCTGCTGGAAGTAATGGCAGGAATGAAATAAAATTTGAATTGGGTGATTTAGTTTGGTTGCATTTGAGAAAGGATAGGTTTCTAGAATTAAGAAAATTAAAATTAATGTCTAGAGCTGATGGACCTTTTAAGATAACTGAGAAAATAAATGACAATGCATACAAGTTGGATCTACCTGTAGATTTTATGATTAGTCCCACATTTCACGTCTCAGATTTGAAGCCAAACTTGGGAGAAGAAGATGAGCTTGAGTCGAGGACGACTTAAATTTTAAGAGGGGGATGATGATGAGGACATCACTCATTCGGATATGAGCAACACTGCTAATAATCCACAAATTGTACAAGGGCCCATTACAAGAGCACGTGTATGATAATTATACCACCAGGTGAACTCGTTCCTCGTTGTTCATGCTTTCTTGGATGAATTAGTACTAAATTCTTGTGATGTTTCAATGCTTAAGAATATGGGAGAAGCACAGCAAGCTCACCTAGACATCATCACTCGAAGGCCAAGTCTACTCAGAGTCCAAGTCGAGTCCTAATCGAACTCTAAAGTCTACTCAAGCTCAAGCTTGAGTGCTAGGATAGCATGTTAAAATGGGCATAACTCTCGCATACAAAGTCCGATTGAGGCGATATTGGACGTGCTGGAAAGCTCTCGCCCATTTCCCCTTCTTTCCCCCCTCTCTATTGCGCATTCAAGGCGAGAAAAACCACCGGCAATTAAAGCCATGGCCTCCGCCCCTTTGTCTTCCAATTCCGACCACCATCTCCTCTATTTAAGCCACCCATCATCTCTTTGGCAAAGTTCCAAGCGTCTTACATCTTTTGTACCCCAGGTTCCTCACTCAAATCACCGTTGCCGGCCTCTTCTTCTTCGGCTCCGGTGAAGAGCTCTGCCGCCACCAATTTCGTGCCGCCGTGTCATCTCCAGCCTCCCTAACTCACTCTTCATCATCGCAGGACACTTCGTACTCAATTCTGCGGCTTGCCACCGGAACGCCTCTCCCGCTGCCTCACTGTAACCCCCTAATTTTTCAATTTTTGCCAATTTATAAAATTTGCTAGAATTTACTTTTGAGCTTAAATGATATCAAAAGACAAAATGATATTTTCATAAAAAGAGAATCTAATTTTGACATAGGAAATATTAGTTTAAGTGCATTTATGCTGTTATTTGGCATTTAGAGTTTATTTGGTTTGTTCGGATTTGATTTTGTGGCTTGAATTTTAATCTCTCTCCTTTGGATTTGAATTCAAAATCTTTGGAAAATGATTTTGAAAAAGAAAAATATTAAAACCCCTTTGGGCCCACTCCGTCGCGCGCCAGCCCGACCTACCCCGCGTCCCGCCGCTCCTCTAGGCCGCGCCGCGCGCAAGAGCCGGCCCGATACCCGTGTGCGCACCGCCCTCTCGAGAAAACGCTCGGTCGAACCCAGCCTTAGCACCGTCTCACTGACCAATGGGGCCCGTTTGCCAGCTTCGTCATCCCCACCACGTCGGAGTTGGATTTCCGTTGCCGCTTTGAGCCCTAGCCCTCCCTGAGCCCTCCTATATAAAGGCTGTGACCCCCCTCGATCTTTCTCCCAACCCAATCTCACCGAGTTTCGAGTAAACCGCCAAGATCCACAGCTCCTCGTCACGGCCGCCATTGCCAGTTGGTGAAGCTCGCCGCCACGCCACTCTAAAGCTTGTCACCACCATCCGAAGCCTCCATCGGAACCGTGTGCTCGCATTGAAGCCCCCCCGATGAAATCCCATGAGCTTTGCCGCCCTTCTTCATCGCCGCCCGCCTTCCGGTGTCTTTCTGCCCTCAGTAATAATTCCATCACATTCCCCATGTGTCTAGCCATGTTCCACTACTCGTCGGAGCACCTAGATCGCCGGAGCACCGTTCTGGCGAGTTCCTGGCGAATCTGCCGCCGCGGAGCCCTCGGCGCCACCATTCCCCGCTCCTTCCCAGCCACCGTTCACCTTGCACCATTAGATCTAGATCCTACGGCACAGATTAGATCTAAAACATACTGGTTCAACACCCAATCAGAAGCGACGCATGTCCTCTTTAACCCAAAGCCCAGTTAGCCGTCCACATGTGCGCCACCTCAGCGCCTTTTCTGATGTGTTAGCCATGTGCCACCAAGTTAGCATGCCACGCAACAAATAAAGTTTTCTAATGCAAAAATAAATATGATAATTCCCAGAAATTGGTAACTTTACAATCTAGCCCTTGAACTTCTTTGTAATTACAAAAATAGCCCTATCTTTTTACACTTAGGTCCCTAAACTTTCCTAAAATTACATATGTGTCCTTCTATTTTCATAAAAAGGTCCCTAGGCTTTCTGTTATTTATTAATAAGTCCTTTTCTTTTTCAAGATAAACCTTAATCTTGTTTTTAGCGTATCTTTTTTGTCATAGCTCCGTTTAAAGTGATTCTTGCGTCGTTAGATTCATTTTTTAGAGCTCTATCTTTCTAGATAGGTTTTATCTTGTTGTTCTTTCATTTTGTGTTTTGTTCTTAGTGTATTTTGTTTGTGTGTTTTGAAGGTAATTGTGCGATTAGTTGACAACACCCCGGATCAATTTGAGGAACATCAAGACTAGGGGCAAGAATACACCGAGCAGCAGTAAGGAGAAGGCAAGCGTCCTTGATCATCTTGAACCTATGTTTATAAATGTTTTATTTTACAAATTGTATGCGGTGATTGTCAATATGATGGGTAGTCACCAATGTTAGGGTTTTCTCTAGATTTTCCCTTATCATCCCTTGGAACCTAGATGGTTCATGGTTAGGTGTCTTTGTTGAGTAGATTTCTTAGCCATACTTTTGGGGATACTGGGAAGTGTCATAATCTTGACTAATGAACATATGCAACAATGGTGGTTAATTTGTTAATGGTCTAGCAATATGGAACCTTAGGCCTTGAGCAAAGTGGTTTTGATGGTTGTCATGGTTATGATGTTGGTTTAGTGTTTTCTCAAGTAACCTAAGTAAGGACCTGTTCGTAGAGTGACAACCCAAGAAGTAACACACCAACTATGAGGCTGATATGGGTAAGGCGTGACATACTAGTAGAGTCTATCCAGTGTGTGTTGTGTCAGCATAAAAGGGGGCTTCTGGGTAGGAGTTGAACTCATGTAAATGCTGACGGTGAAACCTAGTGGGCAGACATATACTGGATTAGTCTCTGGATAGCAGAAAAATGTCATTCGGTGATTTCTTGGCGGCACACCACTGGCGTGTGTTAAGTGTTTCGCGAACACAGTAACATGCAATTCACTGTCTTGTCGAGAAAGCTTGACAACCTCTACAAAGTGTAAAAACTGTTATAACAGTCGTGCTCGCGGTTATGAGAGACTTGGATCCTCACATGATTAGTGGGTTGTGGTTATGGGTTTGGTTATGGTTTTGGTTATAGTACAAGGAGTACTAGACGGTTTTGGTATGCAAGGTGGGGAGCCTTGTATGCTGGGTGTTGGACTATTTGAGTTACATTTTGATGAGGACATCACTCTTTCGGATACACACACACTGAGTATTCCCCCAACAATAGGTCCATTGACACGAGCTCGTGCACGTCAACTAAATCATGAGGTGAGCTCGTTCCTTAGTGTTCCTTTATATTTTGATGAGGATGGGATGCTACTGAATAATTGTGATATATTGCTACTTAGGAACACGGGAGAAGAACAGCAAGGGCGCCCAAGCCAAGGTGGAGGTCCAATCCAGTTCGAGTCCGTTTCGGAGTCCAGGACCAGTCCGCACTAAAATCATCGCCCAGGACGCATACGGACTCTGTTTCCGACGTTCTGCACATGGTTGGAAAGCTAAGGAGATAAGCTTTCCAACGGGACTAGTCCCATGTCCAAATTCTTTCTGAGTCAATGGGAATCATCGAAACAAGTGGACATCCAGAATCTATCAGGGTGCTGCGCCACCATCTTTTGGGCCGTTGGCCCGTGTATCGTGTTGGAGTCCATTAGGGACGCGTCCAGGGGTCCTTGGCCGACCATAATCCTTTATATACAGTAGCCACCACCCTAATTAGAGTTGGGTTTTGCTTAGACATTGATCTACACACAGTTGTGAGATTTTTGCTCTTGTTCCGGACCGACTAGGCCGCCGCAAGTGTTTGTGGAACCCCGACTTTGAGTGCTTGAATTCAATTCGCAATATTTCAGATTGCATCTTCTACGTTCTTGCTTGTGTTCTCGGTATGCTTGCAGGGATTGAGCCTTCTTGGCGAGGTCAACCGCGCGACACGGTTGATAACCATCGGAGCTGTGGTGTAGTGATTGCAAGGGAGACGATCTGTTCGGGTCGAAGCCTTTGGATCATCAACGTCGAGTTCTCCACCCACCGACTTATCACTACCTATCGGAAGATCAGGCCAATATTACTCATCAACTGGTATCAGATTTTCAGGTTGCCCGTTAGGTAATTTCGTTTTCCCCTTTAGATTAGTCTGTTTTTCATTACCTAGAGTCCAGAAAAAGCCAAAAAAAATTCCGTCAATTTCCGCTGTCCTAGAACCCTTTGTGCCTTTGCAATTTTTGTTTTCAGTTGCGCGTTGTTGAGTTTGTGTCCGTGGTCGAGTCTTGTTGCTGGTTTTAGAGTCGTGTTCTTGGTTTTTAGTCAACGCTCCGTGCTGTTTTGATCACGCCGCTATCCCATCGCCACCATCCCCACCAACAAGTCGAGCCACCACATTACTCGATTTGCCACCGCGAGCCGCCTTGTGTTACTTTCCGCCACGCCAACCCTAGATAGGTCGCAAGCCGCCTTGTATCAATTGCCCTGCCACCGCTGCCATCCTTGTTCATCTTGCGATCCTATTGCTTGCAATACCTTAAAGAGGTCAATTTCTGCAAGAGTTGTTTGGAAAAAAAAAAACCCTAACTCGACAGGGGTTCAGTAAAACAGCCATAACTTTCTCATACAGACTCGGAATCAGGCAAAATTTTTGCCGGGTTCCGCCGAAATTTTTTTCCCAAATTCGGCTTGGAAGATTGAGTATTCGAGCTGCGAAGTTTTCGCACGCTTTTCAGAGAACGTGCTTGATTTTCTGTAGGCCACATCTTGCATCCGTTTGAGCTGAAAATTTCTGTGGTTGTTGCTTGTGTGCTCCTAGTTCAGAAAAAAATATCAGAAAAATACGAAAAAAAAATTCGTGATTCCTACTAGTGCTAAAAGATAAAAAAGAGGAGCACATAGAGAACACCCAGATAATTGTGCTGTTTGCTGTGTCTTTCTCTGATCATCCTTTTTACCTTTGTTTCAGCTGTTGTGCTAGGACTAGGGACACGTGATAGACCAGCAACTGTGATTCATACTTTGGACACTTATTTAACTTTGCTCTTCTGATTACACTTATTGCTAATCCTTGCTACCATATTGTGCCTTCCAAGCTCCACCTCCTTTGATCCGAACAGGTTCACTCTTACAATCATCCCACGCTTCCACAGTTGTTCCTCCTTGCTGCGTTGGTAAGAACATTTGTAAGAGCGTGGTAAGACGCTTGAGTTTGTGTGATTCCACCTTCCACAACCTACTAGTTGATAGGGATAATATTTGTTGTCCTTTGTTTTCTACTAACCATGTCAGGTGATGGCTCTCCGTCGGATTTTAAGGATTGTGTGTCCAAGGAAGAACTCAACAAAGCCTTGCAGGATCATACTAGGCTATTGACAGACATTAGAACAAGCATTGCTAGCCTCGTCACGCGAGTCAACGACCTTGAATTGCAACAGCCACCACAGGATGATGACCGTTCATATGATGATGATGATGATGATACTAATGATGGTGACCAAGAAGATGGTGAGGTTTTTGTTGGGCAAGATGCGCGTGCTGAGCAACGTCCTCATGCTGAACAATTACGTCATGGCCAACAACAACGTCGTCAAGGTAATGGAGGTAATAATGTTAATCGCAACGGTCGCGATGATCCTTATTCTAAGATTAAGTTTTCCATGTCTCCTTTTGATGGTGCATATGATGCTGATGCTTATTTGAATTGGGAAATGACGGTTGATCAAAAGTATAGTTCTCATATGGTTCCTGAAATACATAGAGTTAGACTAGCCACTTGTGAGTTCACGAATTATGCTATTATTTGGTCGAATGGTCTAGTGTCTAGTGGCTTAGAACCTGAATCATGGCCTAGACTAAAGCATGCCATGCGTAATAGATTTATTCCTCCTGATTATACACGTGAATTGAAAAAGAAATTGCAGCACTTAAATCAAGGTTCTAAATCTGTCCATGATTACTATCAAGAGCTTCAAATTGCTATGCTTCGATGTAGTATACAAGAGGATGATGAGGATACCATGATTCGTTTTTACTCCGGGTTGAGACGTGAAATTCAGGACCTTGTTGATTATAAAGATTACAATACTACCAATAGGTTGTTCCATTTTGCTATCTTGGCAGAAAAAGAACTGCAGGGTCGACAACAGGTGCAGAAATTGCAGAACAATTTTGGGAGTACATCTACTTCACGAGTACCACCGGGACAAGCAACAACATTCCCTTCTACATCTACACGATCTGCTGCCCCCTCCTCCAACACTCGGGCGCGTTCAGCAGGAGCACCACAACCATCACGTGAGGTGAGTAAATCTACTGTTTCGCAGGATCCAATGCCACGCTCTTCTTCAGGTGCAGCTACCACGGGTCGTACAACGGGTATTGTGTGTCGTCGCTGCCAAGGTATTGCCACGTCATGAAGGATTGCCCAAGCCAGCGAGCATACTCCACAACAACAGATGGTGGATATGTTAGTCATAGTGATGTCGAGGAAGACTATGCATTTGAAGCTAATCTTGCAGCCGATCATGACATGGATAGTGAGGGGGAGGAGATTAGTGGTACCGCTGCCACGGAGAGTTATGCAGCACGCACCTTCATTGTGAAGCGAGTTTTGAGTTCTCAAATGGGGCAAGCGGAGCAGCTACAACGCCATAATCTATTCCAGACATTCCTCATTGTCAAAGATGCACGTGTTCATACCATAATTGATGGCGGGAGTTGCAACAACCTCTTGAGCTCCGATCTTGTGAAGAATCTTTCTTTGCCAACACGTGCACATCCTCATCCATACTACATTCAGTGGTTCAATAACAGCGGTAAGGTTAAGGTAACACAATCTGCGAGAGTACATTTTTCTATTGGTTCCTACCATGATTATGCTGATTTTGATGTAGTGCTATGCAAGCATGTTCACTTTTGTTAGGCCGTCCTTGGGAATTTGATACCAATGCTACACACCATGGTAGAAGTAATAAATACTCTCTCATGCACAAGGGAAAGAAAATCTCTTTGCTTCCTTTGACACCTGCTGAAATTGTGCAATGTGATAAAGCTTTAGCTGAAAAAGAAAAGAAAGAACGTGTTTTGGAATCTGAAAATCAGCAAGTAGCTCATTCTGTTTTTCCACCTAAGAAAGAAAAGAACACACCTAGGTCCGAAGGCATTAAGTTAAAGGGTGGTGTTATGCTTGCTACTAAAACTGACCTTGCTGAAATTCAAGATAATAATACTTTGTGCTATGCTTTCGTATGCAAAGAGGTTTTATTTTCAATTGATGATATACCTGGCTCTTTGCCTCCTGCTGTCACTAACCTTTTGCAGGAGTATAAGGATGTCTTTCCAGCTGAGATACCCCCGGGGCTGCCACCATTGAGAGGGATAGAGCACCAAATAGATTAGATCCCGGGAGCTACATTGCCAAACCGCGCTGCATATAGGACCAATCCGGAGGAGACTAAGGAAATTCAGCGACAAGTCCAAGACCTTTTGGACCGTGGGTACGTCCGAGAGAGCCTGAGTCCTTGTGTTGTTCCTGTTCTTTTGGTTCCTAAGAAAGATGGCACATGGCGCATGTGTGTTGATTGTAGAGCCATTAATAATATCACAATAAGGTATCGTCACCCTATTCCTAGGCTAGAAGACATGCTTGATGAGTTGAGTGGTTCTATTATTTTCACAAAGATTGACTTGCGTAGTGGTTACCACCAAATAAGAATGAAATTGGGAGATGAATGGAAAACTGCTTTCAAAACTAAGTTTGGTCTATATGAGTGGTTAGTGATGCCTTTTGGTTTAACTAATGCACTTAGCACTTTCATGAGATTGATGAATGAGGTTTTACGTGCTTTCATAGGAAGATTTGTGGTGGTGTACTTTGATGATATTTTGATCTATAGCAAGTCACATGAAGAACACATTGATCATCTACGTGCTGTTTTTACTGCTTTGAGAGAGGCACGTTTGTTTGCTAACCTTGACAAGTGCACCTTTTGCACGAATAGAGTTGCTTTTCTTGGCTATGTTGTTACTCCACAGGGAATTGAAATGGATGAAGCTAAAATTGAAGCCATCAAGAGCTGGCTGACCCCTGGGACTATCACACAGGCTAGAAGCTTTCATGGACTTGCAGGGTTCTATCGGTGTTTTGTGAGAGATTTCAGCACCATTGCTGCCCCACTCAATGAGTTGACAAAGAAGGGCGTTCCGTTCCAATGGGGGCCAGCACAAGAACAAGCTTTTAATACGCTGAAAGATAAGCTTACGCATGCACCTCTACTCCAACTTCCGGACTTTGGTAAGACTTTTGAGTTAGAATGTGATGCTAGCGGCATTGGAATTGGAGGAGTGCTACTACAAGGAGGTAAACCCGTTGCTTATTTTAGTGAGAAATTGAATGGGCCATCTCTTAATTATTCGACTTATGATAAGGAGTTGTATGCTTTAGTGCGAGTTTTAGAAACATGGCAACATTATCTTTGGCCTAAGGAGTTTATTATTCATTCTGATCATGAAGCTTTGAAACATATTAGAAGCCAAGCCAAACTGAACAAACGTCATGCTAAATGGGTTGAATTTATATAGTGTTTTCCTTATATCATTAAACACAAGAAAGGTAAAGACAATGTCATTGCAGATGCGTTATCTAGACGTTATACCATGTTGTCCCAACTCGATCATAAGATTTTTGGTTTAGAAACAATTAAAGGATTATATGCTACTGATTTGGACTTTAAAGATGCTCTCGAACATTGTAAAGAAGGAAGAACTTGGAATAAATATGTGCTGAATGATGGATTGCTATACCGTGCTAACAGGCTATGCATCCCAGCTAGCTCTATTCGCCTATTGTTCTTGCAGGAAGCGCATGGAGGTGGTTTGATGGGACATTTTGGAGTGAAGAAGACCGAGGATGTACTGGCTACTCACTTCTTTTGGCCTAAGATGAGGCGCAACGTCGAGCGCTACGTGGCACGCTGCACTACTTGCAATAAAGCTAAGTCTCGCTTGAACCCACATGGACTTTATATGCCTCTTCCTGTTCCTAGTGTGCCTTGGGAGGATATTTCTATGGATTTTGTTTTAGGATTGCCTAGGACCAAGAGGGGGAGGGATAGTATATTTGTCGTTGTGGACCGTTTTTCAAAAATGGCACATTTTATACCTTGTCACAAGAGCGATGATGCTACAAATATAGCTGATTTGTTTTTCAGGGAAATCATTCGCTTGCATGGAGTGCCTAACACCATTATTTCGGATCGTGATGCAAAATTTTTGAGCCACTTTTGGAGGACACTTTGGAATAAACTTGGGACAAAGCTGCTGTTTTCGACGACATGTCACCCTCAAACCGACGGACAAACGGAGAGTGTGAACCGCACATTATCCACCATGTTGCGGGCTGTTTTGAAGAAAAATTTGAGGATGTGGGAAGAGTGTCTACCCCATATCGAGTTCGCTTACAACAGATCAGTTCACTCCACCACCAAGGTAAGTCCGTTTCAGGTAGTGTATGGTTTTAACCCCCGTGCCCCTATTGATTTACTTCCTTTACCAACATCCGAGAAATTGAATTTTGATGCTAAGACACGTGCTGATTTGATTCTGAAAATGCATGAGTTGACTAAGCAAAATATTGAAACAGATGAATGAGAAGTATAGAACTTATGGTAGCCGAGGTTGGAAACATATTACTTTTGAAATTGGTGATCTTGTGTGGTTACATTTGCGCAAAGATAGGTTTCCTGATTTGAGAAAGTCAAAATTGCTGCCTCGAGCTGATGGTCCTTTTAAAATTATGGAAAAGATCAATGATAATGCATATAAGCTTGAGTTGCCTGCAGATTATGGGGTTAGTCCCACATTTAACATTTCAGATTTAAAGCCTTACTTGGGAGAAGAAGATGACATTGCGTCGAGGACGACTCCAATTTAAGAGGGGGAGGATGATGAGGACATCACTCTTTCGGATACACACACACTGAGTATTCCCCCAACAATAGGTCCATTGACACGAGCTCGTGCACGTCAACTAAATCATGAGGTGAGATCGTTCCTTAGTGTTCCTTTATATTTTGATGAGGATGGGATTCTACTGAATAATTGTGATATATTGCTACTTAGGGACACGGGAGAAGAACAGCAAGGGCGCCCAAGCCAAGGTGGAGGTTCAATCCAGTTCGAGTCCATTTCGGAGTCCAGGACCAGTCCGCACTAAAATCGTCGTCCAGGACGCATACGGATTCCGTTTCCGACGTTCTGCACATGGTTGGAAAGCTAAGGAGATATGCTTTCCAACGGGACTGGTTCCATGTCCAAATTCTTTCTGAGTCAACGGGAATCATCGAAACAAGTGGATGTCCAGAATCTGTCAGGGTGCTACGCCACCATCTTTTGGGCCGTTGGCCCGTGTATCGTGTTGGAGTCCATTAGGGACGCGTCCAGGGGTCCTTGGCCGACCCTAATCCTTTATTAGCAGTAGTCGCCGCCCTAATTAGAGTTGGGTTTTGGTTAGACATTGATCTACACACAGTTGTGAGATTTCGCTCTTGTTCCGGACCGACTAGGCCGCCGCAAGTGTTTGTGGAACCCCGACTTCGAGTGCTTGAATTCAATTCGCAATATTTTAGATTGCATCTTCTACGTTCTTGCTTGTGTTCTCGGTACGCTTGCAGGGATTGAGCCTTCTTGGCGAGGTCAACCGCGCGACACGGTTGATAACCATCGGAGCTGTGGTGTAGTGATTGCAAGGGAGACGATATGTTCGGGTCGAAGCCTTTGGATCATCAACGTCGAGTTCTCCACCCACCGACTTATCACTACCTATCGAAAGATCAGGCCAACATTACTCATCACATTTACTTAATAATTATTTAATGCTTTTTGGTTCTAAATATGTTTTCATTACTCGCATTTACGCAAATATACCATGTGTTAGCCTATTCTTGATATAAGCCTGCATTTCATTACTTTCCTACACTTGCTGAGTACTCTATGTGCTCACCCTTGCTATCTCCTATAGAACATATGCTGCTCAGCAGAAGACTTTGGAGATTTCCAAGATGACGACCTAGCGTTCTAGGAGCGTGTCTACTGGTCAGTAACTGTGCAGTGCTTGGTTGCCAATGCATTCATCCCGCTACCGTCATTTAGCTTTTGAAGTTGTTTAGGTGAAGTCATTATTGTAAGAAGTGAACGATTATAAGTTAAAGTATTGCTTTGGTTCCTTCACTTATGATGTCCTTATGTGTGTTAAACTTCTTGGGCACACATAAGCCGCATTTAGTTTTGTCTGTTAAAATCGGGTGTGACAGAGGTAGTATCAGAGGCATATTGACTGTTGGACTGCAAGCCTAGATAGACTGGTCGTCCTAAGGTTTTTCCTACTTCGTCTAAACCCATCAGTGCCTTTCCATTAGTTCTCATACTTGTCTCTTGCTATCCATAAGATTATTTCTTATATCCCATCTCTTCCTTTTTAGATGTTTCGCCAGCTACTTACTGCCTACAAGTTAACCGGAGGACGTCCACCCATTCTTTAACGTGTTCCAACCGAAGAGGAGATTGATAACCCCACTTTCCAAAGTATGGACCCCGTTCCCGACATCTATGAAAGTGATGGTCTTCACGCTTGACACCTTCCTCGCTTGCTGTGGGGAATACTTTCTGGACTTGGACATACACAAAAGCCAGTCTATAGGGGAGTTAAGAAACAACACTCTGGATATGTAGAATGGAAGGTTGAAGTCACTATTTATGATTATGAACGAAGCCAAGATGAAGGTCTGAAGGTTTGTCGAGTTGTGGGCATTCACTCAGCAATGGCCCCAAAAGCAATCTTCACCGCCGGTGTTCGAGATGGAGCTCGTCAAGCCATATCCTGTGTTTGAGATCAATGTAACAGCAAGATGGTCGACTCTCCTTATGCTTGCTGTCCCCGGAGAACTCGTGGAAGTAATGAACCGTTCTTGAAGAGTCCCTTTGGAGAAAACCCCAAGCTACGTGAACAAGTTGCAGTCACTATGGCCTTGGAAGATGAACTAGAATGCGCTTTATGGGAGTTGGGAGAAGTTTGCCAACACCTTGCTTTCGCCACTACACTTCTTGAGGATGAACATGATGCCAACCAAAAAGAATCTGAAGATGAAGAAGAAGACTTGTTTATCCACTCACCCCCGCGTAAGAGGATCTGTCTCAACACCCCCACCATAAATGAAGATGGATCAGTTGATTCCTCCCCCTCAAGATCACGTACTAGAGAGGAGTCCCAATAGTATGATCTTTTTGTAGATGGTGATGAGGACATCACTCTTTCGGATACACACACCGAGTATTTCTCCAACAATAGGTCCATTGACACGAGCTCGTGCACGTCAACTAAATCATGAGGTGAGCTCGTTCCTTAGTGTTCCTTTATATTTTGATAAGGATGGGATTCTACTGAATAATTGTGATGTATTATTACTTAGGAACACGGGAGAAGAACAGCAAGGGCGCCCAAGCCATGGTGGAGGTCCAATCAAGTTCGAGTCCGTTTCGGAGTCCAGGACCAGCCTGCACTAAAATCGTCGCCCAGGACGCATACGGACTCCGTTTTCGACGTTCTACACATGGTTGGAAAGCTAAGGAGATAAGCTTTCCAACGGGATTGGTCCCATGTCTAAATTCCTTCTGAGTCAATGGGAATCGTCAAAACAAGTGGACATCCAGAATCTATCAGGGTGCTGCGCCACCATCTTTTGGGCCGTTGGGCCGTGTATCGTGTTGGAGTCCATTAGGGACGCGTCCAGGGGTCCTTGGCCGACCCTAGTCTTTTATATACAGTAGCCGCCGCCCTAATTAGGGTTGGGTTTTGCTTAGATATTGATCTACACACAGTTGTGAGATTTTCGCTCTTGTTCCGGACCGACTAGGCCGCCGCAAGTGTTTGTGGAACCCCGACTTCGAGTGCTTGAATTCAATTTGCAATATTTCAGATTGCATCTTCTACATTCTTGCTTGTGTTCTCGGTACGCTTGCAGGGATTGAGCCTTCTTGGCGAGGTCAACCGCGCGACACGGTTGATAACCATCGAAGCTGTGGTGTAGTGATTGCAAGGGAGACGATCTGTTCGGGTCGAAGCCTTTGGATCATCAACGTCGAGTTCTCCTCCCACCGACTTATTACTACCTATTTGAAGATCAGGCCAACATTGCTCATCAGATGGTCTCAGCGTTGTTAGAGTCGAGCATCGATGTAATCGTTAAGGATAATAATATTCCTAGTGTGAGAATTGTTATGGTGCTAAGTGTGTGATTTGGATCTTTTGTTTGAGTGTTGATGTGAGATGTGGAATACTTTGGCACCTTGTCCAGAGACGCATATTTATTACCTATATAATATAATATAGATGGGTTTCCTTAGTTAAATTATTTCCAGTCTCACTTATCTACTCATGTCCCTCTTTCCAACCCTAATCAGATGGTTAACACAAGGAGGAGTATTCCACGAGGAGAACAACTGCAACCAGAATCCACCCCCGCCCCTCCAATGACCTTGGAACAATAGATGGCTATGCAGACTCAGATCTTGCAACCATTAGCCCAAACCATGGTGCAGATGTAGCAGTAATAACCAAATCATGCTCCTCAACCGCATCAACCATCAAGACTTGGAGAGTTCAAAAGAACTCAGCCACCAGTCTTCATTCATGCAGTGGAACTTATGGATGCAGATGATTGGCTAAAGGATATAGAAAGGAAGCTACAGGATGCTCCGTGCAATGAAAGAGAGATGGTTCTCTATGCCTCACATCAACTCGCTGGTCAAGCCCTAGACTGGTGGGAAGCATATTGTGCCGCACATGAAAATCCAGTAGCTATCACTTGGATGGAGTTTAAATCCAGTTTCCGCACTCATCACCTGTCGTCAGGAGATGTCCATCTGAAGAAGTAGGAATTCATGAGCCTAAAGCAAGGACCAATGACTGTAAGGGAGTATGTGACCATATTTACTCAGTTGTCCAGGTATGCTCCTAATGAAGTGGATATAGATGAGAAGAAGCAGGAATGTTTTCTAGAAATATGATTGATTCCATAGAGTGTGCTCTACTTCTGCAAGAGTTTCCCAATTTCCAAGCAATGGTAAACAAAGCTTTGATGATTGAACACAAGCGCCATTAGCTGGATGAGAAGAAGATGAAGATGTCTTTCCAAGGACAAGGAAGCAATACACGTTCCCATGGGGAAACACAAATGTGTCTGTAAGGCCCTATGTTCCGTTCCAACATTCAGTACCAGACTCAGTCGGAAGTCCCTGTTTAGCGCTCCAACTATCAGACACCCCGTTCAACTCCACCAGCTACTCCTCAAGTCAAGAACAACCCAGCTACTCCTGACCCAAGCAAAGAATGTTTCTACTATGGAAAGAAAGGGCACTATGTGAGTAAATGCCTTAAGAAGGTGAAGGATCAGGCCAAAAGCAATAACACACCAAGGTCAACTCCAGCCCCAGCTCAGTCATGCAATGGGAGTCAGAACCCCGGTCAGAACAACTATGGACAACAGAATTATGTTCATGGGAAAGTCAACCATGTCATAGCAGAAGAAGCTCGTGATGCTCAGGATGTGGTGTACGGTATGTTCCTCATTTGTTTGATTTTGGAGCTTTGCATTCTTCCATAACTACTCAGTACGTTGCAAAGCATAGTTTGCCTATGGTTATGATGAAGAATAATATGCTTATTAGCTCTCCTGGAGGATGATTGAGGGCAAAGTATATGTGTCTTAGGATGAAACTTAAAATAAAGGGGGTAGACTTCCCAACAAATATTATAGTCTTGGAATCTAAGGGCATAGATGTTATTCTTGGAATGGATTGGTTAACCAAGTACGATGGAGTAATAGAGTGCGCCAGAAGGGCAGTTCGTCTAACAAATGGAGATGGAACCAAAGTTGAGTTCGTAGCTACCATACCAACAGTAGTGGATTGTTCTCTCAACCTATGGAAGATGCACCAATTGATTAGATCAGAGTGGATTGCAAGTTTCCTGATGTTTTCCCTGATGAATTGACAGGTATGCCACCAGATCAAGATATTGAATTTGTTATAGAATCGGTACCCGGTATGGCCCCTATAGCCAAAAGACCATATAGAATGTCCACTAATGATCTAGTTGAGTTAAAGAAATAAATTCAAGAGCAGTTAGATAAAGGTTTTATCAGACCAAGTGCGTCACCTTGGGGGGGGGGCAGTTCTTTTCGTAGATAAGAAAGATGGTACCCGACGAATGTGTGTAGATTATAGAGCACTCAATGATGTGACCATTAAGAACAAGTATTCGTTACCCCGGATTGAGGATTTGTTTGATCAGATGAGAGGAGCCCGAGTGTTCTCCATGATTGATCTAATGTCTGGATACTATCAATTAAAGATTCTATCCTCAGATATGCCCAAGACCGCCTTCAGTACTCGATATAGGTTACATGAGTATACCGTCATGTCTTTTGGATTGACCAATGCACCAGCCTATTTCATGAACCTTATGAGCAAAGTATTTATGGACTACTTGGATAAATTTGTGGTAGCATTCATTGATGAACCTTAAGAGTGAGGAAGAACATGAAGAGCATTTGAGAATGGTGTTACAGACACTCAGGGAGCATAGTAAGTGTGATTTTTGGTTAGATCAAGTTGCTTTCCTCGGACATATCATAACGGCTGGAGGTGTAGCAGTAGATCCAAGTAAAGTAAAGGATGTGTTGAATTGGTTACCACCTACCAATGTGTCAGAGATCAGGAGTTTCCTTGGATTAACAGGATATTATCACCGCTTTATAGAAGGGTTCTCTAAGATAGCCCAGCCTCTTACCTCTTTGCTTTAGAAAAACTTGGTTTTTAAGTGGAGCCCGGCTTGTCAAGCATGTTTTGAAGAGTTGAAGAATAGATTGACTACAGCCGTAGTGCTAGTTCTACCAGACATTAGCAAGAATTTCTATATCTACAATGATGCTTCGCAATAAGGACTTGATTATGTTCTCATGCAAGAAGGTCAAGTCGTGGCCTATGCGTCAAGGCAGTTAAGGAAGCATGAGGAGCACAACCCTACGCATGACCTGAAATTAGCAGCAATGGTTCATGCATTGAAGATTTGGAGACATTATCTCATTGGAAAACGGTGTGAGATATATATGGATCATAAGAGTTTGAAGTATATCTTCACCCAACCGGATCTAAACCTTCATCACCACAGATGGTTAGAGTTAATCAAGGACTATGATGTGGGAATTCACTACCATCCAAGAAAGGCTAATGTAGTAGCCGATGCTTTGGGCCAGAAGAGTTACTGTAACTCGGTGACGGTTCAAGATAGTTAACCTGGGATATGGAAAGAGTTTGAGAAGCTCAACCTTGGATTTGTGGCGGATATGGAAACAACCACCATGGAAGTAGATTGCACTCTTCAACAAGAAATTCAGAAGGGTCACCTGGAGGACGAGAAGCTCAAGGAAATTAGGCAGGTTATTAAGGATGATAAAGCTCCAGACATTACAGAAGATAGTCAAGGTACTGTGTGGTTCAAAAAGAGAATTTGTGTGCCTAACCAGAAGGATATTAAAGGGATAATTCTGAGAGAAGCTCATGATTCAGCATATCTCATTCACCCCGGAAGTACAAAGATGTATCAAGATCTCAAGGATCGCAACTGATGGTGTGGAATGAAGAGAGATGTTGCAGAATACATAGCCATGTGTGATACTTGCCAGAAGGTCAAAGAGACCAGCAGGGTTACTGCAACCCTTGAAGATACCTGAATGGAAATGGGAGGAAATTGGTATGGATTTTATCGCCGATTTACCCCATACACAAGGAGGGTATGATTCAATATGGGTTATAGTTGATCGATTGACTAAAGTCGCCCATTTTATCCCAGTTAAGCTTACATATAGTAGAGCCATACTAGCAGAGTTGTATATGTCAGGAATAGTATGTTTGCATGGAGTACCAAAGAAGATTGTATCAGATAGAGGTACATAGTTTACATCCAAGTTTTTGCAAAAGCTACATGAGTCTATGGATACGAAGCTGAACTTCAGTTCCGCCTATCACCCTCAAACAGATGGTCAAACTGAGTGAGTCAATCAGATACTGGAGGATATATTAAGAGCTTGTGCTCTAAAGTATGACAAAAGTTGGGATAAGAGTCTGCTGTATGCAGACTTCTCATAAATAATAGTTATTAGGCCAGTCTTCAAATGTCTTCATTTGAAGCACTATGGAAGAAAGTATAGAACACCACTGTTCTGGAATGAGACCGGGCAAAGTCAAGTCTTTGGCCCAGGGGTCGTACAAAATGCAGAAAAGCAAGTTCAGATAATTTGAGAGAACCTGAGGATAGCCCAATCGAGACAGAAAAGTTACGCGGATAATAGACGAAGAGAATTAATGTTTGAAATTGGAGATGCTGTTTATCTCAAGGTTTCACCCCTCAGAGGTCTTCGAAGATTCAAGGTCAAGGGAAAGTTGTCACCAAGATTTATTGGACCTTTTAATATATTGGACAAAATAGGAGAAGTAGCCTATCAATTGGAGTTACCACCTCAACTGTCAGATGTATATGATGTCTTCCATGTTTCTCAGTTGAAGAAGTGTCTTCAAGTGCCCGAAGAACAGTTACCGATGGAAGAATTGGATGTTCAAGAGGGATCTCTCCTATACAGAGTATCCCGTGTAGATTCTTGAGAGATCAGAAAGAGTGACTACAACCAAAATAATACCAATGTGTAAAGTGCAATGGAGTCACCACTCAGAAGATGAGGCGACGTGGGAAAGAGAAGAAGACCTAAAGACAGAGTTTCCTCATCTTTTCTCCAATCTATTCGAATCTCGAGGGAGAGATTCATTCCAAGGGGGTATGTTTGTAACACCCAAATTTTTCAATTTTTGCCAATTTATAAAATTTGCTAGAATTTACTTTTGAGCTTAAATGATTTCAAAAGAGAAAATGTTATTTTCATAAAAAGAGAATCTAATTTTGACATAGGAAATATTTGTTTAAGTGCATTCATGCTTTTATTAGGTATTTAGGGTTTGTTTGGATTTGATTTTGTGGATTGAATTTGAATCTCTCTGCTTTGGATTTGAATTCAAAAACTTTGGAAAATGATTTGAAAAAAAGAAAAATATCAAAACCCATTCAGGCCGCCCTCTCCTCCGTTCGGCCCACTCCCTCCCACGTCAACTCAGTCTCCCTCGCCTCTCGCCGCTCCTCTGGGCTGTGACGCCTGCACGAGCCAGCCCGTTAGCCGTGTGCGCTCGCCTACCCGACAAAACGCCCGGACGAACCCCGCCTTCGCGCCATGTCGCTGACCAGTTGGGCCCGTCTATCAGCTTTATCATCCCCGAGTTGGACTCGACGGTGCCGCCGTGTCCGAGTTAGATTTTTGCCGCCGCCTTAAGCCCTAGCCCTCCCTGAGCCCTCCTATATAATGGCTATGACCCCCCTCGATCTTTCCCCCAACCCAATCTCGTTGAGTTCCAAGTAAACCGCCGAGATCCATAGCTCCTCGTCACCGCCACCATTGCTACTAGGTGAAGCTCACCGTTGCACCAATCCAAAGCTTGTCACTGCCATCTGAAGCCTCCATCGGAACCACGTGCTCACATTGAAGACTCTCCTGTGCTCGCCGTCATCGTTTGGTCACTGAAGCTTCGCTACCGAAGATCTCGTGAGCTCCACCGCCCTTCTTCATCGTCGACCGCCTTCTGGTGCCTTTCCGCCCTCGGTAAGACTTCCATCACGTTCCTCGTGTGTGTCTAGCCATGTTCCGCTGCTCACCGGAGCACCTAGATCGCCTAAGCGCCATTCCGGCGAGTTCTCGGTGAGTCCGCTATCGTGGAGCCCTCGGCGCCACCACCATTCCCCGCTCCTCTCTAGCCGCTGTTCGCCTTGCACCGTTAGGTCTAGATCCTATGGCCCAGATTAGATCTAAAACATACCGGTTCAGCACCCAATCAGAAGCCGTCGTGTGTCTTGTTTTTGGCATATCTTTTTCGTCATAGCTCCGTTTTAAGCGATTCTTGCGTCGTTAGATTCATTTTTCAAATATCTATCTTTCTAGATAGGTTTTAGCTTTTGTTTTTTTTTGTTTTGTGTTTTGTTCTTAGTGTTTTTTGTTTGTGTGTTTTATCGATAATTGTGCGACTACTTGACAACACCCAAGATCAATTTGAGGAACATCAAGGCCAGGAGCAAGAATACACTCAGTAGCAACAAGGAGAAGGCAAGTGTCCTTGGTCATCTTGAATCTATGTTTTTAAATGTTTTGGTTTACAAATCGCATGCAGTGTCTGTCAATATGATGGGTAGTAACCTATGTTAGGGTTTCCGGTAGTCACCTATGTTAGGGTTTTCCCTAGATTTTCCCTTATCATCCCTTGGAACCTAGATGATTTATGGTTAGGTGTCTTTGGTGAGTAGATTGCTTAGCCATGCTTTTGGGGATACCAGGAAGTGTCATAATCTTGACTAATGAACATATCCAACAATGGTGGTTAATTTGTTAATCGTCTGGCAACATGGAACCTTAGGCCTTGAGCAAAGTGGTTTTGATGGTTGTCATGGTTATGATGTTGGTTTATTGTTTGCTCAAGTAACCTAAGTAAGGACCTGTTCGTGGAGCGACAACCCAAAAAGTAATGTACCAACCATGAGACTGATATGGGTAAGGCATGACATACTAGTTAGAGTCTATCCATTGTGTGTTGTGTTAGTACAAAAGGGAACTTCTGGGTAGGAGTTGAACTTGCGTAAATCCGCCAGGAGTTGAACTTGCGTAAATCCTGGCGGTGAAACCTAGTGGACAGACGTATACTGGATTAGTCTCTAGTTAGTGGAAAAATGGCATTCATTGATTTATTGGTGGCACACCACTGGTGTGTGTTAAGTGTTTCGCAAACACGGAAACATGTAATTCACTGACTCGTGGGGAAAGCTGGACAACCTCTGGATAGTGTAAAAACTGTTGTAACACCCGTGCTCATGGTTATGAGAGACTTAGATTCTCACATGATTAGTGGGTTGTGGTTATGAGTTTGGTCATGGTTTCTGTTGTATTACAGGGAGTACTGGACGATTGTGGTATGTAAGGTGGGGAGTCTTGTATGCTGGATGTTGGACTATTTGGGTTACATTCAGTTAATAATTTTTTAATGCTTTTTGGGTCCAAATATGTTTTCATTACTCGTATTTACGCAAATATATCATGTGTTAGCCTATTCTTGATATAAGCCTGCATTTCATTACTTTACCACACTGCTGAGTACTCTATGTGCTCACCCTTGCTATCTCCTATAGAACATATGCTGCTCAGCATAAGACTTTGGAGATTTCCAAGATGACGACCTGGCGTTCTAGGAGCGTGTCTTCTGGTCGGTAACTTTGGAGTGCTTGGTCGCCAATGCTTTCGTCCCGCTACCGTCGTTTAGCTTTTGAAGTTGTTTAGGTGAAGTCTTTATTGCAAGAAGTGAACGATTATAAGTTAAAGTATTGCTTTTGTTACTTCACTTATGACGTGCTTATGTGTGTTAAACTTCCTGGGAACACATAAGCCACACTTGGTTTTGTCTGTTGAAATCGAGTGTGACAGTCACCAACCGCCGCCACCGTGTCCGCCATCGCCTGGTCCCCCCAGCGTTGCTCCGATCTCCTCATCTCTTAGGGTGAGTTCGCCGGCGCCTCCCCTCCATCTTTCGCCGCTCGGTGGAGCATCCCAGCCACCATCGCTTGGTTTTGGCTGTCCTCCGGCCGTTCTCCGGTCGCCCGGTGCCATGTCGAGCGGCTCTAGCACCACAGGTCCATGGTGGACCCGTGGACCGAGGAGCTCCTCTCGGTTCACCACCTAGTGGACTCAGTCCACGCGGGTTTTTCCTCTAAGAAATAATTCTTTTCAGATTTATGATGTCATCATTGTACAATAAACCAGTTTTTCAATATAATAATAATTAGTTTATTCTCTGTTAATAAGTAAAATTTGCAGAAACACCCCTGGAACTTCAAACGCTCATAACGTTTTGCTGGTACCTCCGGTTTAGGTGATTTTTGTGCTCAAATTCTTGTGGCGACGTGTAGAATCTTTTTATAATGTTTTTATCCAGTTTTAGTGCTGTATGGTGTATTGTTCTTATGTTTGATTGTGTGCTTGTGTAGACGATTCAGTCCAGGAGTTCGGGAATTTCCAGGGAGAAGACTTCGAAGGAACCATGCATCACCTTAACGAAGGAACGTGTCTTGACCATGTTGCGAGCCCAATCTTATTATAAAGTCAGTCTTTACAAAACATGCATGCTGTTTTTGTGATGAAATGGGTAGTATAGCAAACACTAGATTTATATGTAGGCTTTACACTTGTAGATGCTTATTTCTTAGTAATATCATGTTTATGCTTAGCATGCTTTTAGATGATCATGTAATTTGTAGATGATGAATCTGAGCTTTGAAACTAAAAGTTGAGGTAGAAAGGATGTTATGTTATTTGTTGTTGTTAAGGTAATTAGCAACAAGTAATCTAGGTTCTGGGCAAGAAGGGTTATGTTGGTGTGTGTCTGTTGATGTGTTCCATGCATGGATATCTTGGATGGATATGTTTGGTGATTACCCATGTGGGGTAGTTGGTAGTTTTGCCCAGATCATACTAAGGATCGGTTCATGGAGCGACCACCCATGAGAACAGAACAACCATGAGACCTATATGATACAGCTTGGCTAAGTAATTAGACATTCTCCCAGTGGTGTATGAGCCAGTTGGATGTGTAGAGAAGGAAGGGGTACTCCCCGATTCTACCTGGCAGAAGAAGGGGCTTCTGCGGTGGAGGGTTACTCCACTTATGTACGACGGTAAAACCTCAATGGGAAAATGCATACTAGGAGAATCTTTGGAAAAGCCTTGTAATGATCTCTTGGCGCACACTTCGGAAGTGTGTAAGGTACCGACGGGTACCAGCAAAATAACTGATTACAACTCGTGGGTAAAGTGTACAAACTCTACAGAGTGTCAAACTGAATATTTAGCCGTACTCATGGTTATGAGCGGTATGGACCCTCACATGATTAGTCAGGTGGATATTTTCAATGGTTAAGAAATGGTTGAATTCTCGGAGGTTAAAAGATATCTTTTTGCACCTCTTTCCTTTTTAAAATAAAACTACTTTTCAATACTTTAGGGCGAAAAATGGCTCTTATGCAAATCAAACCGTAGAGAATAGGAAATCTTGGTTCAAGCCACCATGTGAAGCTTTTGAAGAATATCCTGAAGACGGTGCAGAGTTCTAGGTTTGTGGAGCTTCCGGTCGACTGCCTGTGGTGTGGAGCTGCGTTGTGTTTCTTTTCTGCTATTGTGTAATTTTCTTTAGACTCGTGTGGTCATTTTGTATTAAATAACATTGTAATAATGAGCATTATATCTGTCATCCGCTAATGACATCGCTATATGTGTGCATAAACTGATCCTGGCATACATATGGTTCACATTTGGTTTTGGTCTTAAAACCGGGTGTGACATAAAGGATGCAAGTGGTCTACGGTGTCCGAGTCCATTTCCCGACCTACCCGGGGAACTCCACATCCGGGCAGGACAGACACCCCTAACACCGCCCACATCTTGTCTCATCCTCACCACTCCTCCAACCCACACCATGAACCCAACATTATGATCATTGTGCAGGTAATTAAAGTCTATTCTCACGAACGATGAAACATTTCACCTCTCGACTTGTACCGAGGACCTAAGCACTTGCTAAGCATCACGAATGATATTTTAAGTTAGATAACACCATATGAAACCTAGGCTACAACGATACGGATCAACAATTATTTGAGATAGGAGAATTAGCGCAACAACTGGTTCTACCCATGATAAACCCGACATCGAATCGAACTCATGCATACATACATAAAGCATAGTTTATCACATATGATGCATATGATCCAAATTAATAGAAGTATGCTTCGATGCTTGCCTTGCTGCTCAGGTGACCGCCTAATGCTACCCGCACAACACTCGTAGAATTTTAGTAGATTGGCATCGCCTTCAACCATGGTTGGGTCACGTGCTGATTCTTCGTTCACTAAACAAGAACGCGTGCAATGATGAGCATGGATGAAGTGCAACAAAGTAAGCCTCAATATGTATATGATGAAATACCATAAATATGCTTTATAATGCAAGAAAACATCTTTCCTAGATGGCACTAATCATAACATGAATTGTCCAAAAGGTTTCATAATTTTAGGACATGGTATTAAATAATTGTGATCTAATTAAACCAAAACACATTTAATTAATTAATTATAAAAAGTATTTTTTTGAGTTCCAACATTTTTAACATGTAGTTCATACTCATACGAAGCTAACGCAACTAGTTCATGATTTATGGAGTTCATATGAACTAATTATGAAATTTACAAGCTATCAGCACAAAAGAATAGGCCTAATGAATAGTAACTCAAGAGTCTCTGGATTTTTCTCAAGACTTTCTGGACTACGGAGTCTCCAAAAAATTCTTCCAATGCTCCGGATTTTTTAGGACTTTACGGATTTCTGCAAAAAGCAGTTCTTCGCTGGGAAAAATTGCCGATTTGATTTGCGAGCCTCTCCCAACAAAAGGGGAACATGTTTGAGAGAGTTTACATAGTCTAGAACTCATTCAACAACCCTAGCTCAAGAACTCATGAATTCAAGAACTTCAAAACCCTAGCTCAAAATTCAAAATCTAACCATCCAAACTGCAGATTCTTGCGATGGATGCCTAGGGAACTTACCCAAGGGCCCTTGCCGAGGTTGGTGTTCGTCGGATGATGAAGGAAATGGAGGAAATTACTCGGGGAAAAGGAAGAATGTCGGTGCTCCTCATTCTTCAACCAAGAACACCAAAAGGCATCAAAATCGGTTCGAATCCTTCGGGAAAACAAAAATGAATTGGATGGATGGGAAGCTCATGAGCTAGGGAACGCGTGGACAGCACATGCATACCTCGAATTTGATTCTTGAGGGAGAAAACCAAGGGAGAAGAGAGAGCTTGAGAGGGGAGTGAGAGGGGGAGCTCCTCTCCTGTGCTGCTCAGGTGGGGTACGGGAGGAGTGAGGGAGAGCACGTGGGGAGGGAGGGAGAGGGGGTAGGTGGCTGCATGTGAGGGAGAGGGAGAGAAGTGGTTGGCCCACATGGTGGGTCCCATGCGTTAGAAAACAATCCATTTTAGCTATGAATTATATTCTTCTCTCGAATTTCCTTCGCTCATCTATTTGACTCCAAACAAAGTGCTATATTGTTTTGAAACGAATTTACTCAAAATTAAATATCTTTCTTAAGAAGCATGATTAGGCTTAATTACATGATTAAGGATTTGGGACGTGACAAACCTCCCCCCTTATAAGAATCTCGTCCTGAGATTCGGTGCGAGTCAGGGAAGAGTATGGTGACTCTAGGAACCTCATGATTTGCGCAGCAATGAATAATACCAAAGTAGCACTCACAGGTAGGAGAAGAACTCAGGATAATCAGAACAAAGCCAATCTTCAAGTTCCCACATCACTAATCTTCGGAGTGATTACTCCATTGAACCTTGAGGAATTTTATAGCTTGATATCATGTCTTCCGTTTGGCTTCATCAAGAATGCGAATCACATCCTCGCAATAAGAAAGATCTGCCTGCAATTCTTGGGTTGTGACCTGAATGACTTCGGTTGGGACTCGAAGGCATTTCTTCAATTGCAAGACATGGAAGACGTCATGCACGGCGGAAACGAAGGTAGCTCCAGCTGATAAGCCACCTCACCACGTTTAGCAATAATCCGAAAAGGCCCAACATAACGGGGCATTAACTTTCCCTTCATCTGAAAACACTGCATTCCTCTGAGAGGAGAGACCTTAAGATAGACGAAATCTCCAATCTTGAACTCCAGCTCACGCCGACGATGGTCAGCATAGCTCTTCTGATGAGATTGAGCTATTAGTAGATCCTAGCAAATGGTTAAGACATGTTCTTCTATCTCTTTGACCAAATCTAGGACTAGAAAAGGTCATTCACCAGACTCGAACCAATTCAACGGCATTCAGCATCTTCGACCATAGGGAGTTTCGAACGGCGACATTTCAATGGTTGCTTGATAACTGTTGTTTTAGGAGAATTCTGCAAATGGCAAGCAAATTTCTCCCTTCTTGCCATATGTGAGAACACAAGCCCGTAACATATCTTCTAAGATCTGAGTCACCCTCTCAGTTTGGCCATCTATCAAAGGGTGGTATGTGGTGCTTTAGAAGAGCTCGGTTCCCATTGCCTCATGAAGGCTCCTCCAGAAATGAGAAGTGAACTAAGTGCCTCGATCAGAGATGATTTTCTTCAGAATTCCTTGTTCTTCAGAATTCCTTGGAGGGAAATAATCCTAGTGAGGCACAACTCCGCATATTGCTTGACCAAATACATGGTCTTGACAGGAAAGAATTGAGCGGACTTTATCAATTGCTCCACAATGACCCAAATCGAGTCATACCTTTAGAAGTCTCCGGCAATTTGGTAATGAAATACATAGTGATTTCCATCCATTTCCAGGAGGGAATATGTAAAGACTGGAGTGTACCGGCCGGCTTGAGGTGCACGGCCTTCACCCTTCGGCAGACATCACACTCATCAAAATATCGAGCAATTTCAAGCTTCATGTGAGTCCACCAACATCAGGGTTTGAGGTCTTGGTACATTTTCATGCTCCCTAGATAAATGGACAGTAACGAGTCATGAGCTTCATCAAGAATCTTCTTCCTCAAAGACTCAACCTTTGGGACCATGACCTTCTTCTTCATCTTCAGATAAACATGTGGCCTTGCCTACTTTCATCTTGTCTCAAATCC
This sequence comes from Phragmites australis, assembly GCF_958298935.1. Classification (NCBI taxonomy): domain Eukaryota; kingdom Viridiplantae; phylum Streptophyta; class Magnoliopsida; order Poales; family Poaceae; genus Phragmites; species Phragmites australis. Next base: position 12,525,979 of record NC_084942.1, on the reverse strand, counting down.
AGGCCATGCCCTTATTGCCCTTCTGAGCTTCCTTGATTTCATACAAGAGGGTGGATATAATCTCCAAACATGCAAGAAATCCCTCCGGACCCATCTCAATCCTAAGCCTTCGGAACTCATCACAAAGTGTAGCATTTCCGGATGAAACCATAAGGCAATTGCACTAACCCTTACGGCTTAAGGCATCGGCAACAATGTTCGCCTTGCCCGGGTGATAGTGGACTTCCAACTCATAATCCTTGATCAACTTGAGCCACCTCCTTTCCCTCATGTTGAGGTCAGCTTGGGTGAAAATATACTTGAGGCTCTTGTGGTCAGTGTAGATGTTGCACACATTTCTAAGAAGATAGTGATGCCAGATCTTCAGGGCGTGTACTATGGCTGCACATTCTAGATCATGTGTGGGATAACTTTCCTCATGTGGATTCAATTGGCGTGAAGCGTAGGTGACCACACGTCCTTCCTGCATGAGAACACAACTGAGTCCAAAGCGAGAGGCATCGCAATAGACATCGAAGCTCTTGTGAACATCTAGTTGTGCTAGAACTGGCGCCATGGTGAGACAAGACTTCAAAGTCTGGAAAGGCGCTTCACACTCCTCGGACCACTCAAACTTGACATTCTTCTTAAACAACTCAGTCATCTTTTGGCAATCTTGGAGAAGTTCAATAGCTCAGTAATAACCGACGAGTCCGAGAAAACTCCGGATGTCAGTGACACTTCTCGGCTGCCCTTAATTGAGCACATCTTGTACCTTGCTCGGGTCAACAACGACACTGTTCTCTGACAAGACATGACCTAGAAAAGAAGATTCTTTGAGCCAGAACTCACACTTGCTAAGCTTCGTGTAGAGTTAGTGATCTCGAAGGCGGCCAAGAACAACACAGAGATGCTCATAATGTTCTTCTTCAGTCTTGGAGTAGATGAGAGTATCATCGATGAATGCCACGACAAACCTGTCGAGTTCCTCCATGAAGACTGTGTTCATCAGATACATGGAGAATGATGGTGCATTAGTCAAGCCGAAGGACATGATAGTGAACTCATAAAGCCTGTAATGGGTTGAGAAAGCCGTCTTTGGAATATCTTTTGATCGGATCTTGATTTGGTGGTAACCCAGCCTCAAGTCAATTTTGGGAACACTTGGGCATCGGTCAATTTATCAAACAGTATATAAATCCGAGGGAGTGGATACATGGACGATAATCAACACACATCAGCAAGGTGATGTCCTTCTTCTTCAAAAAGTGTGTCGGGCATCTGCAAGGTGAGGGCCTCGGATGAATGAAATCCTTCGCAAGTAATTCCTGAATTTGTTTCTTCAATTCCGCTAACTCGTTTGGTGGCATCTGATAAGACCTCTTTGAAATCAGGGCCATACCGAGCAATAACTCAATGGAGAACTACACGGTTCGGTCAGGTGGCATTCCTGACAATTCTTCTGGGAAGACATCAGGAAATTCAAAGATGATTGGAATACATAGGAGATCAGTGGTTGCGACCACTGTAAGAGCACACAAGTGGAGACCACCCTCTCCAAGGTGAAGAGAAACCCGATCACCTAAGGCACCTTTGAGAGAAACGAATCTCTTGGCACAATCAAGCAGAGCACCATATTTGGTTAGGCAATTCATCCCTAATATAGCATGAACTCCTCTAGTGTCAAGGAGGATTACGTTTGCAGGAAACTGAACTCCCTCGATAAGAATAAGTATTCGCACGAATGGTGCTTGTGCAACTTGCCACACAAGCGACGTTTCATACATGGTTGCCACGTACTCACTTCCCGTACATTTGCCTTACGAGACACCCCATATAATCGCCACATGGGTAGATGACCACATATAACTACCATTTTATAGTGGATGTTCATACGTTATTGCTAAGCTATTCACTTTATGTACCATCGCCCTACGGAAAACATCGGGCCCCCTACCTCGCACCAGTTGAGCCCCCAATACTTACTGCTACAAGGATGCGTTCATGCAACATAATGAGAAACAACACAATTGCATAAACAAACAAACCAAGCACGTGTTACATTTAGGGACATAATATAGCAAGTTTATACATATTAGCATGATGAGCTGTAGAAAGAAACTTTAGTGGGTTTGACACACGTACTAAACAATTCTTAGGACGTTGTTTAGGCTATTTAATTAAACCAAGCCTTGATACCACGCTGTGAGCAACCATCCAAACAGTATTCTAAGTAATTATTAAGTCGATCATTTACTTAATCATGACTTCAACAGTTAACTAAATACTATTCTAGTAGTCCTGGCACGTGTTTTGTGTCCAAGATCAGAACACATGCCTTTCCAACATTTATCATTACAAAGTAGCTTAATAATGAGTGAGTAGTTAACATTAAATTACAAGTTCTTAAGCATTTACCAAGTTATTACAATTTACAGCAAAAGAGAGCTAGGAGGAGATAAAAACTGACTCAACTCCTAACCAAAAAAAGAAACTATACAGCGGAAGACTAAAGACTGTACAACAAAAGATGGAGCCAGATGCCCTTAGGCTCTATCACAAAAGCACGACCTTCAAGTTGTTGCCTACTCACGCTCGCCACCCTCGGCAGGCATGAAGTAGCCAAAGACCAACTCCCCCTAGCTGGTAGTACCTAAAATAGCAGCGTGGATATGAAGGTACTCGCAAGACTTAATCCATAATAGGCACTTATAAATAGCCCGACTCCAAAGATTATGTATTTGGATGTTAGCAAGGATGCAGCCACATGGTTAAGTAAATTTCATATGCGAAAGCAAATTTGACATACACATGTGTGAGCATCTATACTTGACCAAAGTAACATACTATCCCATAAATATCAACTGAACATAAAGTAAAAGGAACCATAGGAATAATATATGTAAAGCACCATCTCAACCCATCAACCAGCTCAATCCACATTCGTAACTCTACGACTACTGCATATGGATAGAAGCACACTCATGACTAAAAATGTGGTATTTTTAAATGTTTTTACACCCTACAAGGGGGTACTCCTTTACCTACACGACTTGAGGATCATAAGGCTTGCATGACCACACAGGTCCATACAAGGGGGTACTCATGTCAACCTTTTCCAATAAGCCCCGACTATTTAATCATGCGCCGATAGGTGCCGGGATCGTCCAGAACTACTCCCGGAGAAAAATTAATACCCCAACCAGCCTCATACCCGACACTATCGACACACACGCCAAAAACCCATATCTACAAAGAAAATTGGCTTATCATTCCCATATGCAACATGTAGTAGGCACCGAAAGTGCTAAAGCCAACTGCAACAACGATCGGTGCTTAAACGATGCAAGCGATCTATGGTGTCCAGGTCCCTCTCCCGACCTACCCAAGAGAACTCCACATCCAGGCAGGACACACACTCCTAACACCGCCCACATCTCATCTCATCCTCACCACTCTTTAAACCCACACCATCAACCCATCATTATGATCATTGTGTAAGTAATTAAAGTCTATGCTTGCGAATGATGAAACATTTCACCGCTCGACTTCTACCAAGGACCTAAGTACTTGCTAAGCATCACGAATGACATTTTAAGTTATATTAAACCCAGGCTACAAGGATATAGATAAACAATTATTCAAGATAGGAGAATTAGTGCATTAACATAGGTTCTACCCATCATAAACCCGACATCGACTCGAACTCATCCATACATACATAAAGCGTAATTTATCACATATGATGCATAGATCCAAATTAATAGGAGAAGTATGTTTAGATGCTTGCCTTGCTGCTCAGGTGACCACCTGATGCTACCCGCACAACACTCAAAGAATTCCGGTAGATCGGCATCGCCTTCAACAATGGTCGGGTCATGTAACAGTTCTTCGTTCACTAAACAAAAATGTTTGCAATGATGAGCATGAATGAAGTGCAACAAAGTATGCCTCAATATGCATATGATGAAATTCCATAAACTATGCTTTATAATACATGGAAACATATTTCCTAGATGGCACTAATCATAACATGAATTGTCCAAGAGGTTTCATAATTTTAAAACATGGTATTAATTAACTGTGATCTAATTAAGCCGACACATATTTAGTTAATTAATTAATTAATTATAAAAAGTATTTTGTTGATTTCCAACACTTTTAACATGTAGTTCATACTCATACGAAGTAACGTAACTTTTATGGTTTTTAGAGTTCGTATGAACTTATTATGAAATTTACAAGCTAGGAGCAAAAAAGAAAAATACTGATGAACAGTAACTCTGGAGTCTCTGCATTTTTCTCTGGACTTTCAGGACTACAGAGTCTCCAAAAAATCTTCTGGACACTTCGGATATATTCGAACTCTCCGGACTTTTCAAATTTCTGCAAAAAGCAGTTCTTCATTGGGAAAAATTACCGATTTGATTTGCGAGCTTCTCCCAACCAAAGGGGAATATGTTTGAGACAGTTTATATAGTGTAGAACTCATTCAACTACCTAGCAACTCGATTCCTCACTTAAATCTCATCGAATCTTCTCAATTTCTCTAAAGTTCAAGAATTCAAGAACTTCACATCCCTAGCTCAAAATTCAAAATCCAACCATCCAAACTATGGATTCTTGCCATGGATGCCTAGGGAACTTACCCAAGGGTCCTTGTTGAGGTTGGTGTTCACTGGATGACAAAGGAAACAGAAGAAATCACTCAGGGAAAAGGAAGAACGCCGGTGCTCCTCGTTCTTCAACCAAGAACACCAAAAGACATCAAAATCGGCTCAAATCCTTTGGGGAAATGAAAATGAATTGGATGGATGGGAAGCTCATGAGCTAGGGAACATGTGGATAAGCACATGCATACCTAGACTTCGATTCTTGAGGGAGAAATCTAAGGGAGAAGAGAGAGCTTGAGACGGTAGTGAGTGGGGGAGCTCCTCTCCTATGCTACTCAGGTAGAGCACAAGAGGAGTGAGGGAGAGCACGTGGGGAGGGAGAGAGACAAGGGGTGGGTGGATGCATGTGAGGGAGAGGGAGAGAAGTGGTTGGCCCACCCGGTGGGGCCCACGTATTAGAGAACAGTCCATTTTAGCTGCAAATTCTATTCCTTCGCTCATCTACTTGACTCCAAACAAAGTGCTCTAATGTTCCGAAACAAATTTACTCAAAATTAAATATCATGCTTAAGAAGCATGATTAGGCTTAATTATGTGATTACGGATTTGGGACGTGACACTTGATCATGAAAGCCTCGCTTGTGTACATGTTCAGAAAGTGGGGCATATAGAACTTAAGGAGCCATAATCATCCGATGTTAGTTCAAAGGGAAATCGGGAATACTTGGAAGTTCTCAAGAGAAAGGAAAGGAAGTATGAATTATAACCCTAGATACCAATGATATAGACTTGGATCTTGCCATTTTCTCTTGTAACTCCTGGGTAGTTGATACTAGAATCAAACTGGAGTTTTTGGCAAAATGTGAAGTTGATATATGCATCGGCAATATAGCAAATGGTTGTTGTGTTGGATGATTGGCATTGTAGCTTCATTATTACCCTTGTTGTTTTCAATGAAATAATAGTTATTCTGATCTTAAATTGACAATGACCATAAAATCTACTTTAGAAGTAGAGGATTGTGGATAAATGTTGTTTAGCTTTCTAGCAACTTGGTCCGTCATGATCCATTGGTGAATGGATTTTGAGGATATGTGAGTCTATAACATTGATTGGCCCCACTTTTATTTGGCACTATTGCTTGTGTCATATGAATAAGAGACGCATGGAGAAGCTCCATAGGGATGGCCTTCAAGATTCATTTGATTTTGAATCATTTGACATGTGCGAATCTTGTTTACTTGGCAAGATGACTAAGTTGTCTTTCACCAATCAGGAGAAAGGGTGAGTGAGTTATTAGTTGTTGTACATACAGATGTATGCATGCTCAGGAACTCTATAGCTAAAGTGGTTCTTAGTACAAATGTAAATCCTTTGAAAACGTTTAAGGAGTTTCAGAATGAGGTACAAAATCATACAGGCAAGATAATTACATTCCAGCGATTGGATCGTGGAGATGAATACTTGATCCATGATTTGATGGCCATCTAAAGCAATTTGGACTTGTTTCACAGTTGACTCTGCACGACATGCCTCCATGAAATGGGTGTCTAAATGGATGAACCGTACTTTATTGGACATTGTTCGGTGTATGATGAGCCAATTTGATCTTCCATTGTCTTTCTGGGGTATGCTCTAGAAATTGTTGTTTTCACGTTACAAGGAGTTTCGCCTATAGCTATGGAGGAGACAACATATGTGATATGAACTGGGAAGCATCCTGTATTGTCTTTCCTTAAGGTCTCGGGTTGAGAGGCCTGTGTAAAACATTTGACGTCTGATAAGCTCACTCAAATCAGACAAATGCTTCTTTTTGGGGTATCCTAGGGAAACCAAAGGATATTATTTGTATAACCGAGAACAAGGAGAAGTGTTTGTCGCCTGAAATGGTTTTTTCTGGAGAAAGAGTTTCTCTCAAAGGAAGTTAGTGGGAGAACGGTGCAACTTGAAGTGATTCGAGAATCGTCAGAAAAGTTCCAGCTCCTATTGAACCACAACTAGATGTTGTGGAACATGTTGCGGAGACAACAGGCTCACATCGGTCTGAAAGGGTCAGTCGTGCACTTGAGATGCTTATGTTCCTAACCATGGAGGAGCGTGAGATATTATTGGATAATAATGTGCCCAAGTACTATATGGAAGCAATGGTGGGACCAAACTATAAGAGATGGCTTGAGATCCAAATTAGAATCCATGCGAGAAAACCAAGTTTGGAACTTGGTCGATGCACCCAATGGTGTAGAAACTATTGAGTGTAAATGGGTTTGAAGGAAAATGGGTAGACACTGATGGAAATGTTCGCATCTGCATAGCACAATTGGTGGTGAGAAGTTTCATGGTAATTCAAAGTATTGATTAAGATGAAACATATTGCTCGTTGCAATGCTGAAAGTCTACTGGGATCATCCTAGCAATTGCTGCATATTGCGATATGGCAAATGGACATCAAAACGGTGTTCCTTTATTGAAATCTAAGTTAAGGCATGTATGTGATACTGTCTAATGGTTTTGATGATCTTGAAATATGCTAGGAAGCTATGCATGCTTCGATAGTCCATCTATGGATTGAGGCAAGCATATCAGAGTTGGAATTTTCACTTTGATGTGGTGGTCAAAGGAGTTTGACTCCATCAAGAGTGAGTAAGAACCTTGTGTTTACAACAAGGCTAGTGGGAGGACATTTATATTTCTAATATCATAAATATGTCTGACATATTATTGATCGGGATGACAACCAATGCATTAAGTTTCTCAAATCTTCATTGAGAAATGGTTTCAAGATGAAGTTGTGGGAAAGACAATGTAAATAGGGCATAAAGACCTATATAGATAGATAAAAGGAGGCCAAAGTGTTGGCACTTGCAAGAATTAGTGTGTGGTGACACCTGAAGAGCACGATATCCTGAATAAAATGCCTGGAAAAGGCTAATGAGATTAAGCCGAAGAACACACATTAACAAGGTATTGAAATAGTTCAATATGCAGGACTCCAAGTGAGTTTTCTTGCCAATGCCATGTAGCGTCAGTCTTTGTGAGACTTAGCGTGTTGTGACACCTGATGAGCAGGAAAATCTTGATATCAATCACAAATCCTATTGATAGTCATTAGGAAAAATCATCCTCTAGTACTGGATAAGAACGAGGATGTGACCATGGTTTTTGGAGGAAAGAAAAGGTCATTGTAAATAGTTACATCGATGCTAGATTCCAAAACAACAAGGAATCATGGTGTGGAATCTGGTTTTATGTAAACGATGGAATGGTGAGATAGAATTGTTCCATGCAAGAACCGTTGACTACTCTACAACTATTGCTAAGTACACCACCACTTTTGAAGTCACATTGGAGATTACTTGGATCAGAAAATTAGTTTATGAGTTATGTGTGGTTTGCAATGTGTTTAGTCCAATGGGTCTCTATTGTTGATAGTAGACCTATTGCTCGAGCATTGGGACCATTAGTACCACTTTAATTTCGAGGATGTACTTTGTAATATATACATAATTTTTAATTGAATGGAGAAGTGATGTAAATACATGCATTGAGTATTGGATACCTATTGGATTGGATCTGTTAGCTTATCTAATCCTACAACCTGAAAGAAGGTGCACTATCGAGCAATAAGTATTGGATACCTATGTGACTGGATCTAGTGCAGGTAGGAAAGTTTTCATGATATGCCATGAAGGCAATCATGGAAATGATTGTATCACTTCTATGTTTGTGTTGTCTCGAGTAATTTGTTACTCTGTTCCGTGAATGACCATTACAGATATTGATCAACAAGTACATGACTTGCTCATGAGACTCATTGTTTGATGTCATTCTAAAAGAGTCCCTGGTTTCACATCATCATATGGAACAATGATGATTCACAAACTGGCACATATATTGATTGATGATCATGTTTCATGAATCATTGATATGGAGATATCAAATTAATAATGTGGACACATGTTAGTGAACATGGTGTTGGACAGACCCACCTTGAGACATTATTGGGATAGTTATGTGAAGTTCCATCAGCTGTAGTCTCGAATGGTGTACCTACATAATCCTTTGACCTAAGATTTCATTGATTCCAGAATGTGTAGTAACACTCTTAGGGGCCTCCAAACGCTACTCTGTAACTAGTTAGTTATAAAGGTTGCTTTCGGGTATGTTATGAAATATGTCGTGGGATGTGAGCGATCAAGATGAAATTTGCCCATCCTAGATAACAGGAGAGATATCTCTGGGCCCCTTGAGGTAGTTGGATTGAGAAAGTGCATGGCCATGCCAATATGATTATAGAGTTAATCATATTGAATCCACTACTTCCTCGAGTGAATGGTTGAGCTATCACAAGGGTGGCACGAATCTCACCTTGAGCTTGACTGGTATGTCGCAAAGGGATTGGTGCATGTGTATATCAAGGTTCAGCCGATATGATATTTATGAGTGCTCAGGAGTCAATATGTGCTACTAGGTATAGCTATTGACTTGCAACATGGAAAGGGTTTCCGTGTCACAGCCATTTACACATGAACCTAACGGGTCACACACTTAAAGGCATGGAATTTAAAACTTGCATGAACTGACTCTAGTGCAAGTGCGAGATTGTTGGTGGTATGCCCTAGAGACAATAACGTATGCAGATTGGATCTGCAAATGGGATTTAATATGATTGAATACCCATTAGGGTTTAGAGTCATGATGGAATTTATGTGATTAAAGGCCCATTAGTGTACTCTATATAAGAGGAGGCAGGGGCCATGGGCGAATGAGTTGATTTGACCACCAAAGCCATGGCCACCATCTCTTTCCTGAACTCCCTGTGAAACCCTAGTCGGGCGCACGGTGCTAGCACACTGGCGTACGATGTTACATCCCTGTACGCATGGATACCGTAGAGGCAGTGCTACTATTGCAGCGCTGATCTCCTCGGCATGAAGATCATGGTGCTAATCGTGCTCTCTGATCATGGCACTGGTCGTGCTCTATCGTCAAGGGGCGTGACGCACCCGCTTGGGGATGCTCAAGGAGTGCGAGTGCCTGATCAACAAGGTGGTCGACGAGATCGACTACTTCCTCTTCGTGGTTGACGTTTCCCCCTTGTGGTCGTGGATCATGAGAACGCTGCTCGGAGCCAGTCGGGGACATGATGTACTTGCTCAGCGCTGGTCGAGGGTGAGACGTACCCACTTGGAGCTAGTCGAGAAGAGCTGGCTGGAGAGATGCTTCCTCTACATTGATGCATATCACGTTGGATCACTCCAACTCTTCTTCCGCTACACTACGCATCGAGTGGTAACGACCTATGATCTCCTACTGGTATGGTTTCCTGGTTGAATGCGATAGACAATTTTTTATTGTGCTAGAGTAGCCCTCCCATTCCCCAACATTATACACAATGACACAGCTCGAGGATGTCTCCTCGACTGACGCCATGTCATGACTCGAGGCCACGATCTCATGCATTCCCGTCACATCACATTTAATCGAGGCATTTAATACACAGCGTGCACGTTTTCTCACCGCAATCATGATTTCCTGCCAAGTGAAAGATTCTCACCACTACCCAAAATTTCCTCTGCGACAATCTAACTTTCAAACCGACCAGTGATAAGTTTTCTCCTCTCTGTCCTCTTGTGGGGCTGAGATAATCATTTACAGGCTGATTAGAAAATCTACTTAGATGGAACACCTTCTCGAGGACTCACCTGAGAACTCGAAGGTGTTCGGAATCTCTAGTAGGTGATTTGACAACCCAGAGAAATCGGTTAGATGCTTCATCCTAATTAGGGACATGAATCTTACTCGATAACATGGCTGGACAAAAAGATTATCTTTGCTAGCCATGTACTTCATCCGTCGAAGCCTCATTTAACGTACTGATGGGAGGCTTGACAATGAATACTGGACAATTGCCATATCCGGGAACCTCAGGGTTTCCCGCAATTCTCGGGGCATATCTCTATCTCCAGGAAGGGGTTCCCTCAATGAAAGGAAACTACCAGTAAGTACCCAAGGTATTTCGTAAACAGGAAGGTTTATCTCCAAGAATGGGAAGGAAGACTCCAGAGGACGTACGACACCCCTATATATATACAGAGCCTGGGGCCCCCGTGGAGAACAAGATCCTTTAGAAGTCGAAGAAACCGCTCAAACCTTTCGGCAAGCCTGAAGACACCCGAAGCTGAGCAAGGAAATTGTCAACTAGGTTTAGATCCATCTAGGCTAGACACATACCCCCCTTGTAACAGGCTCAGATCAAAACAAGACAAACATGACATAGGTTATTATCCTGAAGGAGGCTCGAACTTGTATAAAAACCCCCATGTTTTCTTCTATGATTCGTCTACTCGAAGCATCCCCTACCTCTTCAACAAGTTCATTAGGTCGGTGATTCTCAAATCATTGACAACTGGCACTATCCGTGGGGGTCATGACAATAGGCGTTGAAGAGTCTACATGTGGTCGTTTGCCCTTTCCTTCTCGATGGTTGATGGGGGCATGCCCGATCTTTCAAAGGGTAATATGATAAGTTGATTTAGTGGAGCTTTGATGTTGATGATCCAAAGGCTCTAACCAGAATAGATCGAGAACCATCGCAACCACTACACCACCATTCTATGGTTATCAACCATGCTAAGACATGGTTAACCTCGCTAAGAAGGCTTTTCCTCCAAGCGAATTGAGAACACAAGAAAGAACAGGTAGATGCAATCTAAATATTCTAGATTACCAATGAAGTACTCAAGTTGGGGTTCTACAAACCGATATACAACGGAACTGTCTAAAACATAATAATCTAAGCAAAACATGAGCCTAAACTATTATGGCTACTATATATATAGGGAGAACGTGAGGAGGTCAACCTAGGGTTGTGCAGCCGCAGATAGAGGCACACACAACTTGGACTCCGACCCTGCCAGGATTACAAGACCCGACAGGGTCTAAAATGGTGATGCAGCATCTTATTTCATCGACTCTGACTAAGCTATAAGGTATATTTGGTCGAGAATAGATCCATTAGAAAGGGCTCATCATAAGCTTTCCAGCAAGTCCAAGACACCTCAAACGGACTTCGTATGTGAGAGTTATGCCTGTTTTACTGACGTGATGTCCTGGGACACGGAGTAGAAGTTGGAGTTCAACTAGAGGTTGACCTTGAGTCCGAGGAGACTTGGCCTTTGAGTGATGACATCCAGGTAAGATTGTGGTGCTTTTCCTATGTTCCGAAGCAGCAAAACAACACAAAAACTTAGTAGTATTTTATTCTTTACAAAGAAAGTTTGAACAAAAAGGAACGACTTCATTTTGTGTGTATCCAAAGAAGCCATGTCCTCATCATACTCCTCTTCTTCACAACAAACCATCCTCGGTTTGCATATATCATTATCTTGACCGTAAATTTCTACACAAAACAAAATGCGCAATGAACTCTCACTATGTAATATCATAAGTTCTTTATCAAACAATTGTGATTCTCTTTGAAATGATTGTACCTGATAATAATTGGCCATAGTGGATAATATTGGTACAATATTTGCACGTGTCACTTCTTTCTCCCCTTCTTTAAAAGAAGTGATATTGTATCTTAACTTGGTATAAATTTGCATCTTTTGTACAAAACAAGTTGAACCAATTGTTGCGGTGTATGGTAGCAGCCAACAACGCTTCCATTCTTGTGAACTATTCGGTGGGTTGCAAATATAACTAGAAAAATTTGACATAACATTAATGGTGCTACTAATGTCCTCTAAATGATCACTTAGTGGTACAAAAATAGAAGGCTTCATATCTAAACAAATATAAACTCAATGCACCATATACTCTAATTTATCATTGTATTTGCCAATAACATGAAAAGTGTTATGTGACAAGCATGGCAAGTCAGACTTAAGTTTTAAATTCCCCTCTAAACTATTTAGATCACAAAGAACATCAAATTCAATATAACCTAAAGTATTTAGAGAATATAGCAATTTCAGCTCTTCTTGCTCACTAGTAATGCATTGAACATGTTTAATTTTAGAACAACTATTCATTTGTAAATCAGAATTAACACATTCATGAACAAGTTATGGTTGTGATATAAATAAAGCATTACCACACAACTCTTCATTATCACAAGGAACAACAAGCAAATCATCTTGTGACAAAGATAAAACAACAATATGGTCCATGTTGGAGCAAGAATTCATCTTGCCCCAGCAAGTACGGCGAGAGTTTCTTCTAAGGAGGAGACTCAAGCTTGGAGATGAAGTTTAAGAGGAAGGATTACCACAAATGTATTGATGGTAGAAAAAATGGATCCATCTGGGAGGAGTATCACAGTGTGACCTGGTGTGTTTTCACCTATGTGTCTTTCTACTGTCTAGCTCGTGTCCTTAGCCTAGGCGACCATGACCCCCTATTTATAGGGCCGTGGGTAGCTTGGCGTACAAGTTATCACAATGTACAAATATCTGGGATCTGATAGAATTACTGGGCCTTGTCCTTGATAACTACTTTCTATCCTACCTGGGGGATAAATATCCACCATGGTAACTATTGTGGTGCCTGCCCCCTGAAGTGCGGTGAGCTGGTTGCCAATTGCGACCTGGTGTCGCACTGTCAGGGGTGTCAGGATAGCCTCCATTACCCCAGGGTGTCAGAGTGGCGTCCACAAGCCTAGACGTTTAATGCCGGTCACTTCCTTGCAGGCAAAGCATAATCGGTGCTCCCCTTCTAGCAGATCTATCCTAAGGCCTGCTGACTCACCCTGTAGCCTCCAGAAAGTTGACCTGAGTAGCTGGAGATGGGGGTCTCGAGAGGGATGGCTCCGGGAGGCGAAGGCTTCGGGAGGCAGGACTCCGGAATGTTGGGGCTTCAGGAGACCGAGGTTTCAGGGGGGAGGGGGGGGGGGCTTCGGGAGGCTGGGCTTTGGGAGTTGGAGCCTTTGGGAGGCTGGGCTGGTTAAGCCAAGGGAAGGCTTCGTAGGTACAAAGAGGTGGCACGAAGGAGCCTTGATGGCTTTGGAGATCGAGCCTTTAGCTGAGGGTCCGGAGATCAAGGCTACAGAGGGACTTGGATAGTAATCTTCAACCATCATCCTTAGGCTGGTTTATTTTCCCCCAACAATACCCCCTCATTCTCGGGCCCCAATGTTTCGAACGGGGGAGAGGATGTAGAGGAAAACCAACCCCAGCTGGTATAGTTTCAAGGATGCCTGATGGCAATTCCTTGTCCTTAAGAAGTTTTTTCATCGGGAACCATGGGCATCGATGGCGAGGCCCAAGGCTGATGGCGTACTGGTGGTGGCGATCTGCTCTGGAGTTTGTTGGAGCTGGCATGCGTGGTGTTGGGACCCTGGGCCAGAGGGGCGTCGATGGAGGTGGTGTACTCCAGGGTCCATGCCAAGGCCAGTACAGGCTATCCGGATTCCTTCGGTAATGGTTATTCTTGCTTTTTGAGGTCACCAGAGTAGAGGTTACGTGTAGGATTGGGGGACCCTACGTGTTTTGCCTGGTAGGATGAGACATGCCATTGTCGTGTTCTGACTGGACAATGCGAGGGGTCGTTTAGGGTCTTGTGCCCACGCCCCTGTCACGTGCCAAAAGTAGTCTGGGTTATTAATGTGACGGGACGTCCATGTTAGAAAACAAGGTATTCATCGTGGAACGCTACCACATGATGGCAGAACGACCGGGGTATGGCCACGGTCCCCTCAGGCATTCAATGGGGGACGCCGCTGCGTCGATTCTGCTTCATCTTCCTAACTTGCGTGGCTGCTTGGCCCGGGTATAAAGCTGGGGTCACCTAGCTGGATTCTCCACAGCCCTACAAGTGAGTAGTTAACCTTGTCTTGAGTATGGCGTCATCTTCCTCCTTATCCTCTTTGGAGATGTTGATGACCTCGATGGCTTCTTCAGGAGCTGGACCGTTTCGATCGTTCATAGAGGCACCGGTGGCCATGTCGCTTCCATCTCTGCAGGGGAGGTAGCTGCCTGCCGCTCCGACCCGACCCTTGGCTTGGGAGGCCATGCCCGTCAAGATCATCGATATCTCCGATGAAAATGAGGATATCGATTGGGATCTCCTAAGGGGGAGAGCGAGCAGGCATCTGCGGAGATGACAGTGAAGGAGGAGGCCGGGAAGGCAAGAGAGAAGGCCCCGCCGGTGACCTCCTTGGACTCTTCTTCGTCCTTCGACAGCTCAGCTGTCAGCTACTCTATTGGCTTCTGCAGTGGCAAGCCGCAGATGAGGCGCATACGCCATCCCATGCGTGGCCCCTGCCAGGACCCGTAAGAGCTGAAGGTGGTCTCCTGGAGGGAGTTCTTGGTGAAGTCGTGAGGCATTCATGTCTTGCAGTCGACCATGGCCTCACTGTAGGCCCATGGCTTGATTTAGTCACCTTGTACTCTTTGTCACCCTGTTTTGCTCTGTCAGGGTCTATCTTCTTCACAACAATTTATGTACTGTTGCTTTTGTATGGGTGTGTGCCTTCGTTCCTTCGAGTTGTGCTTCTTCATCCCCTTTGTAGGCGATGGCTAGTTTTTCGGATGATCGAGGTACCAAGCCTTAGCATAGATCGTGCCGGTTTCGTTCCTTTTGTCGGAGAGGTGGCCTCAAGAATCTGGTGGTGGTAGATACGTGGGGTAACTAAGGAGGGCCGGGTGAAGCAGTGGCGACCTCGTCACTCCTGGTTATTGTGTACTCCTCCGGGTCAGCACTGGTAGGGCCTTTTTCTAAATTTGTTCCAGATTTTTGATCCAGTGAAGTCCATCTGGAACCTTTGGAGACAAGATCCGGAGGGGGTCCTCGACCCTTCGGGTTCCATAGCCACTGCCGGCTTCAAAGGTGATATGTTTAAAGCATGGCGACAGTGTGTTGGAGGTGAAGCCGAAGGATAAATTGGAGAGGTGGTCTGCGACCCCCTCGGCCCTTCACCACTGCCCCGCTCTGGACGTAGTCTGTCCTGAGACTAGCGACGGTGTGTCGGAGGCAAAGCCGAAGGCTAGGCAGGAGAGGTGGTCCGCGACCCCCTTGGCCCTTAGCTGCTGCCTGGCTCCGTAGGTACTCCGTCCGGACCCTGGTGATGGCGTGTGAGAGGCGAAGCCGAAGGCTAGGCGAGAGGGGTGGTCCGCGACCCCCGTGGCCCTTAGCCACTAGCTGGCTCTGGAGGTACTCTGTCCGGAGCCTGGCGATGGCGTGTTAGAGGCGAAGCCAAAGGCTAGGCGGGAGGGGTGGTCCACGACCCCCTCGGCCCTTAGCCACTGCTCAGCTCCAGAGGTACTTCGTCTAGAGCCTAGCAACACCTTGTTGGAGGCAAAGCCGAAGGCTTGGCGGGAGAGGTGGTCTGCGACCCCCTCGGCCCTTAGCTACCGCAATGAATTTGCAGCCTCTGTAATGGATAGTCGAGGGTGCCACTCTATTTCCCGTGTCATGCAGCGTGGGTTTTATTAAATATCAGTATAATTTTCACAAGATGACGTATGAAATGTGTCTTTAAAGGAGATGGTAGGGTAATGATTTTACCTTTTACCATATGTGTTTTAGTCACGCGGGTCATACCTTTCCCTATAGGGAAGGGGATATTTGTACCCCTTTGATCTGTGTGATGTGCCCTTTGGAGGCCAGCAGGTTTCGTACCCCTTTTGCACAGAGGCATTTGCCTTCAAGATGTCAAGGTAATCTTCCTGTTAGGTCCTTTCAGAACCTTTCCGCCCAACGGAGTTTTCGAAAAACATCCCCATTGTAGGGGTTTTGGAAGTCTCTCCGTTTTGGCAGAGGTTTGGCAAATTCTCCGTGGTGCGGAGGTTCTGGTAAAGCTCTCCATTTTTGCGAGAGGTTTTGTAAAACTCTCCATTGTGCGGAGGTTTTTAGAAGTCTCTCCATTTTGGGGGAGGTTTGGTAAAATCTCCATGGTGCGGAGGTTTTGGTAAGGCTCTCCATTTTTGCTGGAGGTTTTGTAAAATTCTCTGTTGTGCGAAGGTTTTTGGAAGTCTCTCTGTTTTGGTAAAGGTTTGGTAAACTCTCTGTTGTGCGGAGGTTTTTTGAAGTCTCTCTATTTTTGGCAGAGGTTTGGTAAACTCTCCGTTGTGCGGAGATTTTTTGAAGTTTCTCCGTTTTGGCGGAGGTTTGGTGAAGCTCTCCGTTGTGCAGAGGTTTTGGTAAAGCTCTCTATTTTTGCCGGAGGTTTTGTAAAACTCTCCATTGTGCCGAGGTTTGGTAAAGCTCTCCGTTGTGAGGAGGTTTAGGTAAAGCTCTCCATTTTTGCAGGAGGTTTTGTAAAATTCTCCATTGTGCTGAGGTTTGGTAAAGCTCTCCGTTGTGAGGAGGTTTTGGTAAAGCTCTCCATTTTTCCCAGAGGTTTTGTAAAATTCTCCGTTGTGCCGAGATTTGGTAAAGCTCTCCGTTTTTGCTGGAGGTTTTGTAAGAATCTACGTTTTTGTCGAAGGTTTTGTTAAACACTCCGTTGTGCGGAGGTTTGGTAATGCTCTCCATTTTTGTCAGATCTTTTGTAAGACTCCTTGTAATGTATTAATGCCGAAGACCCTACACACTATCAGAGCTAAGCAATACCTTCCAGGAAACCTAGGCAGTCCTATCTTTCAGGTGACCTAGGCATGCTACGTCCGCAATGTGTAGGCTTATCGTGCTCTCGAGGAAACACTCGGGGTGCACCGCAACACTATCCACCAAGGATGTGCCCTGGCGCATGGCATTTATACGACTGTAACACCCAAAATTCAAATTTTTGCAATAATTTAAAACTTTCTTAGATTTAACTCAGGTGTTGCAACTTAGCTCAATAGGAAATTAATTTCTAAAATTAACATGGTCTAGGTTAATTGTTTGATTGCATTCATGCCGTTGTAGATGCAATAAGGTTTTATTGGGTGGAAAAAGTTTGCAAAATTTTGCTAGGTTTCGCCGCTTTAAAACCCCCATTGGAACATTTGATGAAATTCATTTGGAAAAAGAATTTCTAAAAGGAAAAATGCCCTCGGGCCGATTCTTTCTCCCTCGGCCCATTTTTCCCTCCCCTTCTCCTTCTCTTGTGGGCCGTCTTCTCTTCCCCCGCGCCGGCCCATCGGCCGAGCCGGCCTACAGCCGCCCCCCAGCCGGCCTCTTCCGCCGACCCCCTCTGTCGGGTGGACCCCGCACTGAGCCGCCCGCGCCGAGCCGCTCCGCCCGAGCCGCGGCTCTGCTTCTCCCACCTCCCCTCCGGCCGCCGGCCGTTTTTCCCAAAATCCACCACCGCCGATTCAAATTCGAGCCCCCGCGCACTACCTCGCCAATTAATCACCGCTGCTGGGTTCCACGCCCCCTATTCCCTCTTCCCCTACGGTTTCCCCTCTCCATAGCTCGATTGAATGCGAGGGAACCGACGCCATTCAAAGCCATGGCCGCCGGCCATTTTCTTCAAATTCCGGCCGATCCCCTCCCCCTCTCTCGTATTTAAGTCGACCATCGTCTTCCTGGTGACTTTCCGTGCTTTTGCAACCGTTTCCCCCTCTTCTTCCGCTCGGATTCGAACCCGGCGCCGTCTCCTCCATTCCACCGGTGAGAAGCTCGCCGCCGCCTTGCTTCACCGTGCTGAACCCTTTTTTTTTACTTTAGTCTTCGCTTCTTTGGTGTCGCAGGACACCGGGCGACGCTTCCGGACGCTCCTTGGTGTCTCTCCCGCCACCGAACGCCTTCGCACCGAGCTCCAAGGCCGCCGCCTGTTCTTCCCCGTCGCCGGCCATCACCCGGATTATCTCCGCCTCTGTGAAGCCGCGGTATGCACTCCTCGTGAGCTCCTCCTCCGTTTGAAAGTCATTCCGTCGCATTTCGTGGCCGTTTGCGTGATTCCGGTGCGGTTCCGGCCATTCCGCCGCCGCCGGCTGGCCGCCGCCGTGTCTGCGCCACCGGTCCGAGCTCCCCCTGTTTCCCACCTTCGGATCCGTGATGGATGGCCCAGATTAGATGCTCCAATACCCCTTCGCCTAGCCAATTCCGTTGCGACACGTGTGTTATGTAATCCCAGTTGGCAAAGAACCGCCACCTCATCGCCCTGTAAGCCGGCCACCTCAGCCTTTTTGCCCGCGTAGCAATGCCACATCATCATCCATATACCCAGTCAGATTTATATTTGTTTTAATTCGGGAAAAGTGGTATTTTTTGCACTTTAGCCCCTAGACTTCTCTGTAACCTCATAAAAGCTATGTACTTTTATAGAAACCCCCTGGATTTGTTTTATAAATAGGATTTTCAGTATAAAAATGTTCTCATGTTAGATTGTGTGCTCGTGTAGACGATTCAGTCCAGGAGTTCGGCAACTTTCAAGAGGAAGATTTTAAGGGACCTGTGCAACACTTCGACGAAGGCAAGTGTCTTGACCATGTTGCAAACCCAGTTTTACATCAAGTAGTCTTTCTCAAAATATGCATGATGCTTTACAAAAATGGGTAGTATAGCAAATACTAGTGTTGGATATAGATGCTTTATCCATACAAGATCATCATGTTTTTGCTTAGCCATTCTTTAGATGAACATGTAGCGTGTAGGATGATGAATCTTGAGTTATGAACTAAAAATTGATATAGGAAGAATATCATGGAAAATTAATGTTGTTAAGGGAGTTAACAACAGAGATAATTGGGGTTCTGGGCAAGAAAGGGCTACTTCTCCCGACATGGTTGGTTGTTTGGTTGTTGGGTAGTATACCCTTATGGGGTTATTGGAGGTCTTGCCCAGACCATTTTAAGGACCGGTTCATGGAGCGAACACCCATGGCAAACAAGGCAACCACGAGACCAATATGGTACGGCTTGGCCTAGTAATTAGATGTTCTCCCTGGGTTGTATGAGCCAATCGGATGTGTAGATAAGGAAGGGTTACTTCCCGATTCTACCCGGCACAAGAGGGGGCCTCTGGGGTGGAGGGTTACTCCACTTATGTACGGCGGTGAAACCTCAGTGGGCAAGTGCATTCTGGGAGACTCTCTGAAAAAGCCTCGTAGTGATCTCTTGGCGCACACCCCGGAAGTGTGTAAGGTACCATCAGGTGCCGACAACAGAGAAGATCACGACTCATGGGTAAAGTGCACAAACTCTGCAGAGTGTCAAATTGAATATTCAGCCGTGCTCACGGTTATGAGCAGCCTGGACCCTCGCATGATTAGTCGGGGTGGGTGTTTTTCTTGGTCTGGGAATTGGGTTGAATTCCCGGAGGTTAAAGAAAATCTTTGGTACATCTTTTCTCGGTTAAAATAAAATTTGTTTCCGTAGTTCAGGGCTAAAAACCAGCTTTTATGCAAATGAAACCCTAGATTAGGAAAACCTTGTCTCAAGCCACCATATTAGATTCATTTGTTTTCCCCCACTTGTTGAGTATTGGAAATACTCACGCTTGCTGTTTCAGAAGGTGACGCCTTTGAAGATTTTCCTGAGGATGACTTCCCCGAGGATGATGCCGAGTTCTAGGCTTGTGGAACCTCTCGGTCGGCTGCCTGTTGGTTTGGAGCTGCGCCGTTCCCTTTTTCCGCTGTGGTGTTCTTTTCTTTAGACCCGTGGGTGGTCATTTTGTAATATTTTAGCGTTGTAATAAGAAACACTGTGTCTGTTACACTAATGAAGTCGCTATATGTATGAATAACTGATCCTGACATACATATAGTTTACATCTGGTTTTGGTCTTTAAACCGGGTGTGACAGAAGTGGTATCAGAGCCGTGTTGACCGTAGGTCGCAAGCCTAGCTAGAAATGGTCGCGTAATAAGGATTAATTTATAAAAAAATTATATTTGCAAAATCTTCATTTACCCTTGAGCTTCATTTTACTGCTTTATTGAAAATGTTTTTCTGATTCTCTCTTGTTTCCAAACTGTAGATGGCTCGTGTCAAGCAGACTGCCCGCAAGACCACCGGCGGCTATGTTCCTCCCCGTGCCCCGGCCACCTTTGCACCCAACGCCTCTGCTGGACCTAGCCGTGGAATCACCATCCCTAAGAACGGAAGCAAGAAGCTGTACCATTCCAAGGGATTCGAAGCAGGAAAGGCACCAATGATACTGGTGGAAATGCTGCAGCGTCTAGGGTACACCAAGGCGCCTGTCTACCACGGTCTTCGCCAGATTTATCCAGGACGTGAGGAGTGGACAGTGGAGGTGTGCCTCTACGGTTCCCCGGAAGGTGACGACAATTATGAGATCATGGGCATCCACAAAGCCATGGCCGTCCGTGCAAGCTTCGAGGCGGTGATCCGAGACGCAGCAAGGCAGGCACTGGCTCGGGTCTGTGAGCGCCACAGGAGCGCTCTGAGGGGGACCTCCTATGACTACTTCCCTCGTCTAGAGCGTGGAAGCCGGGACATCAAGGTGAAGGCAACCACCCACGAGCACAGCGGTGTGGCTCGAGAGCTGGTGCTGCTGGCCACCACACTGCACGAGGACTTGGATGAAGCCTTGGACGAACTTCAGGACACCCACAAGCGCCTTCGTGATGCCGAAGCACAGATCAGGGAGCTGCAGAAGAGCCTCAATGGGTTGTCCAGCTCTTCCGACTTAGAGGACCAGTCCGTTCGCTCGCCCTCTCCCAAGAGGCCACGCCGCAGCGATCCTTCCAGTGAGGAGTCTTCGGAGGACGGCGACCAGTCAACTGCCAAACCATCTGCTGGGTCGCATGCTTAGGAGAGTACCTGAAGCCAGTTTAATAAGTCGTCTAAACCGTTTGTGTTGTCTAGTCCTGGTGTCGTCGTGTCTGTTTTGTGATCATGTTATGAGTTGGATCTTTTTGTGATTGTCGATGTAAGGTGGATGCTCTTTCTCCACATTGCATCAGTTATCTTATAATAAATAGTTGGGAGTCTTTTTGCTCTTGTTCTTCCTGTCTCAGTCATATCTTGTCGTCTTGGCTTTTTCCTCCGTTCCCTGCTCATACCTTGGCAACCAGCAGATGGTGAACACCAAGAGAAACCCCCGCGCCAGCAACAACGAAGTCAACAACAACCAGCAACTGCCTCCTCCTCCTCCACCACCTCAATTGAACATGGAGCAAATGATGGCCATGCAAACGCAAATCCTTCAAGGACTAGCTCAAACTATGGCAAATATGCAGCAGGCCCCCGTGCGCATGCAAGCCCCTCCTCCTCCGCCGCAGAATAAGTTGGGAGAGTTTATGAGAACCAAGCCCCCAGTATTCTCAAAGGCTATGGAACCAAAGGATGCCGATGACTGGTTGAACGCCACGGAGAAGAAGCTCCTAATAGCTCAGTGCAACGACAGGGAAAAGGTCTTGTTTGCTTCACACCAACTTTCCGGGCCCGCGGCTGATTGGTGGGACGCATACGTCAATGCCCATGAAGACGCACAAACCATCACATGGGCGGAGTTTCAGACCAGTTTCCGCACTCACCATATACCAGCTGGGGCAATGAAACTCAAAAAGAAGGAATTTCATGATCTTAAGCAGAGAGCTATGTCTGTAAGTGAGTATGTGGCAAAGTTCACACAACTATCAAGGTATGCCCCCGAGGATGTCGATACAGATGAGAAAAAGCAGGAACACTTCCTAGAGGGCCTGAATGATGGTATCCAATATGCATTGCTTCCCCAAGATTTCGCAAGCTTCCAGGCTATGGTAAATAAAGCCCTGGTGGTGGAACACAAACGCCGCCAGATGGAGCATAAGAGAAAGATGTCTTCTCAAGGCCAAGGCTCAAGCAGTCGCTCCCGACCCCGCTATAACCCACCTCAACAAGGACCCATGTTCCGCCAATAGAACCAGCACCAGAACCAGAACAAGCTACAGATGCAAGCTCAGCGCTCAAATTTCCAAGCCCCTCGTCAGACCCAACCCCCGACGCCTCAACAGAAGTTTGGTGATCAGGCACCTTCCACCGGAAAGGCATGTTTCGTCTGTGGTGAAGTAGGGCACTATGCCAATAAATGCCCAAGGAAGAAACCCAGCAACTCTCCTGTGCAGTATGGCAATGGGAATGCTCCAAAGCAGGGACAACATCAAGCTCCAGGCCGCAATGGGAACCCGGCACCAGCTCCAACCAACCGGGCTCAATAGAATTACGCGCGTGGGCGAATCAACCATGTCACTACTGAAGAAGTCCAAGGGGCGCAAGATGTGGTGCTTGGTATGTTCCTTGTCAACTCAAACCCAGCATCAGTTTTATTTGATTCAGGAGCATCACATTCATTCATCACTGCAAGATATGTTGCAAAGTATAATCTGCCAATTGTAAATATGAAGCAGCAAATGATTATTAGCTCTCCTGGAGGAGAGATTAGGGCAAAGTATATATGCTCAAAGCTAAGCCTTTGTATAAGGGGGGTAGATTTCTTAGCCAACCTTATAGTTCTGGAATCCAATGGGATTGATGTCATACTGGGAATGGACTGGCTGGCGAAATATAAGGGAATCATAGACTGCGCCAGAAGAGCAGTTCAACTGACTAAGCAAGAAGGCACGCAGGTCGAGTTTGTTGCAGCTATACCCTCGACAGAGGAAGGCTCACTAAATCAAATGAAGGGTATTCCTATCGAAGAGATCAGTGTGGTGAATGAATTCCCGGACGTATTTCCCGATGATCTTCTAGGTATGCCGCCAGATCGTGAAATAGAATTTGTGATTGAATTAGTGCCAGGAACTGCACCTATATATAAGAGACCTTATAGAATGGATGCCAATCAGTTGGCAGAGCTCAAGGAGCAAATCCAAGAGCTGTTAGACAAAGGGTTTATCCGCCCTAGTTCTTCACCCTGGGGAGCTCCGGTCATCTTTGTACCCAAGAAAGATGGAACGCAAAGGATGTGTATTGACTATTGGGCTCTCAATGAAGTAACTATCAAGAACAAATACCCACTGGCTCACATTGATGGTCTGTTTGATCAGTTGAAAGGGGCGTGTATTTTCTCCAAGATTGATCTTCGGTCCGGATACCACCAGTTGAAAATTCGCGCTTCGGATATTCCAAAGACCGCGTTCGTCACCCTATATGGCCTTTATGAGTTCACGGTAATGTCTTTTGGCTTGACAAATGCACCAGCATACTTCATGTACCTAATGAATAAAGTCTTCATGAAGTTTCTGGACAAGTTCGTCGTAATGTTTATTGATGATATCCTGGTCTTCTCCAAGGGCAAGGAAGAACACAAGGAACACTTAAGGATGGTATTACAGAAACTCAGGGAGAACCAACTTTATGCCAAATTGAGTAAGTGTGAGTTCTGGTTGACGGAAGTACCCTTCCTTGGTCATATTATTTCATCGGGAGGTGTGTCCGTAGATCCGTCCAAAGTAAGGGATGTACTAAACTGGAAAACCCCGCAGAATGTTTCGGAGATCCGCAGTTTCTTGGGTTTAGCAGGGTATTACCGCCGATTTATAGAAGGTTTTTCCAAGATAGCGAAACCAATGACAGAACTACTAGGAAAAGGAGCAGAATTCAAATGGATAGCCGCTCGAGAAGCCAGTTTCAATGAATTGAAGAAAAAGTTGACCACCGCGCCAGTTCTTATCATGCCAGACACCCAGACGTCGTTCTCGGTGTATTGTGATGCATCTCGACAAGGGTTGGGATGTGTGCTTATGCAGGAAGGTCATGTGGTAGCATATGCATCTAGGCAGTAAAGAAAACATGAGGAAAATTATCCGACCCACGATTTGGAATTAGCTGCAGTAGTTCACGCCCTGAAAATTTGGAGGCACCACCTCATTGGCAACTGATGTGAAATATATATGGATCATAAAAGCCTAAAATATATTTTCACCCAACCGGATCTTAATTTGCGGCAACGTAGATGGTTGGAACTAATCAAGGATTATGATGTGGGAATACATTACCACCCTGGGAAAGCAAACGTTGTGGCAGATGCCCTGAGTAGGAAGGGATATTGCAATATGACTATGTTGCGAGGAAGTCAGCCGGAATTATGCAAGGAATTTGAGAGATTAAATTTAGGTTTTATTGCCGACATGGATGCAACAGTAATAGAAATGAAGTCACAATTGGAACAAAACATCCGAAAAGGACAATGGGAAGATGAGAAAATAAAGGAGATCAAACAACTCATAAAAACAGATAAGGCACCGGGTTTCTCGGAAGATAATCAAGGAACAGTGTGGTTTGGGAAAAGGATTTGTGTACCCAACCAGAAAGTTTTGAAGGATTTAATTTTGCGAGAAGCACATGATTCTGCACATTCCATTCACCCCGGGAGCACTAAGATGTATCAGGATCTGAAAGAGTATTATTGGTGGTATGGTATGAAGAGAGATGTTGCAGAATATGCGGCTTTGTGCGACACCTGTCAGAGAGTAAAGGCAGAACATCAAAGGCCAGCAGGATTATTGCAACCCTTGAAAGTTCCAGAGTGGAAGTGGGAAGAAATTGGTATGGATTTCATCGTCGGGTTACCCCGCACTCAAGCAGGCTACGATTCTATCTGGGTAGTGGTGGATCGCTTAACGAAGGTTGCGCATTTTATCCCAGTCAAGACAACATATTCAAGTGCGAAACTTGCCGAGTTGTATATGTCAAGAATTATGTGTCTACATGGGGTACCCAAAAAGATTGTGTCGGACAGAGGTACCCAATTTACCTCTCGCTTCTGGCAGAAACTACACGAATCTTTGGACACTAAACTGAACTTCAGTTCCGCATATCACCCCCAAACCGATGGACAGACAGAGAGGACCAACCAAGTGTTGGAAGATATGTTAAGAGCCTGCGCCTTGAAGTACAAGCAGAGTTGGGATAAAAGCTTACCATATGCAGAGTTTTCTTACAATAACAGCTACCAAGCCAGCCTCAAAATGTCTCCATATGAAGCTTTGTATGGTAGAAGGTGCAGAACTCCGCTGTATTGGAACAAAACTGGAGAAAGCCAAGTGTTTGGGCCAGAAATTCTTAGAAGAGCAGAAGAACAGGTTCAGGTCATACGGGAAAACTTGAAGGCCGCACAGTCCCGACAAAAGAGCTATGCGGATAATCGACGGAGAGGATTGACCTTTGAAGTGGGGGATATGGTGTATTTGAAAGTCTCACCTATCAGAGGTCTCCGCAGGTTCAAGGTTAAAGGAAAATTGGCACCCAGGTACATTGGACCATTCAGGATAATCGCTAGACGTGGAGAGGTAGCCTATCAGCTGGAACTGCCATCTACGCTGGCTGACGTGCATGATGTATTTCATGTATCTCAATTAAAGAAATGTTTAAGAATGCCAGAAGAACAGTTACCCCTGGAAGAAGTGGACCCAAAAGAAGATCTGACCTATGCAGAATATCCTATCAGAATTCTAGACACTGTAGAGCGAACAACGAGAAGAAAGGCTATTAGAATGTGCAAAGTTCAATGGAGTCATCACTCGGAAGATGAGGCAACCTGGGAGCGAGAAGATGATCTGAAGGCAGAATTCCCGCAGTTATTTGAAGATCAACCCGAATCTCGAGGGCGAGATTCATCCTAAGGGGGGTAGGTTTGTAACACCCAAAATTCAAATTTTTGCAATAATTTAAAACTTTCTTAGATTTAACTCAGGTGTTGCAACTTAGCTCAATAGGAAATTAATTTCTAAAATTAACAAGGCCTAGGTTAATTGTTTGATTGCATTCATGCCGTTGTAGATGCAATAAGGTTTTATTGGGTGGAAAAAGTTTGCAAAATTTTGCTAGGTTTCGCCGCTTTAAAACCCCCATTGGAACATTTGATGAAATTCATTTGGAAAAAGAATTTCTAAAAGGAAAAATGCCCTCAGGCCGATTCTTTCTCCCTCGGCCCATTTTTCCCTCCCCTTCTCCTTCTCTTGTGGGCCGTCTTCTCTTCCCCCGCGCCGGCCCATCGGCCGAGCCGGCCTACAGCCGCCCCCCAGCCGGCCTCTTCCGCCGACCCCCTCTGTCGGGTGGACCCCGCACTGAGCCGCCCGCGCTGAGCCGCCCGCGCCGAGCCGCTCCGCCCGAGCCGCGGCTCTGCTTCTCCCACCTCCGGCCGCCGGCCGTTTTTCCCAAAATCCACCACCGCCGATTCAAATTCGAGCCCCCGCGCACTACCTCGCCAATTAATCACCGCTGCTGGGTTCCACGCCCCCTATTCCCTCTTCCCCGACGGTTTCCCCTCTCCATAGCTCGATTGAATGCGAGGGAACCGACGCCATTCAGAGCCATGGCCGCCGGCCATTTTCTTCAAATTCCGGCCGATCCCCTCCCCCTCTCTTGTATTTAAGTCGACCATCATCTTCCTGGTGACTTTCCGTGCTTTTGCAACCGTTTCCCCCTCTTCTTCCGCTCGGATTCGAACCCGGCGCCGTCTCCTCCATTGCCACCGGTGAGAAGCTCGCCGCCGCCTTGCTTCACCGTGCTGAACCCTTTTTTTTTTACTTTAGTCTTCGCTTCTTTGGTGTCGCAGGACACCGGGCGACGCTTCCCGACGCTCCTCGGTGTCTCTCCCGCCGCCGAACGCCTTCGCACCGAGCTCCAAGGCCGCCGCCCGTTCTTCCCCGTCGCCGGCCATCACCCGGATTATCTCCGCCTCTGTGAAGCCTCGGTATGCACTCCTCGTGAGCTACTCCTCCGTTTGAAAGTCATTCCGTCGCATTTCGTGGCCGTTTGTGTGATTCCGGTGCGGTTCCGGCCATTCTGCCGCCGCCGGCCGGCCGCCGCCGTGTCTGCGCCACCGGTCCGAGCTCCCTCTGTTTCCCACCTTCGAATCCGTGATGGATGGCCCAGATTAGATGCTCCAATACCCCTTCGCCTAGCCAATTCCGTTGCGACACGTGTGTTATGTAATCCTAGTTGGCAAAGAACCGCCACCTCATCGCCCCTGTAAGCCGGCCACCTCAGCCTTTTTGCCCGCGTAGCGATGCCTCATCATCATCCATATACCCAGTCAGATTTATATTTGTTTTAATTCGGGAAAAGTGGTATCTTTTGCACTTTAGCCCCAGACTTCTCTGTAACCTCATAAAAGCTATGTACTTTTATAGAAACCCCTGGATTTGTTTTATAAATAGGATTTTCAGTATAAAAACAATTCGGTAATTCTCGGAAATTCAAGTAATTTGCATAATAGCCCCTATATCTTCAAAAGCTCATAACTTTTTGCTCGTAGCTCCGATTTAGGCGATCTTTGCGCTCATATTCTCGTAGCGACGTGTAGAATCTGTTTATAGGGTTTTTCTCTAGTTTTAGGAATGTTTGGTGTACTGTTCTCATGTTAGATTGTGTGCTTGTGTAGACGATTCGGTCCAGGAGTTCGGCAACTTTCAAGAGGAAGATTTTAAGGGACCTGTGCAACACTTCAACGAAGGCAAGTGTCTTGACCATGTTGCAAACCCAGTTTTACATCAAGTAGTCTTTCTCAAAATATGCATGATGCTTTACAAAAATGGGTAGTATAGCAAATACTAGTGTTGGATATAGATGCTTTATCCATACAAGATCATCATGTTTTTGCTTAGCCATTCTTTAGATGAACATGTAGCGTGTAGGATGATGAATCTTGAGTTATGAACTAAAAATTGATATAGGAAGAATATCATGGAAAATTAATTTTGTTAAGGGAGTTAACAACGAAGATAATTGGGGTTCTGGGCAAGAAAGGGCTACTTTTCCCGACATGGTTGGTTGTTTGGTTGTTGGGTAGTATACCCTTATGGGGTTATTGGAGGTCTTGCCCAGACCATTTTAAGGACCGGTTCGTGGAGCGAACACCCATGGCAAACAAGGCAACCACGAGACCAATATGGTACGGCTTGGCCTAGTAATTAGATGTTCTCCCAGGGTTGTATGAGCCAATCGGATGTGTAGATAAGGAAGGGTTACTTCCCGATTCTACCCGGCACAAGAGGGGGCCTCTGGGGTGGAGGGTTACTCCACTTATGTACGGCGGTGAAACCTCAGTGGGCAAGTGCATTCTGGGAGACTCTCTGAAAAAGCCTCGTAGTGATCTCTTGGCGCACACCCCGGAAGTGTGTAAGGTACCATCAGGTGCCGGCAACAGAGAAGATCACGACTCGTGGGTAAAGTGCACAAACTCTGCAGAGTGTCAAACTGAATATTCAGCCGTGCTCACGGTTATGAGCAGCCTGGACCCTCGCATGATTAGTCGGCGTGGGTGTTTTTCTTGGTCTGGGAATTGGGTTGAATTCCCGGAGGTTAAAGAAAATCTTTGGTACATCTTTTCTCGGTTAAAATAAAAATTTGTTTCCGTAGTTCAGGGCTAAAAACCAGCTTTTATGCAAATGAAACCCTAGATTAGGAAAACCTTGTCTCAAGCCACCATATTAGATTCATTTGTTTTCCCCCACTTGTTGAGTGTTGGAAATACTCACGCTTGCTGTTTCAGAAGGTGACGCCTTTGAAGATTTTCCTGAGGATGACTTCCCCGAGGATGATGCCGAGTTCTAGGCTTGTGGAACCTCTCGGTCGGCTGCCTGTTGGTTTGGAGCTGCGCCGTTCCCTTTTTCCGCTGTGGTGTTCTTTTCTTTAGACCCGTGGGTGGTCATTTTGTAATATTTTAGCGTTGTAATAAGAAACACTGTGTCTGTTACACTAATGAAGTCGCTATATGTATGAATAACTGATCCTGGCATACATATAGTTTACATCTGGTTTTGGTCTTTAAACTGGGTGTGACAAAGACCGAAGCAATGTAATACCTTCCAAGAAACCTAGACTTGATGCCTTAGCAGTGACCTAGGTATGCTGCACCCGCGGTATATAAGCATGTCGTGCAACGAGGATTTCTTGCGACAGCATTCCTCAGAGCACCGCATCCTCACATCAGGGTAGTCCCTTGATATGTAGCGTCCACACACTATCGAGGCTACACAATACCTTCCAGGAAACCTAAGTAGTCTTGCCTTCCAGGTGACCAAGGCATGCTACGCCC
The DNA here is from genome assembly GCF_958298935.1 of Phragmites australis. Taxonomy (NCBI): domain Eukaryota; kingdom Viridiplantae; phylum Streptophyta; class Magnoliopsida; order Poales; family Poaceae; genus Phragmites; species Phragmites australis. The sequence continues at coordinate 12,496,533 of NC_084942.1, read as the reverse complement.
GCGGTGTGTGGGCTCCACTGCCTACCAGGCAAAGCCTACCCTCCGGGAAACCTTTTTCGGTGACCTTGGGTTTAGGCAACCAATGCTTACTTGTGTGTGGGCTTGTCATGCCTCCGGAGATATCCCCTGGGGGCGCTGCAACTACATTACCAAGGAAGTCCATTGATAACCAGCATCCACACACTATCGAGGCTATACAATACCTTCCAGGAAACCTAGGAAGTCTTACCTTCCAGGTGACCTAGGCATGCTACACCTACGGTGTGTTGGCATGTCGTGCAACAAGGATTCCTTGTAATAGGATTCCTCAGAGCACCGCATCTCCACCGCCGAGGACATCCCCCGGGGCGTAGCTTCGACACCCAAGGCTATCCAAATGCCTTTCAGGGCACCCAGGGCATAATCTGCCTTCCAGGTGACATAGGCATAAGCGGCGCCTGCGGTGTGTGGCCTCACTGTCTACCGAGACTACGCAATGCCTTCTAGGAAATCTAGGCAGTCTTGCCTTCCAGGTGACCTAGGCATGCTACGTCCGTGGTACGTGGGCTTGTCATGCCACACAAAGATGTCCCACAGGTGGCGCCGCAACACTGTCTATCAAGGAAATCCCTGTATACGTGGCAACTACACTTTCGAGGCCACACAATGCCTTCCAGAAAACCTGGACAGACCCACCACCTAGGTAACCTAGGCACGATGCGTCTGTGGGAGTGTAGGGATTTTGCATGGTTATACTAGCTAAGTTTTGCAGTGTACTATTGGCAATAAGAAGTTGATTGTAGTATAAGACATAGCTAGGTTATATAACTATTCATACTAAATGAGGATATAAGTTAAGTTCTACTGCTTCTACCTAGTGGCTATCTATTGCAAAAAGACTTCTACCAGTAAGGTTGGAAGAGGCGGTGCTTGACCCTCTCAACCCTTAGGTGTTGCCTAGCTCCAGAGGTAATCTGTTCGGAGCCTAGCGACGACGTGTTGGAGGAGTTGTCGAAGGCTAGTCGAGAGAGGCGGTCCTCAATCGCCTTAGCCCTTAGCCGCTACCCGGCTCTGGAGGTACTCCATCCGGAGCCTGGCGACGGCGTGTCCCTGACTCAGTTCTCATTGCTGGATCTGGTACCGTTGGTAGTAGGGTTGGTAGTGATGGTGCAAGGTTGAGCGACCGGGGATTTGCCCAGGAGTTTTCCCCAGGCTCTGAACCCTGCGTCGTCCTTCGCTGGCTCCTTCTGTGGCCAGATATTCTGCTTGCCTTCCAAGGTATTCCATCCGGAAGGTCATGAGGGTGCGGCAGTCATTGGTGTTATGGCCGTGCCCTGGTCCGTGCAAGATGCACATGTGTGCCCCGGGGGCAACGGAGCTTGGAGTTGTCATTGGGGTCATTGCCGAAGGATGTGTGTCCCGGAGCCTATGGTTTCCCCAGGGTCTCCTTCCCCTTTGGGGACCGTCGAGGCTGTCCGGTGAACTGTCTTTTGGAGCTGAAGTGGTTCTGACTATGCCTTGCGTCTCCTTGGAACCCTCTTTTGCCTCAGGGGCCCAAGGAGGACATTGGGTGGATAGACTTTCTGAAGATGTTGGCTAGCTCGGGGTATCTTAGGTGTTGTCGAAGGGGATACTTCGGGACCAAGCCCAGGAACACTCCTGTGTTGGACCGCCCAGAACCACTGGAAGCTGGCCTGCTTGGCTGTGGCTTCGGCCGCGTCCTCTCGTGAGACGGCAAGGTCTTCATTGCGCAGAGGCTGGAAGGCCTCCGCGCTGCCTGGAGTTCCTGTACCAACCCAGGGTTCTGGGTTGGCCAAGGTCGGAGGAATGATGTCCCACACAGCAGCGGGGCTGGAGCATGCATACGGTGTGCATGTCTGAGACGGCCATGCATATGGTTGCATGCTTGCAATGGTGGGTATGGCAGTTTTGGCTAGCACCATGGCATTTTTCCTGGTGGATTCCTATCTCTCTTAGCACTTCTGTGTTCGAGTCCCACGGACGACGCGTTGTTGGAGCAAGAGTTCGTCTTGCCCCAGCAAGTACGGTGAGAGTTTCTTCTAAGGAGGACAATCAAGCTTGGAGACGAAGTTTAAGAGGAAGGAACACCATGAATATATTGATGATAGAAAAAATGGATCGATCTAGGAGGAGTATCACAACGTGATCTGGTGTGTTTTCACCTCTGTGTCTTTCTGCTGTCTAGCTCGTGTCCTTAGCCCAGGCAACTATGGCCCCCTATTTATAGGGCCGTGCGTAGCCTGGCGTACAAGTTATCACAATGTATAAATATCTGGGATCTGACCGAATTACTAGGCCTTGTCCCAGATAACTACTTTCTACCCTACCAGGGAGATAAATATCCACCATGCTAACTATCGTGGTGCCTGCCCCCTGAAGTGCGGCGAGCCGATCACCAATTGCGGCCTGGTGCCGCACTGTCAGGGGTGTCAGGATAGCCTCCATTATGCCGAGGTGTCAGAGCAGCATCCACCAGCCTAGGCGATTAATGCTAGTCACTTCCTTGTAGGCAAAGCATGACCGGTGCTCCCGTTCCAGCAGATCTTTCCTCAGGCCTACTGACTCACCTTGTAGCCTCTAGGAAGCCGGCCCAAGTAGCTGGAGACTGGGCCGTCGGGAAGCATGGCTCCGGGAGGTGAAGGCTTTGGGAGGCAGGACTCTAGAAGGTCGGGGCTTCGGGAGTCCGAGGTTTTGGGGGGGGTGGGCTTCGAGAGGCCAGGCTTTGGGAGCCTGAGCCTTCGGGAGGCCAGGCTGTGTTAAGCCAAGGAAGGCTTTGCAGGTATGAAGAGATGGCACGAAGGAGCCTTGATGGCTTCAGAGGTCGAGCCTTTAGCTGAGGGTCCGGAGATCAAGCCTCCGGAGGGACTTGGATAGTAATCTTCAACCATCATCCTTAGGCTGGTTTATTTTCCCCCAACAGTACCCCCTCATTCTCGGGCCCCGATATTTCGAAGGGGGGAGAGGATGTAGAGGAAAACCAACCCCAGCCTAGTATAGTATCAAGGATGGCCAATGGCAATTCCCTGCCCTTAAGAAGTTTTTTCATCGGGAACCATGGGCGTCGATGGCGAGGCCCAAGGGTGATGGCGTACTGGTGGTGGCGATATGCTCCGGAGTTTGTCGGAGCTGGCATGCACGGTGTCGGGACCCTGGGCTAGAGGGGCGTCAATGGACGTGGTGTACTCCAGGTTCCGTGCTGAGGCCGATACAGGCTATCCGGATTCCTTTGGTAATGGTTCTTCTTGCCTTTTGAGGTCGCCAAAGTAGATGTTATGTGTAGGATTGGGGGACCCTACGCGTTTTCCTGGTAGGATGAGACGTGCCACTGCCGCATTCTGACTAGACAATGCGTGGGGTCATTTAGGGTCTTGTGCCCATGCCCCTGTCACGCGCCGAAAGGAGTCTAGGTTATTAATGTGACAGGATGTCCGTACGAGAAATCGAGGCATTCGTCGTCGGTGTAGCACCTTTTTCATTACCCTTGTTCTCATCGTTAGCTAATATAGATGCATAGCTTTGTACCTTTTTGAAACATGCATGGAGCAACAAATGTCTTCTCTTTCTCCTTGTTCTTCTTCTCTTCATCCATCATCGTTATCCAAGTTGTTACAGCTTCCTCCATTAATAATGACATGAACACAGTAATCCGTAACTATGAGGAACATCTAAAATAAATTGTGCTTGGTCCATTTGAGTGCTTTATACTCGCTGCACAATGAGGGTCCTAATTCTCCACGGTAGAGGCACTGAACACTTCTTTGTGGTTGATATCCATCTCATGTTCGTCCTCATCACCTGTATGGTTAGCTGCTAGAACATATTCATCAACATCACTAGCACTTACATATCCACCATCTTTTGTTGCAATGTACGCTGGATGACTTGGGCAATCCTTCATGACCTGGCCCATTCCCTTGCATCAGTGGCAAACAATCCCAGTAGAACGGCTTGTAGAAGAAACCGAAGAAGAGCTCTTGGCTGGAGCTAGCACACTAGCATATTTGCTTACCTCGGGAGCATGTGACGATGTCAAAGGTGTTGCTGAACGCGCCCTACTCGAGAAGGTGGCAGCAGACCATGTAGCTAAACGTGGGGCTATTTGATTTGTCCTAGCATTGATTTTGAAGTACTCGAGCTTCCAAAATTATTCCTTGGCCTCTGTTGTCATCCCTGCAACTCTTTTTTAGCCAAACATGCAAGCTGGAATAATCCAGGAATACTATCGTATTCTTTGTAATCAACTATGTCCCAAATTCCATGCCTTAACTCTCCATAAGAAGCATGCCATTGCGTCCTCTTCATCCTCAATAATATCACAATGCAACATACTGATTTGTAGATCTTGATAATATTCTTGTACAGATCTATCACCTTGTTTTAAGCGCTGTAATTTCTTACGCAAATCACGTTTAAAAGAGGGTGGAACAAATATGTTACACATAGCAACTTTTAAAGCATTCCATGCAGTAGACGCTAATCCATCAATGCATACTCTATTCCACAAAATGATTGCAAAGTCTTTAAATCCACTAGTGGCTTGCCTAACTCTATGCACTTGAGGAACCAAATGAGCATTAAACTTCTGTTCGACTGTCATCCCTGAATCTAAATACTTTTTAGTATCATAAGGACCCGTCAAAGATGTTATAGTGAACTTAACCTTAGCAAATGCGTCATCATTAACACATGGTTTATATTGCTGAAAATTATTACCTTTCATACCTTTACGGTTGAAGTTCAATCGGTTCCGTTGTCATGCATCAAAGATGTCTTGTTCTTGCCACAAAATTTCATCATCTGCTACGGACTCCTCTTGCTCATGGGATGCACCATGAGGATCCTCACGCCCATTGTTCAGTGCCTGATTAGCCAACCTATCAAAGCATGTATTGAGCATTGCAATACTATCATTAGGTTGTTACATTGTAGTATTGTTTCCACAAGCTTCATATCAATGTCATCACTAATAGCATGGCCGTTCTCATCAAACACCATTGCGAGTTCTTCCCTCAAAACACATTCTTGCACATCCGATGCTTCACCTGTCATGGTTAGTAGTAAACTGGAGATAAAAACTACATATTATCCCTATTGACTACTAGGTGGTGGAGGTGAAGGTGGAGTCACACACTCTCAAGCGTCTTACCACGCTCTTGCAAGTGTTCTTACCAATTACAGCAGTTGGAACAACCGGTGGCTGGTTCGTGATGCCTTATCAGGTGTGAATGAGGTAGTTGAAAAGGCAGAATTGTTCTGATCAAGAGAAGGTGGAGCTCGAACAAGCAATATTTACTATCAAGGAATAGCAATAATTGAAATCAAATTAGCAAAGCTGAATAAAAGTCCACAGTAGTCGTCATAGTTGCTGGCCTGAACACGTTCCTACAACTAGCTCAAGCAAGCCAAAAATAGAATAGACACAAGTACAATTGAACAAAATTCGCAATGCAGACTGAATTCTCTTTCTTTTTCTTTCTCATTATTTTTTTTGCCACTCTTTACTTCTTGCTTTCTTTCTCTTTTTTTTTGCAATATTTGCTTCTTGCTTTGTTTTTCGAATGTGAAACAGACTTAAAACTCTTCTACTACCTTTTCTAGGTCCAACAAGGTGAGTGGGACACAAATTTTTTTTTGGAGAGCAGGGTTTGGCAAGCTTTGTTTTTGATGCGTGTTTGTCTGATCTTCCGAAGGTAATATGATAAGTCGATTGGTGGAGTTTCAACGTTGATGATCCAAAGGCTCTGAATAGAATATATCGAAAACCTTCGCAACCACTACACCACTACTCCGTTGTTATCAACCATGAGGGGAACCGTCGAAATAATATTCTAATTAATCACCAGGAGGATTATCATTCATAATCACAACCTCGATGATTAAACAGAATATCATCCCGGTATTCCCGACACGTATTTTGTGCCCAAGATCGGAACACATGCCTTCCAACAATTAGCACCACAACATAGCTTAATAAAGAGTAAGTCATTAACATTTATATTACAAGTCTTTAGCATGCAACCATTTCCAACAATTTACAACAGAAGGCAACAACAACTACGCAGCGGAAATATAAACCTATACAACAAAAGAGAGTGGAGCCACATGCCCTTAGGCTCCACCTCAAAAGCATGACCTCGGAGAGTAGGATGCACTACTCTTGCCAGCCACCTTGAACAGCAGGCACGATGTAGCCAAACACCAGCTCTTCCTCACCAGCAGCACCTAAAAACGCAGGCATGAGTACGAAGGTACTCGCAAGACTTAAACTATATAGAAAACATATACATAGCTCAACTCCAAGGATTATGCATTGAGCCATTAGCAAGGAAAAGCCACATGGTTAAGTCAAACATAAGCGGTAAGCAACCTAGGCACATATGTGTAAGCAACTAACTTAACCAATAAAACATAAATTCTACCATGCCATAACCAACGGAACATAAATAACAGGAACCATTATGAACATACATGTAACAAATACCAACTCAACCATCACCCACATATCCAACCATCAACCATAAGCAAAAACTATACGACCGATGCAGATGGACAGAAACATGCTCATGATCGAGAGCGCGATATTTTGAAATGTTTTTACACCCTGCAGGGGGATACTCCTTTACCCACATGACTTGAGGACCATACGGCTTGCATGACCATACAGATCCACAAAAGGTGGTACTCATTTCAACCTTTCCCAATAAGCCCTGATCATTTGAAACATGCATCGCTCAGTGCGGCGGTACTAGAACTACTCCTGGAGCAAACTACTACCACTACAAGCCCGTCCGCTCACACCATCGATGTTCAGGCCCCAAATAATAACAGCTACAAAGGTATTCGTTTCGCCTTAACATTAGATCGGCATGTGGTGAGTACGGTAAGTGCTAAAGCCGACTACACCGATGATCGGTGCTTAAACGAAGCAAACAGTCTACGGTGTAAGGGTTCCTCTCCCGGCTTGCCCCAGGACTTTCCTCCAGAGCAGATAACATCCCTAGCACCGCCCACATCTCATCTCATACTCACCACTCATCCAACTATTAACAACAACCCATCAAGGTTAAAATTATTGTGAACAATAATTAAACCTACAACTCGTGAATGATGGAACTTTCCACCGCTCAACTTCTACCAGAAACATATGCATTGCTAAGCAGTTAAGTTAAAATTGTACTTAGATGACAACATGCTCTCAAGGCTACAAGGATGCGGGTAAACAATATCTCAAGGTAGAGCTAATGCAACCAACATAGGATCTACCCATTTACACCCAACACTGACTCGCTAATCATGCAATATACATAAGCATAATTTATCAACTTTAATCTTCATTCAACTGAACAAGGGTGCAGTATGCTTAGTTGCTTGCCTTGCTACTCAGGTGGCTACCTATACTTGGGCCGGTGGGTCCCAAGTATAAGAGAAAAAGGTCTGTTTTAACTACGAATTATATTCATTTCTCTTGCCAAATTCTTTTTTCTCATCCAATTGACCCAAAACGAATTGCTCTAATGTGCCAAAATAATTCCCCTCAAATTTAATTATGACGCTAATGACACATGATTAAGCTTAACCACATGATTACAGAATTTGGGACGTAACAAACCTCCCCCCCTTAAGAAGAATCTCGTCCCGAGATTCGGTATGAGTCGAGGGGTAGACGATGAGTCTAGGAACCATGCTGTGAGAGATATCACACGGTGAGATACGGAACCGAATGCAATACTTTTATTCAACATAGTAACGAGCATAGACATGCAAGGGGTTCCAATTGTGCAAAATTTACACAATGCTTACAAGCTCTCAAAAAGCTCGGTATACTCAGAGCGGATTTTATGCTCACGCTCCCAAGTCGCTTCAGCTTCCGAATGGTTGATCAATTGGACTTTGATGAATTTTATGGAATGATGCCGAGTTTTGCATTCCGCTACGTCCAATATCCGGATCAGTCGCTCACAATATGTAAGATCCGGTTGCAACCCTTGAGGTGCAACATCAACGACCTCGGTTGGAACTCAGAGGCACTTCTTCAGTTCCAACATGTGGAACACACCATGCACGGCGGAGGGAGACGACGGAAAGTCCAATTGATAGGCTACATCTCAACGCCGGCCAACAATTTGAAAAGGCCCCTCATAGCGAGGCGTCAGCTTGCCTCGCACTTAGAAATGTCAGACACCTTTGGCAGGCAAAACCTTGAGATACACATAATCTCCAATTGAGAACTCTAGTTCTCGGTAGCAGCGTTCCGCATAGCTCTTCTACCGTGATTGTGCCATAAGAAGACACTTTTGAATAGCTAGAACATGATCTTTAGCCTCTTTGACCAAATCTGGGCCTAGAAAAGCCCTTTCACCGGATTCGGACCAATTCAACGGCGTTCGGCATCGTCGGCCATATAGAGCTTCAAATGGCGACATTTCAATGCTCGTTTGGAAGCTATTGTTATATGCGAACTTGGAAAATGGCAAGCAAATGTCCCACCTCTTCCCATAAGTAAGAATACATGCCCGGAGCATATCCTCCAGAATCTGATTCACCCTCTCAGTTTGACCATCGGTTTGAGGATGATATGCGGTGCTATGGAAGAGCTCGGTCTCCATGACTTCATGAAGCCTCCTCCAGAAATGAGAAGTTAACTGAGTGCCTCGATCAGAAATGATCTTCTTCAGAATCCCATGAAAACAATCCGAGTGAGGTATAGCTCTGCATATTGCTTGGCTGAAAATGTGGTCTTGACGGGCAAGAAGTGAGCGAACTTTGTCAACCAATCCACAATGACCCAAATCAAGTCATAGCCATGCGAGGTCTTTGGCAATCCAGTAATGAAATCCATGCCGATCTCCTCCCACTTCCAAGAGGGAATAGGTAAAGGTTGAAGTGTACCGACTGGCTTGAGATAGTCAGCCTTCACTCTTCGGCAAACATCACACTCAGCAACATATCGAGTGATTTCTCGCTTCATGTGAATCCACCAAAACCGTGGCTTGAGGTCTTGATACATTTTCATGCTCCCTAGATGAATGGATAGCAACGAGTTATGAGCCTCATCCAATATCTTCTTCCTTAGTGCCTCAACCTTTGGAACCACTAAATGGTTTCTGAACCACAGAATACCCGGGTCATCTTCAAAAAAGCACACGACCTTGTCGATCTTCATTTTCTCCCTGATTCTGGTCATGCCCTTATCACCCTTCTGAGCTGCCTTAATATCATCCAGGAGTGTGGATCTGATCTCAAGACTGGCAAGATAACCATCCGAAACCATTTCAAGTCCAAGCTAGCGGAAATCATCACAAAGTGTGGCATTCCCAGGCTCGACTCTAAGACAATGACAATGAGCCCTTCGGCTCAAGGCATCGGCGATCACATTTGCCTTACCGGGGTGATAATGAACTTCCCACTCATAGTCTTTGATCAACTCGAGCCACCTTCGCTGCCTCATATTCAAATCCGCCTGAGTGAAGATATATTTGATACTTTTGTGATCCATGTAGATACGGCACAAGTTTCCCATTAGGTAATGGTGCCAGATCTTAAAAGCGTGCACCATTGCGGCAAGCTCTAAGTCATGTGTTGGGTAGTTCTCCTCATGGCACTTCAACTGGCGGGAGGCATAAGCGACAACTCTGCCCTCTTGCATAAGGACACATCCGAGGCCCATGCGAGAAGCATCGCAATAGACATCAAAGCTCTTGCCCACATTAGGTTGAGCAAGAACGGGAGAAATCATGAGCGGCTTCTTCAAGGTCTGGAAGGCTAACTCACATTCACTAGACCACTCAAACACGTTATCTTGCTTCAATAGCTCGATCATTGCCTTGGCAATTCTAGAGAAATTCTCAATGAACCGGCGGTAATAACCTGCGAATCTGAGAAAACTCCAGATGTCGGTAACATTCTTGGGCTGAACCCAGTTAAGGACATGCTGCACCTTGCTCGGGTCAACTGCAACACCGTTCTCTGACAAGACATGACCTAGGAAAGCGACCTTCTTGGGCCAAAACTCGCATTTGCTGAACTTGGCATAGATTTGGTGATCTTGGAGTTGGCCAAGAACAACACGGAGGTGCTCAGAATGTTCATCTTCAGTCTTGGAGTATATAAGAATGTTGTAAATGAAAACCACAACAAACTTATCAAGTTCCTCCATGAATACCGTGTTCATCATGTACATGAAGAACACGAGGGCATTCGTCAAGCCAAAGGATATGACAGTAAACTCATAAAGACCAAAACTAGTTGAGAAAGCCGTTTATGGAATATCCTCTGGTCAGACCTTGATTTGATGATAGCCCAATCTCAAGTCAATCTTCAAGAAAAGTCAGGCACCAGTTAGCTGGTCAAACAGGATATCAATCCTAGGAAGCAGGTACTTGTTCTTGACCATCACCTCATTCAATAGACAGTAATCAACACACATCCACAGAGTGTCATCCTTCTTCTTCACAAACGGTGCCGACCATCCCCAAGGTGAGTAGCTCAGATGTATGAAACCCTTCGATAGCAACAACTAAATCTGCTTCTTCAACTCAGCTAGCTCCATGGACGACATCTTATACGACTTCCTCAAAACTAGGGCTGCTCCGGGCACAAGATCAACAGAGAACTCCACGGTGCGGTCGGGTGGCATCCCTAGCAACTCATCTTGAAAGACATCCGGGAATTCACACGCCACAGGAATGCTTAACAGATCTGTGGTGGGGATAGCCTTTAGAACATAAAGGCAAGGATTAACACCCTTAATCTTCAAATGAACTTGAGTGCTGGATAGGCCATTAAGAATGATGATCCGTCGAGCACAATCCATAAGCATGGTGGACCCATAATCCACAGATCCTAGGATCGAGACCTGGCTCTGATACCATGCTACGGGGAACCTTTCAAATAATATTCTAATTAATCACCAGGAGGATCATTATTCATAATCACAACCTCGATGATTAAACAGAATAACATCCCGGCAGTCCCGGCATGTGTTTTGTGCCCAAGATCGGAACACATGCCTTCCAATAGAATGACAACATAGCTTGAGAGAGAGCAAGTAATTAACATTTATATTACAAGTCTTTAGCATGCAACCATTTCCAACAATTTACAACAAAAGGCAGAAAAAAACTACGCAGCAGAAAACATAAACCTATACAACAAAAGAGAGTGGAGCCACATGCCCTTAGGCTCCACCCCAAAAGTATGACCTCCGAGAGTAGGATGCACTACTCTTGCCCGCCACCCTGAATGGCAAGCATGAAGTAGCCAAACACCGGCTCTTCCTCACCAGCAACACCTGAAAACACAGCCATGAGTACGAAGGTACACACAAGACTAAAACCATATAGAGCACATATACATAGCTCGACTCCAAGGATTATGCATTGAGCCATTAGTAAGAAAAAGCCACAAGGTTATGTCAAACATAAGCGGTAAGCAACCTAGACACATATGTGTGAGCAACTAACTTAACCAACAAAACATAAATTCTACCCTGCCATAACCAACGGAACATAAATAACGGGAACCATTATGAACATACATGTAACAAAGACCAACTCAACGATCTCTCATATATCCAACCATCAACCACAACCGAAAACTCTACGACCGATGTAGATGAACAGAAGCATGCTCATGACTAAGAGCACGGCATTTTGAAATATTTTTACACACTGCAGGGGGATACTCCTATACCCACACAACTTGAGGACCATATGGCTTGCATGACCACACAGATCCATACAAGGAGGTACTCATATCAACCTTTCCCAATAATCCCCGATCATTTGAAACATGCATCGCTCAACGTGGCGGTACGAGAACTACTCCCGAAGCAAACTAGTACCACTACAAGCCCGCCTGCTCACACCGTCAATGTTCAGACCCCAAATGACAACACCTACAAAGATATTCAGCTCGCCTTACCATTAGATTGGCATGTGGTGAGTACGGTAAGTGCTAAAGCCGACTACACCGACGATTAGTGCTCAAACAACATAAGCAGTCTATAGTGTCCAGGTTCCTCTCCCAGCCTGCCCCCAGGACTTCCCTCCAGAGCAGATAGCACCCCTAGCACCGCCCACATCTCGTCTCATACTCACCACTCATCCAACCATGAACAGCAACCAATCAAGGTTAAAATTATTGTGAACAACAATTAACCTATAACTCGCGAACAATGGAACTTTCCATCGCTCGACTTCTACCAGTAACCTATGCATTGCTAAGCATTTTAGTCGACATTGTACTTAGGTGACAACATGCTCTCAAGGCTTCAAGGATGCGGGTAAACAATATCTCAAGGTAGAGCTAATGCAACCAACATAGGATTTACCCATTTATACCCGACACCGGCTCGCTAATCATTGGAGTCATCTTCGACCACGGTCGTCTCCCACTCCATCTCCTTGTTCACTAAACAAGAATGCATGCAATGATGAGCATGAATGAATGCAACAAGGTATGCCACAATGCGCAACAACATGCTAGAAGCACAAGACATGTGAATCAATGCAGCACTAAACGATCTAAATGAAATATGGAAACTAAGAGCCATCTAGAGTATCCGGGTTGGTTCGGAGTATCTAAGTTTGGACCCTCTGGGTGAACCTGATCGGTTATTGCCTTTTGCTTGTCTGACCTAGAGTATCCGGGTGAATCTAGAATATCCAGGTTCCGGAGCCTCCGGGTCATCCTCCGGTGAAGATGCTCGGTTAGCCACTATTCTAACTTAACCTGGAACCTCTGGGCTGGTCCAGAATATCCGGGATGTGTCGAACACTCTGGGTGAGGCTCCAGGAGAGGCTCTCGGTTATTTGTTAAAGCAATTACCCGGAGTCTCCGTGTGTACCCGGATTATCCGAGTGAAATAGACTTGGGTTCTTCCACAACTTTTCCCTCGGTCGATTCGACTCACTTTACAATCTATGCTACACAAACGTGTATATGCCCTATCCAAAGGATTCTAAACTCATCTTGCACTCTAAACCCTAACCAATTTTGAACAGAATTCGACGGACGACTTCTGCTGAACCCGGAGTATCCGGGTGAGGCCGGAATATCTGGGTCAGCCCAGGAAACTGCTGTCGAGTGGATTTTTGGTCGATTCGAGTTGCGATCTTTTCCAAGCCTAAAGGGAACATGTTAGGGATAGTCCAAGGGTCTTGGAACTTACTCATCACCTAGCAACACGACTCTAGAGCTCATATTTGTCCAAAACACCATTTTTGCTCCAAAAGCTCAAGAGCTACTCTATTCTTCCACGAAAACAAAAATGGATTGGATAGATGAGCAGCTCATGAGCTAGAGAATGCACTGGTACCACACATGCATACCTTGGCCTTGCTCCTAGAGAGAGAAATCCAAGGGAGAGTGAGATAGCTTGAGAGGGGAGAGTGAGAGGGGGTTGTTGCAGCTGCTGTGCTGCATGGTGGGGGTGTGGGGAGTGAGGGAGGAGAGAGAGGGCAGGTGGGGCTACTGGTGGGGGCAGCCAAGTGAGAGGGAGAGAGGTAAGGTGTGGGACCGGCCGGTGGGTCCCACGTATAAGAGAAAAAGGTCCGTTTTAACTACGAATTCTATTCTTTTCTCTCCCCAAATTCTTTGTCTCATCCAATTGACCCAAAACAAATTGCTCTAATGTGCCAAAATAATTCCCCTCGAATTTAATTATGACGCTAATGACGCATGATTAAGCTTAGCCACACGATTACAGAATTTGGGACGTGACAAACCATGCCAAGACGCGGTTGACCTCGCCAAGAAGGCTTTTCTTTCAAGCGAATCGAGAACACAAGTAAGAACAGGTAGATGCAATCTGAATATTACTAATTACCAATGAAGTACTCGAGTTTGGGGTTCAACAAACCAATAAACGATGAAACTATCGAAACAGAATAATCTAAGCTAAACCAGAGCCTAAACTATGACGGCTACCATATATTTATAGGGTGACATGAGGGGGTCAACCTAGGGTTGTGCAGCCATGGAAAGAGGCATGCACAACCTGGGCTCCAACTCCGACATGATTACAAGACCCAACTAGGTCCAAAACGGAGGTATAACACCTTATTTCTTCAAATCGAACTACACCATATAGAATATTTGGTTGAGCTCATATCCATTCGAAAGGGCTCGTCGTAAGCTTTACAGAATGTCCAAGATTGCCTAAAATGGACTTCGTATGAGAGAGTTATGCTCGTTTTACTGACGTACTGTATTGAGACTCGACCACAACTTCGACCAGAGCTCAGCCTCGAGTCCGAGTAGACTTGGCGTTCGAGGGGTGACGTCTGGGTAAGGTTGTCCTACTTCTTCCATATTCATAAGAAGTTAGTAGTAATCCATCAAAGGAAACATGAACAGTGAGAAATAAGTTCACCTGGTGGTCTAATTGTCATGCATGTGCTCTTGTAATTGGACATCGTATGATTTGAGGATTATTGACGGTATTAATCGTATCCAAAGGAGCCATGAGCTGAGTCATCCTCGACTCAAGCTAGTCTCCTTCTCCCAAGTAGGGCTTCAAATCTGAAATGTTAAATGTGGAACTAACCCCAAAGTCTACAGGTAGGTCCAATTCGTATGCATTGTCATTGATTTTCTCAATTATCTTAAATGGCCATCAGCTCAGACATCAACCTTGAGTTTTTTTAGTTTGGAAACCTATCCTTCCTCAAATGCACCAAACTAAATCACCCGGTCCAAATCTTATTTCCTTCCTACCTTTACTTCCAGCAATCCTATACTTTTCAGTCATGCTCTCTATATTCTTTTTAGTGGTTTCATGCAACTTAAGAATAAATTCAACATGTTTCTTAGCGTCTAAATTGAGTCTTTCAAAAGTAGGCAAAGGTAGTAAATCAATAGGAGCACGGGGATTAAATCCATACACTACATGGAACGGACTTACCTTGGCGGTGGATTGTACTGACCTGTTGTAAGCAAATTAAATATGTGGTAAACACTTTTACAACATCCTCAAATTCTTCTTTAGAACTGCCTGTAACATGGTCGATAATGTGCGGTTGACGACCTCTTTTTGACCATCAATTTGGGGATGACACATAGTAGAAAATAGCAGTTTCGTCCCCAATTTATTCTAAAGTGATCTCCAAAAGTGACTCCAAAACTTTGTATCTCAAGCCGAGATGATAGTATTAGGCAGTCCATGTAGGTGAATGATTTCCCTGAAAAACAAATCAGCTATGTTTGTAGCATCATCACTCTTGTGACAAGGTATAAAATACGCCATTTTAGAAAATCTATCCACCACTACAAAATTGCAATCCCTCCCCCCTCATTGTCCTAGGCAATCCAAAAACAAAATCCATAGAAATATCCTCCCATGGTGCACTAGGAACATGAAGAGGCATATAAAGACCATGTGGATTTAAGCAAGATTTAGCTTTCTTGCAAGTCGTACAACATAAAACGTAGCACTCGATGTCACGTCTCATCTTTGGCTGAAAGAATTGGGCGGCCAGCACATCTTCACTATTCTATGATCCAAAATGTGCCATCAATCCTCCTCCATGCGCCTCCTGTAACAACAAAAGATGAACGGAGCTAGCTGGAATTCATAGCTTGTTAGCACGATAGAGCAATACTTCATTCAGCACATATTTATTCCATGTTTTCCCTTCTTTACAATGTTCAAGCACTTCTTTAAAATCCAAATCAGTAGCATATAAGTCCTTAATGGTCTCTAAACCAAAAATCTTATGATCAAGTTGAGATAACATGGTATAACTCCTAAAAAGCGCATTAGCAATCACATTGTCCTTTCCTTTCTTATGTTTTATGATATATTGAAAAGACTCAATAAATTCAACTCATTTAGAATGTCGTTTATTCAATTTAGCTTGACTTCTAATATGTTTCAGCAATTTATGATCAGAATGTATAACAAATTCTTTGGGCCATAGATAATGTTGCCAAGTTTCAAGCACACGAACTAAAGCATACAGTTATTTATCATAGGTAGAATAATTCAGACTTGGTCCACTTAATTTCTCACTGAAATAAGCAACAATTTTACCTTCTTGAATTAACACACCACCAATTCCAATCCTGCTAGCATCACACTCTAGCTCAAAGGTCTTACCAAAATCAGGGAGTTGGAGTAAAGGAGCATGGGTAAGTTTCTCTTTCAACAATTTGAATGCTTTTTCTTGTGTAGGTCCCCATTTGAAAACCACTCCTTTCTTCGTCAATTCATTCAATGGGGTAGTAATGGTGCTGAAATCCTGCGCAAAGCGCCGATAGAAACCCGCAAGACCATGAAAGCTTCTCACTTGAGTAATAGTATTAAGGGTTGGATAGTTCTTTATGGCTTCAATTTTTGCTTCATCCACTTCTATTCCCTGTGCAGTAACAACATAGCCAAGAAAAGAGACTTGATCCGTGCAAAAGATGCACTTTTCGAGGTTACCGAACAAAGTGCATCTCTCAAAGCATTAAAAACAGCACGTAGATGATCAAAGTGTGACTCATGTGACTGGCTATAAATCAAGATATCATCAAAGTGTGCCACCACAAATCTTCCAATGAAAGCATGTAAAACTTTGTTCATCAATCGCATGAAGTACTAGGTGCATTAGTTAACCAAAAAGGCATTACTAACCACTCATACAAGAGAAACTTAGTTTTAAACGCAGTTTTCCATTCATCTCCAAGTTTCATCCTAATTTGGTGGTATCCACTTCACAAGTCAATTTTAGTGAAAATTATAGAACCACTCAACTCATCAAGCATATCATCTAACCTAGAGATAGGGTGACAATATCTTATAGTATTTTTCTCTTTTTTCTCTCTTTTTGCAATCTTTGCTTTCTTTTTTTTTTGGCACTCTTTGCTTCTTACTTACTTTTTTTTTAGAATGTGACACAAACTCAAAACTCTTCTACTAACTTCTCTAAGTCAAAAGAGGTATATGGGTCACAAACTTTTTTCAGAGAGTAGGGGTATAAAGGTAAAAAAGATGGGCGACTGTGACTAATTGACTTCTCTCTCTCTCTCTCTCTGAACATAGGCTACCTCTGTTTCAGCTATGGTGGTCGGATTCGAGAAGGTGGGCGACTCTTACTAAGTGGTTGGATCCGAGAAGGTGGGCGAATCCGACTAGGTGGTTGCAGCAACTAGGTGGTCGGAGTACCTGCTCAGACCCCGAGTGGGTGATCGGAGTGACTGGTCGGAACCTCGAGTGGGTTGTCAAAGTGACTAGTGGTCGAACCCGAGTAGATAGTCAACTCGACTAGTGGTCGAACCCAAGTAGATTGTCGAATTCAAGTAGGTGATAGAACACAACTAGTGGTCAAACCTGAGTTCATGATGGAACCTGACTAGTGGTCAAAGCGGAGTAGGTGGTCAAACATGACTAGTTGTTGAACCCGAGTTTATGGTTGAAGTTGACTAGTGGTCGGTACGGCCTCTGACACAATCTCGACTAAAGCAGACAAGGGCAAATCGAGATACACGACAACTAAGACAGCAAAGACTCGACACTAGAAACTAGAACACGATAACTCGACCAGCAACAAAGGCACCGACAATGGACTCAAACTCAACAATGCAAAAACTGAAAACAAAATTGAGAAAATCTCAAAGTGGTTTGGACACCGGAAAACTTGTGATCTAAGTATTTTTGTGGGGCAATTTTTCTAGACTCTAGATACTGGAACAAAACAAAACAATGGGGATAACTGAGATTACCTAACGGGCAACCGAGGCTCTGATACCACTTGATGCACGTTTGCTCAATCTTCCGAAGGTAATATGATAAGTCAATTGGTGGAGTTTCGACATTGATGATCCAAAGGCTCCGAACAGAACAGATCGAGAACCCTCGCAACCACTACACCACTACTCTGTGGTTATCAACCGTGCCAAAACACGGTTGACCTCACCAAGAAGGCTTTTCCTGCAAGTGAATAGAGAACACAAACAAGAACAGGTATATGCAATCTGAATATTACTAATTACCAATGAAGTACTCAAGTTTGAGGTTCAACAAACCGACAAATGGTGAAACTGTCTAAACTAGAATAATCTAAGCTAAACTCGGGCCTAAACTATGATAGCTACCGTATATTTATAGGGGGACATCAGGGGATCCACCTAGGGTTGTGCAGCCATGGAAAGAGGTGTGCACAACCTAGACTCCAACTCTGACACGATTAAAAGAGCCAACTAGGTCCAAAACGGTGGCATAATACCTTATTCCTTCTACTCTGACTACACCATAAGGAATATTTGGTCTATCTCATATCCATTGGAAAGGGTTCGCTGTAAGCTTTCCAGAATGTCCAAGATTGCCTAAAACGGACTTCGTATGAGAGAGTTATGCCCATTTTACTGACGTGTTGTCTTGAGACTCGACCATGACTTCGACCAGAGCTCAGCTTCGAGTCCGAGTAGACTTGGCTTTCTAGGGGTGACGTCTGTGTAAGATTGTGCTGCTTCTCCCAATTTTCTAAGCAATAAAACATCATAATAATTTAGTATTAACCCATCTAAGGAAACATGAATAGCGAGAAACGAGTGCACCTCGTGGTCTAATTGTCGTGCACGTGCTCTTGTAATTGGACCTTGTATGATTTGAGGATTATTGGCAGTATTGATCGTATCCGAAGGAGCCATGGGCTCATCAGTTTTGGCTATGGAATTTCTACTCGGACTTTGTCCGGAAGACTCGATATGATGGAAGTTTGTGGTGTCCGAGAGCAACCTGAAATAGGTAGACTTCGACTAGATTGTAAAGTTGAATCTGAGTGGGCGGACAAATTCCACTAGATGGTCAAAATGACTAGTGGTTGAACCAAAGTAGGGGTCGAACACACCTAGTGGTCAAACCTGAGTTGGTGGTTGAACTGACTAGTGGTTGAACCCGAGTTGATGGTCGAACTCGACTAGTGGTTGAAGTGACTGGTGACACAATCTCAGTGGTAGCAGACAAGGGCAAGCCGAGATACACGATGACTAAAATCACAAAGACTCGACGCTAGAAACTAGAACACGATGATGCGACCAGAAACAAGACACCGACGTTGGACTCGAACTCAACAGCGGGAAAACTGAAATAAAAAAACTAAGATCTAAACCTTTTTGTAGGGCAATTTTATGGACTCTAGGTAATGGAACATGGCGAAACAAAGGTGATAAATGAGATTACCTAACGGGCACAAACCTGATGGCTGTTTGTTATCCCAACCATTCTTCCCAACCCTGATACCGATCAGGAAAGGGCTAATTTCTAACAAAGTTTTTCTCTTGTTGATTCCTATTTCGAGGTGTAGTGCTTTTTCCCCTATGCTACCTATTGGTACTAGTAGAGTAGGATTGGCCTGTAATACAGAACCTATCCTGTAGGTGTAACCTTTCGCTCAATACTCAAATCTACAATTGAAGCATCTCTATGGCTCCGATACCACTTGATGGGGGCGCTCCCGATCTTCCGAAAGGTAAGACGATAAGTTAATTTTGTGGAGCTTCAACATTGATGATCGAAAGGCTCTGACCAAAACAGATCGAGAACCATCGCAATCACTACACCACTACTTCGTAGTTATCAACCATACCAAGTGAATCGAGAATACAAGAAATAACAGGTAGATTCAATCTAAATATTGCTGATTACCAATGAAGTACTAGAGTTGGGGTTCCACAATCCGATATATGGAGGAATTGTCTAAAACAGAATAATCTAAGCAAAATCCGAGACTAAACTACGATGGCTACTATATATATATATATAGGGGAATGTGAGGAGGTCGACCTAGGGTTGTGCAGCCGTGAATAGAGGCACACAACCTAGACTCTGACCCCGACACAATTACAAGACCTGATAAGGCCCAAAATGTTGATGTACCACCTTATTTCATCGAATCTGATTAAGCTATAAGGCATATTTGGTTGAGAGTAGATCTATTGGAAAGTTCTCAATATAAGCTTTCTAGCAAGTCCAAGAACACCTCAAACGGACTTTGTATACGAGAGTTATGCCCGTTTTACTAGTGTGATGTCTTGGGACTCCGAGTAGAATTTGGAGTTCGACTAGTGCTTGACTTTGAGTAGTCCGAGTAGACTTGGCCTTCGAGTGAGGACGTCCAGGTAAGGTAGTGGTTCTTTTCTCATGTTCCTAAATCCCGAGCAACAAAATAACACACAAACTTAGTAGTATCCTACTCTTTACAAAGAAAGTATGAACAATGAGGAACGAGTACACTCATGTCGTCATCAAGGGCCACCTAGGAGAGTTGTTGGCGTAGCTTGGCAGCATCTTTTTCAAAAATGGCCACCTGGGTGGTCGCTCGCCTGGCCTCCTCGCGGACTCTCTTCATCAGCACCGTGTACACCTTTGAAACCTCAAGTTAGTACCTATTATTACATCAATTAAGTAATTGTTTTGTAGGAAAGCTCTTACCGTAAAACCTTGGTTTCTAATTATCTAATTCTCTTAAATTATGCTAGAATTTAGTTAGGGTTTAAATCAACAGAATAGGTGAAAGCCTATTTTCAAAAAAATAAATTGAGTTTTGCCCTTGGTTATATTTTTGTGTTGCATTCATGCTGAGTATAGGTGCATTAGGGTTTTATGGTGTGAAAAAGAATTTTTCAAAACCCTAAGGCACGCCGTTTGATTTTTGAAAAAAATTGAAAAGGTTTCATAAAAGAAAAATCAATTTTTTTTTTCAAAAATCTCTCCCTCACTCTTTTCTTTTCTTCTTTTCTTCATTTTCCGGCGACCCACCTCCCTTTTCTCTCTTCGGGCCGAGCCTGTTTCCTCTCCCCACCATTCGTCTGGGCCACGCGTGTCTCGATCCATCTTTGCTCTGTCTGCGCTAGCCAAAGACGCTCTGGGCCAAAGCCGCTTTGTCGCTCTGTGAGACGGCAGCGTGCGCTATCTCCTTCCCCGCGCTGCACCGACCGAGTCCGAGATGAACCTGACATCATGCATCGCCTCTCCCAAGCCCGCATCCCAATCGAACCCCACTAAAATCCGAACATCCTACATGTTCTCCCACCTATATAAGTGTGTGCCCCCCACCCCATTTCATCTATCTTCACCCCGCACCGATCCTCCACCGCCGCCATTGATGTCGCTCGGCCAAGCTCACTGCCGGCTAAAACCCGCTGCCTTTTGTCGCATCTGAGCACATCCCCGTGACTGTGTGCCTACAAGGAGTCGATTATGCAGATGTTTGTCACCTCTCCGCCGCCGAAACACCACCATCAATGAATACTCGTGTACTACCATCACCCCTCTCGCCACCGACTACCTTCCTGGACCGCGCCACCCTAGGTAAGTCATCAAACGGAAACCCCTCACTCCCGCGAGTCTTTTGCGCCGCTTGCTGTCATCATCTGTGCATGGCGACGAGGTCTCCGCCTCTCTCCAGCAAGTCCGCCACCGCGGTTCCCCTCCCACCGTTGCCTTCTCCCTGCCGCCGACCGGTTAATCCCCTCCCTCATCTCTGAGCCGTCGGATCCGAGATGGAAGGACTAGATTAGATCTATTTATACCCCTTCACCCAAGCCAATCCCATGATGACACATGGCTTCTTTAATCCAGTAAGCACCAGCGCCACCTCAGCATGCCATGTCAGCGGGCCACCTTAGCAAAATCGCCTATGTGTCACACCACATCAGCAAAGCCTTTATACAGTCAGCTTCTATTTGTTTTTAATTCAGGAAAGAACCCAGTTTCCAAATAAGCCCCAGGACTTTCTTGAATTCACCAAAAAGCCCTATCTTTTTACATCTTAGCCCCTAAACTTTTCCATAATTACAGATAGGTCCCTCTATTTTTACAAAAAGGCCCCTAAACATTCTGTTTAACTCAAAATAGGTCCTTTTCTTTTTGCAAATTTAATCCTAAACTTGTTTTTAGCATAACTTTCTCGTCTTAGTTCCGTTTTAGGTGATTTTTGCGCTTTCACGTTCACAGCAGCGTGTACTATCTTTTAGTACCCTTTTTTTTAGATTTTAGCTATTGTTTGGTGTACTATTCTTAGCTAGTTTTTTTTGTGTTTTTTGGTGTTTTCCGAGAGCAGACGAAGAGCAGTTCAAGAATCTCCAGGACCAAGCATTTGAAGAGTCTGAGTAGCAAGTTGGAAGAGGCAAGTGTCTTTGAACATTTTGATCGCAGTTTTTGAATGCGTTCTTTATTTCAAACATGCATGCTATTAATTTTGAATCTCATTTACTTATAGTACCATGTTCCATATATTCCTTATCGCCTAGCTGTCAGTAGTGGTTTATGGGTAGTTTATGCTTAGCTTTGCACAAGGGTGTGCATGGGTTATCACTTAAACATGATTAATGAACTATGAAACTATGAGTTGGGAATTATGGTAACTTGTGTGGAAACATGGAACTTAGGGATGTCGAGCAGAAGGTTAGTTGATGATGGTCCGTGAGGCACAAGTGCGTGAAACACTTCGGCGGGTGGTAGTGTTTGCTCGTTGTCCTAAGCACCAGTTCATGGAGTAACAACCCAAGAATTATCGTCCATCCATGAAGCTTATATGGGTATGGCCTAGCTTAGTAATTAGCAGATCCTCAGCATAGAATAGCCACTGCTGGTGTAGTGTAAGTGAAGAGTGATTCTTTCTGGAGCTACAAGGCGCATGAGGGGGCTTCCAGGTGGTGTGACTCCACTTTGACAGCGGTGAAACCTTAGCTGGCTTATTCTTGCTAGGAGCATCCTTTGTAACAGCCTTGTAGTGATCTCCGGGCGACACACCACTGGCGTGTGTTAAGTGCTTGGCCGGCATAGCAACAAGAAAATCATGACTTGTGGGGAAAGCTGGACAACCTCTGCAGAGTGTACAATCTGATATATCAGCCATGCTCACAATCATAAGAGACTTGGATCCTCACATTATTAGTTGGTTTGGTTTAGTTGTTTTGCTTGGTTACCTGTGAGGGGTAAACGTTAGTGGATGGTTTTTGGTTACCTGTGATGAGTATCAAGTTGGTTGGTTTGGTAACCTGATGTGGAATTCAGGTAGTTGGGAATCATGTGGAGATATTCCTAGGAGTTGGAAGTCTAGTGATGAATCACATAGTTAAATAGGATGCTTTTATAACTCTCTTTTTACGATAGCATAGTTGGCATTTATGCAAATTTACTTGTTATAGCCTATTCCTTTAATCAAGCTTGCATGTCAAATATTTTCCATACTTGCGGAGAACGATATGTACTCACACTTGCTATTTCCATCCAAATATGCACCAAACCACTGCTCAGACAATGGAGACATTGAAGGAGAGCTAGACTTCTACATCGATGAAGATGAAGATTGCTAGGCTAGTGGATCTCACTGTCAATTGCCTGTGGAAGATGGGAGCTTAGCTGTGTTTAATTTTTGTGCTTTACTTAAAGACTTTGAGGCCTATGTAATTTGTTTAAGTTAAACGTTGTAATAATGGCATTGTGTGTGTTACACTAATGAAGTCACTGCATGTATGAAACTTGATCCTAGCATACATGTGGTTTGCATTCTGTTTTGTCCCTTTATAAAACTTGCTGCAGCAGAGGTGGTATCAGAGCCGTGTTGATCGTAGGATGCGACCCTAGTTAAAATGTTCAAGTCTTAAGGATTATTTTTTGTTAAGAAAACTATTTTCAAAAAACCCTGCCTTGGCTTTTCTGTGCTTTTCTTGGCTTATTCTATTTAAACCCTGTTACTGACTCTCCCTGTCCTTTTCAAAATGTTATAGATGGCCTGGACCCGTCAAACTGCACCCAAGAGCACTGGTGGTCGTCTCCCTACTCGAACGTTGACGTCGACCCATGTTATGGCTTTTGCAAGACCATAGCCGCCTCATGTTTAGCATTGGTGCCATGTCTACCACTTCGATAGACACCGCGCAGGATGGTTCCCTGCCAAGCTTTGGGAGATACTTCACAGTCTGGGATCATAGAAGGCACCTGAGTATGCAGGAGTAAAGACTGAGTATGCCGATGCTCCTCCTGAGTGGAAAGTTGAAGTGGTTATCTACGGCTCGCTACCAAAGCATGGAGCCTACAAAGTGACGAGCATCCACTATGCCATCTCACCAAGAGCTACCTTCGAGGCTGGAATTCGTGACGCCGCACACCAACCCCTTCTGGTTCTTCGTCATCGCCACAACAACGACCTAATCTTCACTCAGTTCAACCATTATCCTCAGTATGTCAGTGGCTACACCAACATCACCGCTACACTCATCATCGCAGAAGGCACTACCAGGTGTGGATAGCAGACCACCCTAGCTTTGGAGCTGAGTCATGAGTTGGATTGTACCACTGAGGAGTTGCAGTATGTCAGAGGCAAGCTAGCTCAGGCACAGAGTGAGCTACACAGCAAGAAGCGTCATCACTCAGATTGTTGGGAGACTTCTTCTCCTAACTCCGAGTCTGAAGAAGAGACTCTGTGCTCCCCACACCGTCTTCAAGCTGTCGTCGTCCAGCACTAGCACCCTGAGATTTCGGTAGAGTTATGAGTTCATTTAGGAGGTTACCCCTTTAGATATTTTGAGTCATTAGAGTAGCGTGTTAGTTAGGGAATTGAGTTGGTGGTGTGCATTGTAATGATTTGGATCTTTGTTTGAGTGGTCGATGCATTGTGAAGAGCTTCTTCACAGATGCATCCTTATAATAATATATTAGTTAGTTTGGGAGTCTTTCTCTTTTCTTTTTTCTGTCTGTTCTTGCTTCTATTGTTCTGTCTATTTCCATATTTCCTCATCTTCCTGCACCTATGTCAGATGGTGAACCTAAGGAACAATGCCAACACTAATGGCAATGCTTGTGATGGACAAGGCAATGACAATTCCCCTCCACCACCGCAACCTTACCTCGAGCAGTTTCTGGCAGTGCAAACCCAGATTCTTCAAGGAGTGGCCAACACAATGGCCCAAATGCAGCAAAATCACATCGTTGCCACCCCTGCACCGGCACAACAACCCCGTGACAAGCTTGGAGAGTTTCAAAGGACTAAGCCACCTACCTTCTCCTATGCTATTGAACCTATGGATGTTGATGACTAGCTCAAGGTCATAGAGAAGAAACTTTCAGTCGCTCAGTGCAACACCAGGGAGGCGGTTTTGTTTGCTTCACACCAACTGATATGACCTGCCACAGACTGGTGGGATGCCTATGTCACTGCTCATGAAGAACATGATAGCATCAACTCATAGGAGTTCAAGATTGCATTCCGTGCTCATCATGTTCCCCAAGGAGGAATCAAAATCAAAATAAAGGAATTCCTATCACTCAAGCAAGGATGAATGACTGTGAGTGAGTATGTCACTAAATTCACTCAATTCTCCCGGTATGCACTTGTAACACCCTGATTTTCAGATTCTCAAATTTCTAAAATTTTCCAAGATTATTGAATAGCTTCACCTGTAGTATAGGTTTAAAACCTATTTTCTTAATCAATCAATCAATATAGGTTATTATTTTGTGTGCATTGCATTCTGATTTTTGTTAGGAACCAAGTAAATGCATTAGAGTTCTTTTTCTTTTTCTTTCTCTTTGGTGTTTTGAGTGAAAAAGATTTTGAAAATGTTTTTTACAAAACTCAGTAGTGAATAACTTAAGAATCTTAATGGTTGGAATTCAAAGTCTTTGAATTCATCATCTATTCAATCCTTGATAATACCTGATCCTTCTCCAGTTCAATTCAAATATTATCCAAATCCTTGTTTAAAATCAACCTCTCCTATTTCTCAAATTCTACCCAAATCCAAATTCTTCCTTATCTACTCCTATTCTTGTTCAACCTCATTTTTTGTTCTCTTAAATTCACTCCAAGCTCAATTCAAATTCAAACCATATTCAAATTTCTCTGTAAAAGTTCCTTTTCTAAACCCTAGATACACCTAAAGTGTATTTGAGCTCAACCCTTAGCCATGTTTTCTAGATGGCCCAACAAAAGATCCACGAAATCTGCAATTTTTCGCAGAGTCCTACTAGACAACCTCATCTTCTCATGAAGTTTCGAAGTTCAAAATAGCCTCAAATGCAAATCTTAAGAATACCAAAGTTGTAGGTCTCATCGAGAGCTTCGATTTGAACTTTTGGAAGTCCCCTTTTGGATAATTGAGATAGGAGTTATGGCCTCCAAAATCAATGCTGTGCAGATAAGTCTGAGTTCAAACAGTTTACTCTTGGTGCATTTTTGGAAATCAAGATGGCATTTTCAGAAGTTCCCATGAATACAAAAGTTGTAGATATTTTCGGGTACTGCAATTTAGAGGCTGGATGATGAAGAGATCATCCTCGGAATAGAGAGCTGCGAAAAAGAAACCATAATCAACTCGAACTCGAATCCGATTCGTGATCAGCTTGGACTCCACCTCAACCAGCTACCCCTAGCCCTATAAATATGAGATGCACGCCCTCTCCTACCCCTATTCAACACCACCAAACCCTAGAAGTCACTGCTGCCCTGTCCGTGTGCCGCCGTTTGATGTTCGCCGCCATCGCCGCCGCCCGTGATGCGCTACCTCGTCATCTTCTCCGCGAATCCTCCTTCCTCGACCATCAAAGTAAGGTGAGGATCCCTTCTTCTCATCCCTTAATACTGTTTTAGCATTATACTAAGTCCCTAGCCAAGCTCTAGCCTTGGCCAAACCCGATCTACACCGTCACAATCGTCGCCATCGCGGACAGCTGCGCTATAGCCGATTGGCATCGATGTTCCCGACTAACCAGAGGTCAAATCACCAAGCCCTTTCAACGCTGCATGTATCATGATGTTCCCCACACCCTTACCAACAAGGTCGTCTAGTAGAGTAGCCAAACCATCGAAATCAAGGTCGACATACCCACTGTTTGATTTATAGACGCATTCTGCGTGCACTGGATTTGCATTCGCGTTCCCCGTCAATCTGAATGTCGTATGGATGCACCAACCACTTCACGGCATGTCCCATCGAGTTTTCTATGCGACCCTAGGATCCCATCCTTGTTTGTGTAGCGACACAACTAGGACACCATTGCCAACCACAACACGTCGCAGCCATCACCCATCTCATCTCCGTTGATTGTTCTTCCTCTTAGTGGATGATCTACTCAAAATTATGTTGTAGCATTGTGTTCCCAGGATATATGAACATCTCTGTTCAAACAGTTTCTCAAATTTCATAACCAATCTCTGGGAACGCGAGTGTCTTCATTCCTGCATCTGTTCGCGTTCACCACCAAACCTAGCAGCAGTCACCGTTGCTGTGTTGCTACCTCGAATGACCCCTTCCAAAACCAACGATACCATTGAGTTAGTCTTTCTGTGTTCTACACCATGCTTCCCTCATTTCTCTGAAACACCAATGAATCCCGACATCGATGTCTATGGCCACGTGCCCAATCGCCATCTCCGACGAAACCCGAACCACCACCGCTACATAGAGTCACCAGTAGTATCCTTAACCTAGAAGTGCAACCTTTGGCCTTTTTGATCCATCATAGGTGGTCGAGACTAGATCTCAACGTATCCCTTCTTTAATCCAAGATAGTACTTGCATAGCATGCCAAGTTAGTGCCACATCATTCTCCTTAGCCTTGTCAGTGAAGTCTGGTCTACCCTACACTTCTTGAATCTTGCAAAATGATATTATCAAGCCTAACACAGTGATTGTGCAATAATGTCTAATCCCATAGGAAGATAGTTCCAGAAATCAGCATTGCCTTTTCAGTCTAATCCATCTCTCGAAAGTTGTTCTCTTTTCAGCTTAACACCAATTTAGACGATTCGTGCATATAAATGTTTCTAAAATCATCCCTATCCAACCATAGTATTTTTAAAGTGTTTTGATGATGTTTGGTTTGTTGTTCTTAGTGTTTTCCTTTATGTTGTTTGTCGGTAGTTCTCACGATTAGTCGATAACGTTCTGGAGCAGTTCGAGGAACTTCAAGACCAAGATTTCAACAACAATGAGCAGCATTGGGTAAAAAGCAAGTGTCCTTGATCATCTTGAACCTATGTTTTTAAATGTTTTGTTTTTTACAAAATTGCATGCAGTGTCTATCAATATGATGGGTAGTAACCTATGTTAGGGTTTTCCCTAGATTTTTCCTTATCATCCCTTGGAACCTAGATGGTTTATGGTTAGGTATTTTTGTTGGGTAGATTGCTTAGTCATGCTTTTGGAATACTGGGAAGTGTCATAAGCTTAACTAATGAACATATGCAATAATGGTGGTTAAATTTTTAATGATCCAACAACATGGAACCTTAGGCCTTGAGCATAGAGATGTTGGTGATAGTGGTCATGGTTATGATGTTGGTTTAGTGTTTGCTCAAGTGACCTAAGTAAGGACCTGTTCATGGAGCGACAACCCAAGAAGTAACGTACCAACCACGAGGATAATATGGGTAAGACATGACATACTAGTTAGAGTCTATGTAGTGTGTGTTGTGTTATCACAAAAGGGGGCTTCTGGGTAGGAGTTGAACTCGCGTAAATCCTGGTGGTGAAACCTAGTGGGCAGACACATACTCAATTAGTCTCTAGTTAGGGAAAATGTCATTCAATGATTTATTGGTGGCACACCAGTGGCATGTGTTAAGTGTCTTTCAAACATGGCAACATGGAATTCACTAACCTCTGAAGAGTGTAAAAACTGTTATAACAGTTGTGCTCACAGTTATGAGAGACTTGGATCCTCACATGATCAGTGGGTATTAGTTATGGGTTGTGGTTATGGGTTTGGTTGTGGTTTTGGTTATAGTACAGGAAGTACCAGACGGTTATGATATGCAAGGTGGGGAACCTTGTTTGCTGGGTGTTGGACTGTATGGGTTACATTCACTTAATAATTGTTTAACGATTTTTGCGTCCAAATATGTTTTTATTACTCGCATTTACGCAAATATACCGTGTGTTTGCCTATTCTTGATATAAGACAACATATCATTATGTTTCCCACACTTGCTGAGCGCGTCATGTGCTCACATTTACTATTTTCCCTATGCCATATGACATGTGTGCTACTGCTCAGTAAGTGAAGATGTTGAAGACTATCAAGACGAGATTGCGACGTTCTAGGCGCGTGTCTCTTGGTCGGTTGCCTGCAGTGTTGTTGGGCACCAATGCTTCTGTTCTGCTACAGATATCTTCATAGATGATAATATATGTCAATTGATGTAAGAGTTTAATGTTTATTAAATAAAAGTATTGTTACTTCACCTGTGACATCCTTATGTGTATTGAACATCATGGACACACATAAGATGCATTTGGTTTTGGCCATTAAAATCGAGTGTGACAACACTAGAAGATGTAGATACCGACAAGAAGAAGCAAGACTGTTTCTTAGAAGGTCTGAATGATGAACTCTAGAATTCTCTGGCTTCTCATGATTTCAAGAATTTCCAGACCCTTGCACATCGCGCCATCATCTTGGAGCACAAGAGAAACATGATTGAGCGCAAGCGTAAGATGGACCGCCTAGGTCAGTCAAGCAGCAACACCAGGCCCCATTATGACTCGTCTCAATCAGGATCTATGAACCATTTTGATCAGCAGTAAAACCAGCCCAGAACATAGTCTACAAATCAGAACTCATCTAGGAATGCGGGACAGTACCCGCGCTCCAATTTTTAGGTGCCCCACACTTCAAATTAGACCTCTCAAAGGAACAACAACGCTAGTAACAACACTCAAGTTTCAACCAAAGGTAAACCTTGTTTCCATTGTGGTGTAGAAGGACACTTTGCCTATCAGTGTCCTTAGAAGTGTCAATGTCAACCACCCGCCCAAGGTTCAAACCAGCAGCAGAACCGCAATGGGAGTCAACCCTAGAATCACACGAAGTAGAATGTTGCTAGAGGCCATGTGAACTAGGTGGCAGTTAATGAAGCTCAAGATGCAACTGATGTCGTGATCAGTATGTTTCTCATCAACTCCAACCCTGCTACAGTATTAATTGATTCTGGAGCATCACATTCATTTATATCAACCAAGTATGTGGCAAGATACACTCTACCTATAACTCTTATGAAGCATAGAATGGTTGTTAGCTCCCCAGGTGGAGAAATGAAAGCAAGGCATGTATGCCCTAACCTTAGTATTAGAATAAGGGGGGTAGAATTTCCAGAAAACCTTATCGTTCTGGAATCATAAGGGATAGATGTCATTCTTGGAATGGATTGGTTAGGCAAATTCAATGAAATCATTGACTGTGCGAGAAAAGCTGTTCGCCTGACTTCAAAAGAAGGAAGTGAAGTGGAATACGTTGCAGAAGTACCACCAGCAATCAGAGGAACAATCAACCAAGATGATGGAACCCCAATTGAGAGCATTCCAGTTATTTGCGAGTATCCAGATGTTTTTCCAGAAGATTTGCCAGATATGCCACCTGACCGTGTCATCGAGTTTGTTATATAACTAGTACCTGGTACAGCTCCTATATCTAAAAGGCCATATAGAATGGCTGCTAATCAGCTAGCGGAACTTAAGGAGCAATTGCAAGATTTGTTAGACAAAGGTTATATCCGTTCTAGTTCATCACCATGGGGTGCACAAATAATATTCATACACAAGAAGGACGGTACCCAAAGGATGTGTATAGATTATCAAGCCTTGAATGATGTGACCATCAAGAATAAATACCCTCTTGTCAGGATCAATGACTTGTTTGATCAACTTAGAGGTGCGTGTGTATTCTCCAAGATCGATCTTCACTCAGGTTATCATCAGTTGAAGATTTGAGCATCCGACATTCCTAAGACTGCTTTCATCACCCGTTATGGATTATATGAGTATACGGTCATGTCTTTTGGATTGACCAAAGCCCCTACCTACTTCATGTATCTGATGAACCAGGTATTCATGGAGTATTTGGATAAGTTTGTGGTAGTCTTTATAGACGACATCAAGTTTTCTCAAAGGATGAAGAGGAACATGTAGACTATTTGAGATTGGTTCTACAAAGACTCAGGGACAATTAGTTGTAAGCCAAGCTGAGCAAATGTGAGTTTTGGCTAGACCAAGTTTCTTTCCTCGGTCATGTCATCTTCGCTGGAGGAATAGTAGTTGATCCAAGAAAGGTAGAGGACGTTTTGAATTGGAAGTCTCCCAGAATGTCTCTAAGATCCGTAGTTTCCTTGGATTAGCTGGTTACTACCGTCGTTTCATAGAAGGTTTTTCCATTATTGCAAAGCCTATCACCTTGCCAGATACATAGAAGCCATTCTCCATATATTGTGACACCTCTCACTAAGGATTAGGATGTGTTCTTATGCAAGAAGGCCATGTTGTAGCCTATGCATCAAGGCAATTGAGGAAGCATGAGGAACACTACCCGACACATGATTCGGAGTTAGCCACCATAGTTCATGCACTCAAGATTTGAAGGCACTACTTGATTGGAAAGAGATGTGAGATCTATTCGGATCATAAGAGTTTGAAATTTATTTTCACTCAGCCAGGTCTCAACCTCAGGTAGCGTAAATGGTTAGAGCTTATCGAGGATTATGACTTGAGTATTAACTATCATCCCAGAAAGGCGAATGTAGTTGCCAATGCTTTGAGTAGAAAGGCTCATCTTAGTCTAATGACCGTGCAAGATAGATGACCTGAGTTATGCAAAGAGTTTTAAAAGCTCAATGTCGGATTAGTAAACAACACAGAAGTTGTGGTAATGTAAGTTGAATCTACTTTGGAACAAGAAATTCATAAAGAGCAACTCGAGGATGAGAAGATTTTGGAAATCAAGCAACGGATTAAGGAGGGTAAAGCCCCAGGTTTTACCGAGGATGAGAATGAAATGGTGTGGTTTAAGAAACGAATCTGTGTTCTGGATATCAAATCTATCAAGGAAACTATTCTTCAAGAAGTGCACGAGTCTGCATGTTCTATTCATCTCGGAAGCACCAAGATGTATCAAGACCTTAAGGACCGATATTGGTGGTATAGTATGAAGAGAGAAATTGCCGAGTATGTAGCAATATGTGATATATGTCAGAGAGTCAAAGCTAAACTTCAGAGACCCGTGGGATTGCTTCAACCTTTAAAGATACCAGAGTAGAAATGCGAGGAAATTAGTATGGATTTTATCGTTGGATTTCCCCAAACTCAATCTGGATATGATTCTATTTGGATTATACTGGATCGTTTGACAAAGGTTGCTCATTTCATCCCAGTCAAGACCACATACATAGGACCTAGACTCGTTGAGTTGTATATTGCCAGAATTGTGTGTTTGCATGGAATACCTAAGAGGATAGTGTCTGATAGAGGTAACCAGTTTACCACCAGGTTTTGGCAAAAGCTACTTGAGCCATTGGATACCCGGTTAAACTTTAGTTCAGCATATCATCTGCACACCGATGGTCACACTGAGAGTGTAAATCAAAATTTGAAAGATATGTTGAGAGCTTGTGCCTAGAAAAATAAGACTAGTTGGGACAAAAATCTTCCCTATGCAGAGTTCTCCTACAAAAATCTTCCCTATGCATACCAATTATAGCCTATTCCTTTAATCAAGCTTGCATGTCATATACTTCCCAAACTTGCGGAGTATGATATTTATTCACACTTGCTATTTCCATCCAAATGTGCATCAAACCACTACTCAGAAAATGGAGGCATTGCAGGAGAGTCAGACTTCTACATCAAGGAAGATGAAGATTGCTAGGCTGGTGGATCCCTCGATCAATTGCCTGTGGAAGATGGGAGCTTAGCTGTGTTTAGTTTGTATGCTTTAGTTAAAGACTTTGAGGCCTATATAATTTTTTTAAGTTAAACATTGTAATAATGGCACTGTGTGTGATACACTGATGAACTCGCTGCATATATGAAACTTGATCCTGGCATACATGTGGTTTGCATTCGGTTTTGTCCCTTTATAAAACCGGGTGTGACACTAAGCATGTAGAAGGAAGAGAAGACGCTATCCAGATCGTGACCAGGTGGGCCATCAACTATCTGCTTCCAAGTCAAATCCCCGGGCAGTGCATGCACCCAGTTCGAGGGGAAAGCTTGGGAAGCCAGAGGATTATTTAACTGGCTATCGGCAATTGACATGTTTGCATTGCAACCGTCCGACATTCCCATGAAAAATTAGCTACCTATCCTAATACAAAGCGAATTGACGATGAGTAGTATAGAACTACTATATCCAGATACCCCAGGTTTTCTCTGTTATTCTTAGGGTATATCTCTATCCCCGATATGGGAATCCCTGGATGCATGAAAACTTCCCGCAGATATTCAGGATATCACATAAATAGGGAAGTCTATCTCCAAAATTAAGAAGGAAAGACTACAGAGGTTGTACAAGGACCCCCTATATATACGGAGCTAGGGGACCCTGCAGACAATAAGCCTATCCAAGAGACAACAAGGAGACTCGAGCGTATAGAAGTCTATACATGCCATTAAAGCCTGCAGAAGCCCTAATCCTCCAAGCCTTCTGCACTTAGATTAGTATTAGCATCTCTCCCTGACTACATGGAAGGGAGTCATCCGACTCGGTCTAGATCCATCTAGGCTAGTCACGCACTCCCTTGTAGCAGCCTTATAGATCAATACAAGACAAACAGGACATAGGGCTATTATTGTAAGGAGGTATGAACCTTTCTAAAAACCCATATGTGTGTTATTTGATTTATCAACTTGAAGAATCCCCTATTGCTTCAACAAATCTATAAGATTAGAAGTTCACCAATCAACGACAGCTGGCAGTGTCTGTGGGATCATGAAAATAGGCATTGAAGAGTCTACACACGACATGCCATCGACTTCGCCAAAGCTTGCACCAAGGATTGGCTTTTCAGATGAGGGGTTGTACGACAACTTCACCCTCCCATTGATGAACTGGCAATCAGTCGGGTGAATTTTGAAGATGAACTATCTAGCGATGATTCTAGCGATGAGGTTAGTCACTTCATGGATCAATATGTCAGTGACTACAACATCGAGTTCAAACCACACAGCTACCAAGAAAAACACAAATATTATATTCATCACAAGACGGGATCCTCCCCTGTAGCAATCCGATGACAAATCCATGATGGATCTAAACACCTCCTCTAGTGGAGATTACCACCGAGGAGTCTTTGCCATTGGAGATGGGCATGGCGGTCTGGACAATCATGGTAATAACCTACAAACATGCAAGTTCCCATTACCCCAGCTGCAAGAGGCGACGGCCTACTTCCGCTAGTCACACCTCCCCAGATCTAAAACCCTAATGGAGCAAGGGATCTGACTTCTCCTGATCATCAGTAGGGGACTCAGTTCTATAGATCCACAATGGCGCAAAGGATCTTCCTTCTACAAGAGGCCCTTATGTGAGGCCCTATAGCAAACGCG
The DNA here is from genome assembly GCF_958298935.1 of Phragmites australis. Lineage (NCBI taxonomy): Eukaryota > Viridiplantae > Streptophyta > Magnoliopsida > Poales > Poaceae > Phragmites > Phragmites australis. The sequence goes on along the minus strand of NC_084942.1, from coordinate 12,462,228 downwards.
CCCATCAACTAGCTCATGATCTACAAACGAGCCCCTTGTCGTGGCCCTTCATGACTTGGGGTCTGGATATTCTATGGCCCCTTCCAGTCAGCGCCCCGGTGCTTTAAGTTCCTTTTCGTCTCCATTGGTATCTCTACCAATAAAGGACTCAACCATTGATATGATCATCCAAATATCAAATCTCTCTGGACCTACTATGACCAAGATGTCCGGCAACGAGTCTTCCAAGCTAGGAACATGATTCTATGACTTGTCCAGAACCAACATAACAGCAACAAGCTATCACTGAACTGGGAGGGTCTCTGCATGGTGGTCAAGTCTACTCACCTTGGGTCTCTTAGCAATGGAGGATGAAGGAGTCTTCAATAATTCTTGGAACGTCAACCAGCTTGAAAAGTTCTATGTGTAAGTACTAAGAGTAAGTTTACACCAGCAAATGTTCATATTTCCCTTAAGGTCGCTTGAATTTCTTTGTATTCTTTTTTGTCTTCCCTAAACTAATCTTCTGGCACACATAAGATGGGCACACTGGTGATAAGCCACAATCTGAGTACCTTTGCCTATCATGCACAATTGGATAAGCCCGAACAATGGCACACGAGAATTGACTTCAGGAAACAAGGCACACGAGAATTGACTTCAGGAAACAAGAATTTTTACGACCAGAGGAGAAGTATGAGCATTCAATTCTTTTCTCTTGCCTCAGTTGGCTAATTTATAATGGACGGTTGATATTTTTTTATCTTATTCTCTTTGATGACCTAATAGAGTTTTCTTCCCAAATAATCAATCGGGGCTGGATGAATACAATATACCAACAGCTAACGACAATATATTGTGAATGTGCAAAGAAACTTCTATTGCATGAAGACGATATTCTAGGTTACGAACTCACGGGATGTGACAAAGGCTCCTTATCATGTCCTTGTGTGTCTGGGGGCTACAACACCTCCCCCTCTCACGTTGGACCTAGGGCTGACCCGATTAAGCTCCCCGATTAGTAATGAAGTCACCCTACCCTAGCCAGAGGAGGAAGCAAGTAGCACAAAGCATGTTAGGTTGTCGGTATCTCCTCGATACCGAGTTCCCAAGAAGTCCCGCCATTTTCTTTTACATTCCTTTTTGTTTTTTACTAACAAAAGAATAAGTTTCTATTCCCAAGCACATGATATAGAGGAAAGCCTAAGCGGACTTGGTGATTCTCTAACTAACTGCCACAGTGGTTTCGAGTGCTACTCAGAGCTATGATCTTCCTTGCTAGTGTCCCATTGCATTTTATGTTCGGGATCTCTTCCGGCGCATGCAGGGGCTGTTGGTATGAAATTCCATGAGAGCTAGCGTACGACACTGACAAATGCGCTTAGTTTCCAAATGTCATTGTGATCTTGTGCTAGAAATGGAGAAAAAAATCTTTCACCACCACACGGCATCTCCACCGTGAGGGTACAACTTTTGAAAAACCCACTGGACGGAGAGCCAGATTTTCCCCATCCTTTTTGGAATCCTAAGAAGTTGGGACGATGCTTATTGGTTTACTCGGGTTTCCTACTTGGAAGAGGTCCCTACCCAGAGGCTCACGAAGTTACCCGGAGATGGCCTAATATCCTGACTAGATGACCCGATGACAACCAGGAACCCAGATAAAAGTACTTCTGACCCGAAAGCCCGAGGCAACCTGTTGGGATGTCTTCCTTAGCTGGGCCAAATTTCTCGATCCATCACAGCCTCATTTCACATACTGGTGGGTGGCTTGATGATGAGTCGTATGGAACTACTATATCCAGATACCCCACGATCTCCATTATTCTCGTTGTATATCTCTATCCCTGGGAAGGGAATCCCTGGAAGCATGCAAACTACCCACTGATACCCAGGATATCTCATAAATAGGGTAGTCTATCTCCAAGATTAAGAAGGAAGGAATCTAGAGTTCGTAGGATATATACTGAGCTAGAAGACCCTGCGGAGGACAATCCCATCCTAGAGGCAACAAGGAGACTCAAGCGCATAGAAGTATATACACGCCATTGAAGCCTGTAGAAGCCCTGTCCTCCAAGCCTTCTGCAGCTAGATCAATATTAGCATCTCTCCCCTAGCAAGGGAGTTGTACGATTAGGTTTAGATCCATCTAGGCTAGGTATGCATGCCGTTGTAACTATCTCAAGGATAAATACAAGACAAACATGACGTAGAACTATTATTTGAAGGGAGGCCTAAACTTGTATAAAAACCCCTCTGTGTGTTTTGTGATTCATGTACTTGAAGTATCCCACTATTTCTTTAACAAATCCATAAGATTGGTGGTTCACCAAGCGTCAACACCGGTCATGAAAATGTTGCCGTAGTTCACGCCTAACCAGACGGAGGCCATCAAAGAGGAGATCGAAATACTTACTAAGGCTAGATTCATTTGAGAGGTGGACCATCATAAGTGGCTTGCCAACCCTATCATGGTTAAAAAATCAAATGCAGATGGAGAATGTGCATAGACTTCACCGGCGGCACACAAAGCCTACCTGAAGGATGCCTTTCCTCTGCCACGCATAGATCAAATAGTCAACTCCACCTCCGGGTGTGACTATCTAAGCATTCATCCAGAAGATGAGGAGAAAACCTCCATTATTATTCCTTTCGGAGTCTAATGCTATGTCAGGATGCCCTTTGGATTAAAAAATGTTGGAGCTACATACCAACGAGGCACGCAAATAACCTTACGGGACAAGATTGGTTGAAATGTCAATGCCTACATGGACAATCTTGTCATTAAAGCTAAAAAGAAGGAAGATCTCATCTCTGACCTACAAGAAACTGTCAACAACCTACGCAAGAACCGAGTCATGTTTAAAGCAGAGAAGAGCGCTGTTGGCGGAAAATAAAGTAGCCCGAGGAAAATGGTTGAAGATTGCTATCAAAGGTCCCTCTAGACCCTTCGGTCTCCGGACCCCTGGCAGGAAGCCCGACTCCTGGAGGCTGCAGGCCCCTTCGGGCCACCTCTCTGGTACGTACGTGGCCTTACCAAAACTTGGAGCTACAGCAAGCCCCTCTAGAGCCTTCAGTCTCTGGACCCTCAGTAGGAGACTTAGCCCCCGGAGGCTATGGACCACTTTGGGCCACCCCTCCGGTGCCCGTGCGGCCTTTCGAAGCCTAAAGGTGCAATTGATCTCCGGAGATAATATCGGGAAAGAAAGGACACTCCCTTGCAGCCGACCTGACACGAGGTGATGGTCAATTAATGCCGGTGCAAGTGGTGCTTATCCTGACATCCCAGTGCAGTGAAAGTCATTATGACACCCGTGGGAGAGTTGTGCCAGGCCGCAATTCACGACCGGCTCACCCCTCAGGGGGCAGGCACCACAATAGTTATCACGGTAGATATTTATCTTCTATATAGGGTAAAAAGTAGTTATCCAGGATAAGGCCCAGTAATTTGGCGAGGTCCTAGATATTTGTACATCATGATAATTTATACACTAAGCTACGTACAACCGTATAAATAAGGGGTCATGGTCATCTGGGTAGAAAGAGGTCATAGGGAGCATGCTCAATGCAACATACAGGACACAGAGGTGCCTAAAAACTAAATCACACTATGATACTCCGGCCCTCAGACCGATCCATTTTTCTACTATCCATACATTTGTGGTTTTTCTTCCTCTCAAACTTCGTCTCCAAGCTTGAGTCTCCTCCTTAGAAGAAACTCTCATCGTACTTGCTGGGGCAAGACAATCTCGTGCTCCAACAGCACATCGTCCATGGGGACTCAAACACAGAAGTGCTAAAGAGAGGTAGGAATCCACCAGAAAAACCACCAACACACTAGCCGTCATATCCAATGTTGCAACCATGCAACCATATGCGTCGCTATCTCAACCATGCACACCGCATGCACCCTCCAGACTCGCTGTCGTATGGGACAGCGTTCCTCCGGCCTTGATCGACCCAGAATCTTAGGTCGGTACGGAAACTCCAGATGGCAAGGAGGACTTCCAACCTCTGCATGGCAAAGACCTCGCTGCACCAGAGGAGCTCACAGACGAGGTCGCAGAAAAGCAGGCTGCTTTCCAGTGGTTCTGGCAGTTGAACCCAGGAATGTTCTCGCCTGGATTTCATCCCAGAGTATCTCCTTCGATAGCACCAGGGATGCCCCAGGCGAGCCAATATCTTCGAAGAATCTGTCCACCCAACATCCTCCTTGGGCCCCTATGGCGAAAGAGGGTTCCGAGGAGGCATAAGGCTTCTGCGTGCGTAGACTCCACCAGCGCCCCTGATGTAGCCCTCGTGATGCCAACTGTGCGCATTTGGAGCCACTTTGGCTCTGAAAGTCGGTTCACCGGATGACCTCGACGGTCTCCCCATAGGGAAGGAGGCCCTAGGGAAACCACGACCTCCGAGGCACGCGGCCCCCGGTAGCGATCTCAACACCAACCACAAGCTCCGGTACCCCAGGAGCTCACAGGTGCATCCTGCACGGACCAGGGCGTGGCCACAACACTAATGACTACCAAACCCTCATAGTCTTCTAGGAGGAGTACCTCAAAAGACAAGCAGGATACCTGGCCACAGAGGGAATCGGCGAAGGACGGCACATGAGTCAGAAGCCTAGGGCAAACTCCCAGGCAAATCCCTGGCCCCCGACCCCACTCTGTCATCACCAACTCCGCCACCAACAGTGCAATATAGCAGCGATGAGGACTGAGTTGGAGAACACTGTCACCAGGCTCTGGATGGATTACCTCCTGAGCTGGGCAACGGCTAAGGGCCGAGGGGGTCTAGGACAAAACCTCTGGCAAAAACGGACAGTCTTACAAAGCCTCTGGCAAAAATGGAGAGACTTTCAAAAATCGCCGCGAGATAGAGCATCTTACAAAAACCTTTGCCAAAATTGAGAGTCCTACTAAACTTCTGGCAAAAACGAAGAATCCTCCAAAACCTCAGTAAGACGGAGAGTCTTACCAAACCTCCGCTAAAATGGAGAGACTTCCAAAATAGTCTTCAAAAACCCCTGCAAATGGGGATGTCTTCCAAAAAACCTTTGCAGCATGGAGAGCCTTGCAAAAACCTCCGCAAGATAGAGTCTTCAAAAACCCCCACAAATGGGGATGTCACAAAAAAAACATCCGCCACATGGAGAGGTTCTAAAAAGACCTATCGAACAAAATCTCCCGGCATCTTGAAGGCATACGCCTCTGTGCCAGGGAAGTGCGAAACCCACTAGCCTCCAAGAAGCACAACCAATATATCAAATGGGTATAAATCCCCCTCCCCGCAAGAAGAGGTATGGCCCACGTGACTCAAACATGCATGGTAAAAGGTAAAATCATTACCCTGTAGTCTCATCTAAGACATGACTCTTACATCATTTATAAAGACTATGCTAATATTAAGCAAAAGCCCCACCCTATGTGGCACGAGAAATAGAATGGAATCCCCAATTTTTCATTGCAGAGGCAGCAGTTTCTCACACGCCGTCACCAGGCTCCAGACGGATTATGTAACACCCTAATTTTTCTCTAATTCCAAATTTATTTTTTTCTTAATGGTTATTAAGGTTCAAATGAATTTAATTATTTTATTCTTAAGAGAGAAAACCCTATTTTATAGGAAAGAAAAGAAAATGACATAGGATATAAGTGAAAATTTTGCATTCATGCTGAATTAGGCAAATAGTATTTTATTTGAATTCTTGATGAACTTATTTGAAGAGATTTTGTCTGGATTTTTGAATTTGAAATTTGATTTGAATTCTTTAGAAAAGATAAAGGTTAAATCTTCTCTCGGGCTGTCTCATGCTGTTTCGGCCCAACATCTCAGCTCGGCCCATCTGCCCGGATTCCCTCCCGCCCGGGGCCGCGCCCCTGCTCCGGCCCAGCCACCCGCGCCGTGCTCTCGCGCGCCAGCCGAAGACGTCTGCGCAGTCTCCGTTTTCCCCTGTGCCGCCGCCAGGTGGGGCCCGACGGTCGGATCCGTCGTCTCCGAGAAGGACTCCGCTGCGCCGCCGAATCCGAGAAAGAAGCCGACGTCGCCTTAAGAGTCCTGCGCTGTCCCGTGACCCCCGAGCCGCCTATATATATGCCCGCCCCCTCCCTGAACGCATCCCATCTGCAAATCGCCGAAAACCGAGCCCTAATCGTCTGATTCGAAGCTCGCCGAGCCGCCATCGCCGCCGCTTCGTCCGCCCTCGCCGCTACGCCATTCCAGAGCCAAACCACGCAACCCGAGCCCACCATTGCACGCGCCTGCCCTTGCTGAAGCTTTTCCCGCCGTCGCCTTGGCCCCTACGTCGCCGGAGCACGCTCTCCGACGAGTTTCCGAGGCAGCCGCCGCCCCTTCCGTCGTCGATCGCTTTCCTGTGCCGCCAAGCCCGAGGTAAGCCCCAAAACGGATTCCCCGCGCTTCCCTGAACGTTTTGCGCCGCTCATCGTCGTCGCCGGCGAACCCTAGCCGATTCCGGCGAGATGTCCGGCCGTGCGCCGCCGTGAACCCCTCGGCGCCGCCGTGAACCCCTCGGCGCCGCCCTGTCCTTCCCCTCTGGCCGCCCGATCTTCCCCGTACCGTCGGATCTGTCCTCAACGATCGAGATTAGATCTAAATCGTACCCCTTCAGCAACCAGTAGCGTAGCGCCACGTGTTTACTCTTTAAACCAGTCAGCCGTATTGCCCCGTCACCCTGCCACCTCAGCTGATCCCTTTTGCCCATGTGTCCAACCAGTCAGCAGCCACGTCATAAAGGAGGTTTTTCAATCTGAAAATAATTCCTGATAAATCCTTTAATTGGTAAATTTTGCAATTTAGCCCCTGAACTTTTCTGAAATAACAAAAGAGCCCTGACTTTTTACAGTTAGGTCCTTATACTTTTTCATATTTACATTTTGGTCCCTCTGTTTTTACAAAAAGGTCCCTGGACTTTCTGATAATTCAATTTAAGTCCTTTTTCTTTTTTCCAGATTTAACCCTAGACTTGTTTTAGCCCTAACTTTTCCATCGTAACTCCGATTTAAGCGATTTTTGCGTCGATGGATTCGTTTTTCAGTGCTCTTTCTTGTTAGCAAGTTTTTATCTCATTGTTCTTTTGCTTTATGCTTTGTTCTTAGTGTATCTTGTTTGCTTGTTTGCCGGTAATTGTGCGATTAGCCGACAACGTCCCGGATCAATTTGAAGAACATCAAGACCAGGAGCAAGAATACACTGAGCAGCAGCAAGGAGAAGGCAAGTGTCCTTGATCATATTGAACATATGTTTTTAAATGTTTGGTTTTACAAAATTGCATGCAGTGTCAATATGATGGGTAGTCACCTATGTTAGGGTTTTCCCTAGATTTTCTCTTATCATCCCTTGGAACCTAGATGGTTTATGGTTAGGTGTCCTTTGTGGGTAGATTGCTAAGCCATGCTTTTGGGATACTAGAAAGTAACATAATTTTGACTAATGAACATATGCAGTAATGATGATTAATATGATAATGTTTTAGCAACATGGAACCTTAGGTCTTGAGCATAGGGATGTTGGTGATGGTTGTCATGGTTTTGATGTTGGATTAGTCTTTGCTCAAGTAACCTAAGTAAGGACCGGTTCGTGGAGCGACAACCCAAGAAGTAACGTACCAACCACGAGGCCGATATGGGTAAAGTGTGACATACTGATTAGAGTTTGTCCAGTGTGCGTTGGGTCAGCACAAAAGGGGGCTTCTGGGTAGGAGCTGTTGCTCGCGTAAAGCCTGGCGGTGAAACCTAGTGGGCAGACATGCACTGGATTAGTCTCTGGTTAGTGGAAAGTGTCATACATTGATTCTTGGCGACACACCACTGGCGTGTGTTAAGTGTCTTGCAAACACGGCAACATGGAATTCACTGACTCGTGGGTAAAGTTGGACAACCTCTGCAGAGTGTAAACCTGTTATAACAGCCGTGCTCACGGATATGAGAGACTTGGATCCTCACATGATTAGATAGTGGTTTGGTTTTGATTCTGGTACAGGGAGTACTAGATGTTGTGGTCTTGGTCTTAGTGCGGGGAGCACAAGACAGATGTGGTATGCAGGGTGGGGAGCCTTGTATGCTAGTTGATGGATTGTCGGGTTACATTCGTTTAATATATGTCTAATGCTTTTGAGTCCAAATGTGTTATTTTTCATTACTCGCATTTACGCAAATAATACCTTGTGTTAGCCTATTCTTGATATAAGCCTGCATGTCATTATTTTCCCACACTTGCTGAGTACATTATGTGCTCACCCTTGCTTTCTCCTACCAAAAACATATGCTGCTCAGTGGAAGACTTTGAGGATTTCCAAGACGACGACCTGGTGTTCTAAGGAGCGTATCTTCCAGTCGATGCCTGTGGAGTCTTGGTCGCCAATGCTTTCATTCCGCTGCCGTCGTTTAGATGATGTCATTTAGGTTAAACTTTGAGTTTTGCTTAGGTAAAGTCTTTTATTGTAAGAGGTGAACGTTTAAATAAATAAAGTATTGCTTTTGTTACTTCACCTATGACGTCCTTATGTGTGTTAAACTTCCTGGGCACACATAAGCCGCACTTGGTTTTGGCCGTTAAAACCGGGTGTGACAGAGGTGGTATCAGAGCCATACTGACTATAGGATCGCAAGCTTAGTTAGCATGGTCGTCCTAAGGAAATTCCTAGTCGTCTAAAACTATCCAATTTTCTCCATAGATCTCAAACTTGTCTCTTGCTGTCCATAAGACTATCTCTTATATCCCATCTCTTCCTTTTTTAGATGATTCGCCAACTACTTACTGCCCGCAAGTCAACCGGAGGACGTCCACCTATTCTACCACGTGTGCCAACTGAAGAGGAGATTGATGACCCCACCTTCCGGAATATGGATCCCGTTCCTGATGTTTATGAGAGTGATGGTCTTCATGCGGGACATCTTCCGCGCCTTCTTTGGGGAATACTTTCTGGACTTGGACACACCCAGAAGCCAGTCTACAGGGGAGTGAAGAAACTATACCCTGGATATGTGGAATGGAAGGTTGAAGTCACTATTTATGACTACGAGCGAAGTCAAGACGAGGGTATGGAAGTTCGAAGAGTGGTGGGCATTCACTCAGCTATGGTCCCGAGAGCAACCTTCACCGCTAGAGTTCGAGATGCGGCACGTCAAGCCATATCCCGAGTTCGTGATCAATACAACAACAAGATGGACAACTCTCCGTATGCTTACTGTCCCCGCAGAACCCGGGGAAGTGACGAGCTGTTCGTGAAGAGCACCTTTGGGGAAAACCCTAAGCTACGAGAACAAGTTGCCCTTACCATGGCTTTGGAGGACGAGCTGAACTGTGCTTTATGGGAGTTGGGAGAAGTTCGCCAGCACCTTGCCTTCGTCTCCGCTTCCCTTGAGGATGAACAAGATGCAAATCAAGGGGAATCTGAAGATGATGAAGAAGACTTATCTATCCACTCACCCCCCGCACAAGAGGATCTGCTTCAACACCCCCGCTGCCTCTGAGGATGGATCAGTTGATTCCTCCCCCTCAGGGTCCCGCACTAGAGAGGAGTCCCAGTAGTGTAGTCTTTCCATAGTAGTCTTTTCCTTATTAGAACCTAGCGTCGATGTAATCGTTAAGGGTAATATTAATGTTAGTGTGAGCTTTGTTATGGTGCTAAGTGTGCTAGTTGGAGTTTTTGCTTGAGTGCTGATGCGAGCTGTGGGATGCTTTGGCACTTTGTCCACAGACGCATCTTTATTTCTATATAATATAGATGGGTTCCTTTAGTTAAACTTCTCCAGACTTGCTCATCTGCTTCTGTTCTTTTCTTCAACCCTAACCAGATGGTTAACACAAGGAGGAGCATTAACACTCAAGAGGAGAACAACAACAACAACCAGAATCCACCCCCGCCCCCTCCATCAACCTTGGAGCAGCAGATGGCTATGCAAACTCAAATCTTGCAAGCTTTAGCTCAAACAATGGTGCATATGCAACAGCAACAACCAAATCATGTTCCTCAATCACATCAACCATCAAGGCTTGGAGAATTCAAACGAACTCAACCCCCAGTCTTCAGTCATGCAGTAGAACCAATGGATGCAGATGATTGGCTGAAGGATATAGATAGGAAGCTACACGTTCCACAGTGTAATGATAGGGAGATGGTTCTCTACGCCTCACATCAACTCACTGGTCAAGCCCTAGATTGGTGGGAAGCCTACTGCGCAGCACATGAAAACCCTGCAGCTATCACATGGATGGAGTTTAAAGCTAGTTTCCGCACCCATCATCTTTCTTCTGGGGATGTACGTCTGAAGAAGAAGGAGTTCATGAGTTTGAAGCAAGGACCCATGACCGTAAGGGAGTATCTGACCAAGTTCACTCAGTTATCCAGATACGCACCAAATGAAGTGGACACGGAGGAGAAGAAACAGGAACGTTTCTTGGAAGGACTGAATGACGCCATAGAATATGCTTTGCTACCCCAGGAGTTTCCCAATTTCCAAGCTTTGGTAAACAAAGCCCTAATGGTTGAGCACAAGCGCCGCCAGCTGGAAGAGAAGAAGAGGAAGATGTCATTCCAAGGACAAGGAAGCAACACACGATCCCGTGGAGCTACACAGATGTCTCCACAAGGCCCCATGTTTCGTTCCAACATTCAGTATCGGGCTCAGACACAAAACTCCGTTCAGCGGTCCAACTACCAGACGCCCCGATCAACCCCACCGGCCACGCCCCAAAACAAGAACAGCCCAGCAACTCCAGGCCCGAACAAAGGATGTTTTTATTGTGGATAAGAAGGGCACTATGTGAATAAATGCCCTAAGAAGACGCAAGATCTAGCCCGAACCAACAACACACCAAGGACAACTCCAACCCCAGGCCAGTCACGCAATGGAAGTCAGAACCCCAACCAGAATAATCATGGACAACAGAACTATGTGCATGGAAAGGTCAACCATGTCACAGCAGAAGAGGCTATTGATGCTCAAGATGTGGTGTACGGTATGTTCCTCGTTAACTCCCGACCTGCATCTGTTTTGTTTGATTCTGGAGCTTCGCATTCTTTTATCACCATTCAGTATGTCGCAAAGCATGAATTGCCTATGGTTATGATGAAGAATAATATGTTCATTAGCTCGCCTGGGGGGAAAATGAAGGCAAAATATATATGTCTTAGGATGAGGCTTAGCATAAGGGGGGTAGAATTCCCCGCGAACCTTATAGTTCTGGAAACCAATGGTATAGATGTAATCCTTGGAATGGATTGGTTGGCCAAGTTCAATGGAGTTATAGAATGTGCCAGAAGAGCGGTTCACCTAACCAATGGAGAGGGTACCAAGGTGGAGTTCGTAACCATGGAACCAGCAACAGAGGATCAGTCTCTCTATTCACTTGAAGGAACAACCCTTGAGCAGATCAAGATAGTTTGTGAGTTTCCCGATGTATTCCCCGAAGAATTGCCAGGTATGCCACCTGATCGAGAAGTCGAGTTTGTCATTGAGTTGGTACCTGGTACGGCCCCTATAGCAAAAAGGCCATATAGGATGTCGGCCAACGACCTAGTCGAATTAAAGAAGCAAATTCAAGAACAGTTAAGCAAAGGTTTTATTAGACCCAGTGCATCACCTTGGGGAGCCCCAGTTCTCTTCGTAGATAAGAAGGATGGTAGCCGAAGGATGTGTGTAGATTACAGGGCACTTAATGAGGTAACCATTAAGAACAAGTATCCGTTGCCCCGGATTGAGGATTTGTTTGATCAGATGAGAGGAGCCCAGGTGTTCTCCAAGATTGATCTAAGATCAGGATACTATCAGTTGAAGATTCGACCGTCGGATGTACCAAAGACGGCTTTCAGTACTCGATATGGGCTATACGAGTATACAGTTATGTCATTCGGACTAACTAATGCCCCAGCCTACTTCATGAATCTCATGAACAAGGTATTCATGGATTATTTGGACAAGTTTGTGGTGGTGTTCATTGACGATATTTTAATCTTCTCCAGAAGCAAAGAAGAGCACGAGGGACATTTGAGAATTGTGCTACAGACACTCAGAGAACATCAGCTGTATGCCAAGCTTAGCAAGTGTGATTTTTGGTTAGACCAGGTCGTGTTCCTTGGCCATATTTTAACCGCCGGAGGTGTAGCAGTAGACCCTGGTAAAGTGAAGGATGTACTGAATTGGTTACCACCAACCACCGTATCAGAAATCAGAAGCTTCCTTGGATTAGCAGGGTACTATCGCCGTTTCATAGAAGGGTTCTCTAGGATAGCCCGACCTCTTACCTCTTTGCTTCAGAAGAATGTGGCGTTTAAATGGAGTCCTGCTTGCCAGGCAAGTTTTGAGGAGTTGAAGAAGAGATTTACTACGGCCCCAGTGCTAGTACTACCTGATATTAGCAAGAACTTTGACATCTATTATGATGCTTCGTGACAAGGACTTGGATGTGTTCTCATGCAAGAAGGACGAGTCGTGGCCTATGCGTCAAGACAATTAAGGAAGCATGAAGAACACTACCCCACACATGATTTAGAACTAGCAGCTGTGGTTCATGCCCTGAAGATTTGGAGGCATTACCTCATTGGAAAACGATGTGAAATATACACGGATCATAAGAGCTTAAAATATATTTTCACTCAACCGGATCTAAACCTTCGTCAGCGCAGATGGTTGGAGTTAATTAAAGATTACGATGTGGGAATACACTATCACCCAGGAAAAGCAAATGTTGTGGCTGACGTCTTGAGCCGGAAAGGTTACTGCAATTCTATGATGGTTCAAGATAATCAACCGAGGTTGTGGAAAGAGTTTGAAAAGCTCAACCTTGGATTTGTGGCAGACATGGAAACATCCACCATGGAGTTAGATTGTACCCTTGAACAAGAAATTAGGAAAGGTCAACTGGAGGACGAGAAACTAAAGGGAATTAGACAGCTTATTAAGGAGGATAAAGCTCCAGGTTTCACGGAAGATAGTCAAGGTACAATATGGTTCAACAAGAGAATTTGCGTACCTAACCGGGAAGATATTAAAAAAACGATTCTGAGAGAAGCTCATGAGTCAGCTTATTCCATTCACCCTGGGAGTACCAAGATGTATCATGATCTTAAGGATCGTTATTGGTGGTATGGAATGAAAAGAGAAGTTGCAGAGTATGTAGCTCTGTGTGATACTTGTCAAAAGGTCAAAGTAGAGCACCAGAGACCAGCAGGTTTACTGCAACCCTTGAAGATACCTGAGTGGAAGTGGGAAGAAATTGGAATGGATTTTATCGTTGGATTGCCCCGTACCCAGAGTGGATATGACTCTATTTGGGTGGTAATTGATCGCTTGACAAAGGTCGCCCATTTCATCCCAGTAAAAACCACGTATAGTGGAGCTAAACTAGCAGAGCTGTATATGTCAAGAATAGTATGTCTGCATGGAATACCAAAGAAGATTGTGTCGGATAGAGGAACTCAGTTTACCTCTAAGTTTTGGCAGAAGCTACATGAGTCTATGGACACGAAGTTGAATTTTAGTTCTGCTTATCACCCTCAAACAGATGGACAAACCGAAAGGGTAAATCAAATATTGGAAGATATGCTGAGAGCATGTGCTCTTAGGTATGGAAAAAGTTGGGACAAAAGTTTACTTTATGCCGAGTTCTCGTATAACAACAGCTATCAGACAAGCCTCCAAATGTCTCCCTTTGAAGCCTTATATGGGAGGAAATGTAGAACACCGCTATTTTGGAATGAGACGGGAGAGAGTCAGGTTTTTGGACCAGAAGTTCTACGAGATGCAGAAAAACAAGTTCAGGTGATTCGGGAAAATCTGAGGATTGCACAGTCCAGACAGAAAAGCTATGCAGATAATAGACGAAGAGAATTGGTTTTTGAAATTGGGGATTTCGTCTATCTTAAGGTCTCGCCAATGAGGGGTCTCCGTAGATTTAAGGTTAAAGGAAAGTTGTCACCAAGATTCATCGGACCTTTCAAGATATTGGATAAAAGGGGAGAAGTGGCTTATCAGTTAGAATTACCACCTCAGCTGTCAGATGTGCATGATGTTTTTCATGTCTCCCAGTTGAAGAAGTGTCTTCGAGTACCAGAAGAGCAATTACCTATGGAAGAATTAGACGTTCAGGAAGATCTCTCCTATATAGAATACCCTGAGAAGATTCTTGAAAGATCGGAAAGAGTAACCAGAACCAAAGTAATCCCAATGTGCAAAGTACAATGGAGTCACCACTCGGAAGACGAAGCAACTTGGGAAAGGGAAGAAGATCTGAAGGCGGAGTTTCCTCACCTCTTCTCTGTTCCAGGTGAATCTCGAGGGCGAGATTCATTCCAAGGGGGGTAGGTTTGTAACACCCTAATTTTTCTCTAATTCCAAATTTATTTTTTTCTTAATGGTTATTAAGGTTCAAATGAATTTAATTATTTTATTCTTAAGAGAGAAAACCCTATTTTATAGGAAAGAAAAGAAAATGACATAGGATATAAGTGAAAATTTTGCATTCATGCTGAATTAGGCAAATAGTATTTTATTTGAATTCTTGATGAACTTATTTGAAGAGATTTTGTTTGGATTTTTGAATTTGAAATTTGATTTGAATTCTTTAGAAAAGATAAAGGTTAAATCTTCTCTCGGGCTGTCTCATGCTGTTTCGGCCCAACATCACAGCTCGGCCCATCTGCCCGGATTCCCTCCCGCCCGGGGCCGCGCCCCTGCTCCGGCCCAGCCACCCGCGCCGTGCTCTCGCGCGCCAGCTGAAGACGCCTGCGCAGTCTCCGTCTTCCCCTGTGCCGCCGCCAGGTGGGGCCCGACGGTCGGATCCGTCGTCTCCGAGAGGGACTCCGCTGGGCCGCCGAATCCGAGCGAGAAGCCGACGCCGCCTTAAGAGTCCTGCGCTGTCCCGTGACCCCCGAGCCGCCTATATATATGCCCGCCCCCTCCCTGAACGCATCCCATCTGCAAATCACCGAAAACCGAGCCCTAATCGTCGGATTCGAAGCTCGCCGAGCCGCCATCGCCGCCGCTTCGTCCGCCCTCTCCGCTACGCCGTTCCAGAGCCAAACCACGCAACCCGAGCCCACCATTGCACGCGCCTGCCCTTGCTGAAGCTTTTCCCGCCGTCGCCTTGGCCCCTACGTCGCCGGAGCACGCTCTCCGACGAGTTTCCGAGGCAGCCGCCGCCCCTTCCGTCATCGATCGCTTTCCTGTGCCGCCAAGCCCGAGGTAAGCCCCAAAACGGATTCCCCGCGCTTCCCTGAACGTTTTGCACCGCTCATCGTCGTCGCCGGCGAACCCTAGCCGATTCCGGCGACATGTCCGGCCGTGCGCCGCCGTGAACCCCTCGGCGCCGCCCTGTCCTTCCCCTCTGGCCGCCCGATCTTCCCCGTACCGTCGGATCTGTCCTCAACGATCGAGATTAGATCTAAATCGTACCCCTTCAGCAACCAGTAGCGTAGCGCCACGTGTTTACTCTTTAAACCAGTCAGCCGTATTGCCCCGTCACCCTGCCACCTCAGCTGATCCCTTTTGCCCATGTGTCCAACCAGTCAGCAGCCACGTCATAAAGGAGGTTTTTCAATCTGAAAATAATTCCTGATAAATCCTTTAATTGGTAAATTTTGCAATTTAGCCCCTGAACTTTTCTGAAATAACAAAAGAGCCCTATCTTTTTACAGTTAGGTCCTTATACTTTTTCATATTTACATTTTGGTCCCTCTGTTTTTACAAAAAGGTCCCTGGACTTTCTGATAATTCAATTTAAGTCCTTTTTCTTTTTTCCAGATTTAACCCTAGACTTGTTTTAGCCCTAACTTTTCCATCGTAACTCCGATTTAAGCGATTCTTGCGTATAAGGACCTTTGAGTTTAGGTTAAACTTTGAGTTTTGCTTAGGTAAAGTCTTTTATTGTAAGAGGTGAATGTTTAAATAAATAAAGTATTGCTTTTGTTACTTCACCTATGACATCCTTATGTGTGTTAAACTTCCTGGGCACACATAAGCCGCACTTGGTTTTGGCCGTTAAAACCGGGTGTGACAGATTACCCCCAGAGTTGGGCAGCGGCTAAGGGCTGAGGAGTCAAGGACCACCTCTCTCATCTAGCCTTCGGCTTCGCCTCCGACACGCTGTCGCCAGGCTCCAGACGGATTACCTCCGGAGTCCAGCAGCGCCTAAGGTACGAGGGAGTCAAGGACCACCCCTCCAATCTAGCCTTCGGCTTCACCTCCGACACACCATTGTCAGGCTCTAGACGAATAACCTCTGGAGCTGGGCAGCGGCTAAGGGCCAAGGGGGTCGAGGACCACCTCTCCCATCTAGCCTTCGGCTTAGCCTGTGACACGCCGTCGCTAGGCTCCGAACGGATTACCTCCAGAGCTAGGCAGCGACTAAGGGCCGAGGGTGTCAAGGACCACCTGTCCCATCTAGCCTTTGGCTTCACCTCCGACACACTGTTGCCAGGCTTTAGACAGATCACCTCCTAGGCAATGGCTAAGAACCAAAAGGGTCACAGACTACCTTCAGTAATTTTCCCCAAAGATTCCTGTTGGACTTCGTCAGGTCAAAAATCTGGAACAAATTCGAAAGAAGATCCTACCAACGCTGACCCGAGGAGTACACGATGATCGGGAATGACAAGGTCGCCACTGCTTTGCTTGACCCTCCTTAGTTACCATACGTGTCTACCAGTACCAGATTCCTGAGGCCACCTCTCCCCAATAAGGAACGAAGCTGGCTACCGTCTATGCAAAGGCTCGGTACCTATCGAGATCACCTATGAAGGGGACGAAGAAGCGCGGCACGAAGCCACGAAGGCACACAGACATGCAGCTACCTACTCGAAGGATCCCCTTACACTTCGGTTCAAAAAGAGATACAACTGCCCCCAAGGTCCAAATGATATTATTAACAACTGTGCATCTGGAGGACGCGTACAAAGAAGCAACAGTACAAAAGCCTCTATGGAGGAGACAGACCCCGAAAGAGCAAACTAGGGGGAGTAAGAGTACAAGGTGGCAAGAGGCAACTATGGCCCACGGCAGGGCCATAGGTGAACGACAAGACATGGATGTCCACACCTTCACCAGAAGCACCCCCGAAGGCCGCCTTCGCCTCCTACGGATCCTGGCAGGGGCTACCCATGGAGCGGCGTATGCACCTCATCCGTGACCTGCCGCCACGGAAGATGTTGTAGTATCTAGCCCCCAAGCTGTCAGAAGATGAAGAAGAAACCGAAAATATCAATGATCTCGATAGGCATGGTCTCCTAAATTGAGGGTTGAGCAGGGGCAACAAGCAGCTGCCCACCCCGTGGGGACGGAAGCAGGACGGCCACTAGTGCCACCGCCAGTAGCCGAGATGGCCTTGCTCTAGTCGAAGCAGTTGAGATCATCGACATTTCCTAAAAGGATGAGGAGGAAGACGATGCCATATTCAAAGTCGAGGTTGAGTGTTCACTCGTGGGGCAGTAGTAAATCCTGCCAGATGACCCTAGCTTTATACTCAGGCTAAGCAGCCACGTACGCCCAGAAGATGGACTGGAACCAATGCGGCATCGCTCCATGACATCCCTCATTAATCTCTGGGGCCCGTGGCTACATCCCGGTCATTCCACCGACAAATGGCAACATCCCACAGCAACGCCCCGTTTTCTCGCACGAACGTCCTGTCACATTAATGACCTAGACTCCTTTCGGCGCATGCTAGGAGCATGGGTACAAAACCTTAAACGAACCCACACATTATCCAGTCTGAATGCACTAGTGACACATCCCATCCTGCCATCCTCAAATAATCGAACGTGAGGAGTCTCCCGATCCCACATGTCATCCCCCACTCTAATAAACTCAAATGGCAAGAATACCAATCACCAAAGAAGTACGAAGAATCTAGATCGGCCTCGGCACCGACCCCAGAGCGCATCACTTCCACCGACGCCCCTACGGCCTCAGGTCGCGATACTGCATACACTAACTCCAATAGACTCTGGAGCATGCCTCCTCTACTAATACCTCTTTGGCCTTCGACTTTGACACCGACCGCACCTCCGACATCGGCATAAACCCTGGGGCGCTTTGCCACCTCCAATGCACCATCAGCCTTGAGCTTCGCCATCAACGTCCAAGGTCCCCACCGAAAAACTTCTCAGGGACAGGGAATGACCTTCGGGCGTTCCTGTTACTATACCAACTGGAGTTGGTTTTCCTCTACATCCTCTCACCCCTTCGAACGTTAGGGCTAGAGAATGAGGTGGTACTGTTGGGGAAAATAAACCAGCCTCAGGACAATAGTTGAAGATGGCTATCGAAGGTCCCTCCAGACCCTTCGGTCTCTGGACCCTCGGCAGGAGGCCCGACTTCTGGAGGCTGCAGGTCCCTTTGGGCCACCTCTCCGGTACGTACATGTCCCTCCCAAAACTCAGAGTTACAGCAAGCCCCTTTGGACCCTCCGGTGCTCGTGTGGCCTTCTGAAGCCTAAACATGCAACCAATCTTATATGGAGATATCTGCAGCGGAACAAAAGCACAGGTGCCCAACAACACCGTAGGCAACCGACTAGGAGACATGCGCCTAGAACGTCACAACCTCATATAGATAGTCTCCAACATCTTCACTCACTGAGCAACAGCACACATGTGAGGATCCAAGTCTCCCATAACCGTGGGCACGACTGTTATAACAGTTTTACACTCTGCAGAGGTTGTCCAACTTTTAGCCATGAGTCGTGATTTTCATGTTGCCGTGTTCGTGAAACACATAACACATGCCAATGGTGTGCCGCCAGGAGAATCACTACGAAGCATGGTCCACCAATTAGGTCCTGGTACTCCAATGAATGCCAGCTAGGTGTCTAATGGATATGCTAAGCCTTACCCATATTAGCCTCGTGTTTGGTACGATATTTCTTGGGTTGTCGCTCCATGAACCGGCCCTTATATGTGATACTTGGGAAAAGACTATCCAACAAGGGAAATAACCAACAAAACCTAACATCTCTGCTTGTAATGTATCCACAAGCCCACCACCATTATCAAACCAACAGGGAAAATAACCAACAAATTTCTTGAAACATAACCACAAGCCCACCACATAAACAATCATAATCAAACCAATTCTTTGCCCAAGTCCTAGGGTTCCATGTTACTAATAAGTTCATCATCACCATTGCATTTATCCAATGAACATATATATGACACTTCCCAACATCCCAAAAGCATGGCTAAGCAATTCTACCCAAGAGACTCATATCAACTCCCACTTAGGCTTCAAGGAATGTAAAGGAAGAACTAGGTAAACCCTAACATAGGTGACTACCCATCAGATTGACAGACATTACATGCAATTTTGTTAAACAAAACATTTAAAACATAGGTTCAATATGATCAAGGCCACTTGTCTTTTTCCCAATACTGCTCAGTGTTGTCAAAATCTTGGTCTTGAAGTCCCTCGAACTACTCCGGAATGTTATCGACTAATCGTGAGGACTACCGACAAACAACACAAAAGAAAACACTAAGAACAACATACCAAACATGATTAAAACACTCTAAAAATACTATGGTTGGATTGGTATGGTTTTAGAAACATTTAGACTCAAGAATCGCCTAAATCGGAGTTAAGATGAAAAGAGAACAGGCTTTCGGAAGAAGGATTAGACTGAAAGGAAAGACTAGTTTAATGAAGTTATCTTCCTATGGAAAAAGAGTTTATTGCACAATCACTATGTCAGGCTTGACAACATCATTGTGCAAGATTCAAGAAGTCTAGGGCTGACTAGACTAAGGAGGAGGATGCGGTACTGACTTGGCATGCTATGCAAGTATCATCTTGGATTAAAGAAGGGATACACTGTGGTCTAATCTTGACCACCTATGATGGATCAAAAAAGCTGAAGGTTGCACTTCTAGGTTAAGGATACTACCGGTGACTCTGTGTAGCTACGGTGGTTTGGGTTTCGTTGGAGATGGCGATCGGACGCGTGGCCACCGACATTAATGTCGGGCTTCAATGGCGTTTAGTGAACCAAGGGAAGCATGGTGTAGAACATGGAATGACGAACTCAGCGGTATGGTTGGTTTTGTAAGGGGTCATCCGAGGTAGCGGCAAAACAGCGAGAACTGCTGCTAGGTTTGGTAGTGACCGCAAACAGATGCAGCAACAATGATGCTCATGTTCCAGGAGATTGGCTATAAAATTTGAGAAATTGTTTGAATAGAGATGATCATATATCCAGGGAACACAATGCTATGGCATGGGTTTTGATAGATCATCCATTGAGAGGAAGAACGATCAGCAGAGATGAGACAGGTGATGGCTGCGATGTACTGTGGTTGGTAATGGTGTCCTGGTCATATCGCTGTACAAACGGGGATGGGATCCTAGGGTCACATAGAAGACTCGATGGGACATGTCATGACATGGTTGGTGCATCCATATGGCTTTGGATTGACGGGGAACGTTAATGCAAATCCGGTGCGCGTGCAGAACGCATCCAGAAACCGAACAATGGATATGTCCACCTTGGGTATGGTGGTTTTGCTGCTCTACTGGCCAACCTGGTTGGTGAGGGCATGGGGAACATCATGGGACATGCGCTGGTGAAAGGACATGGCAAACAGTGAACTAGTTGGCCGGGAATATCGATGCCAATCGGCCGTGGTGGCGACGACCGTGGCGGCATATATCGGGCTTTGGTCGAGGCTAGGGCTTGGCTAGGGACTTAGTATGATGATAAAATAGTAGTAAGAGAGGAGAAGATGGGGTCCTCACCTTGATTTGATGGTTGAGGAAGGAGGATTCGCGGAGAAGATGACGAGGTAGCGCATGACGGGCGACAGCTCCGGTGAACAGCGGTGCATGGACAAGGCAGCAGTGACGTCTAGAGCTTGGGGGTGTGGAATAAGGATAGGAGAGTATGTATAGCTCATATTTATACTGCTAGGGGCAGCTGGTTGAGGTGGAGTCCAAGCCGAACACAAATCGGGTTCGAGTTCAAGTCGGTTACGGTTTTCTTTTTCGCAGCTCTCTATTCCAAGGATGATATCTCCATCTTCCGGACTCCAAATTGGATGGTTCTATACTCTAAATTGTACTACTCGAAAGGAGATACAACTTTGGTATTCATTAGAACCTCAGAAAATGTCATCTTGATTTTCAAAAATGCACTACAAGATAAACTGTTTGAACTCAGACTTATCTGCGCAGCACTGATTTCTGAGGCCATACCTCCTAGCTCCATTATCCGAGAGGGAACTTCCATAGGTTGAAATTGAAGCTCTCGACAATACCTACAACTTTGGTATTTCCAAGATTTGCATTTGACTCCGTTTTGAACTCTGAAACTTCATGAGAAGATGAGGTTGTCTAGGACTCTACGAAATTGGCAGATTTTGTGGATCCTTTATTAGGCCATATAGAAGACTTGGCTAAGGGTTTGGACTTAAGCAAGATTGAGCCCATAGACACTTTAGGTATATCTCAGGTTTAGAAAAGAAACTTTTGCAAAAAAAATTGACTAGGGTTTGAATTTGAATTGAGCTTAGAGTGAATTTAAGAGAAACGAAAAATGAGGTTGAACAAAAATAGGAGTAGATAAGGAATTCAAATTTAGATTTGGGTAGAATTTGAGAAAGAGCAGAGATTGACTTTAAACAAAGATTTGGATAAGATTTGAATTGAGCTCGAGAAGGATCAGGTATGATCAAGGATTGAATAGATGATGAATTCAAAGAGTTTGAATTCCCACCATTAAGATCCTTAACTTATTCACTACTGAGTTTTGTAAAAACCTTTTCAAAATCTCTTTCACTCAAAACACCAAAGAGAAAGAAAAAGAAAAAGGACTCTAATGCATTTACCTGGCTCCTCGGAAAACTCAGGATGCAATGCACACAATATAATAACCTATATTGATTGATTGATTAAGAAAATAGGTTTTAAACCTATACTACTGGTGAAACTATTCAATAATCTTGGAAAAAATTAGAAATTTGAGAAATTTGTAAATCAGGGTGTGACAAATCTACCCCCCCCCCCCTTTAAAGGAATCTCGCCCTCGAGATTCGGGCAGATCGAAAACGAGATTAGGGATCTTGATCTTCAATTTTTCTTCTCGCTTTCCAAATTGTTTTTTCTTCTCAGTGTTAACCTCATTGCCCTGACATACTCTGCTCACTTTGCTTTTGAAGTCTTTTGCAACTACCTCCACAAATCTTGATTGATTACCCTAAGTATGTTGGATTTTCTCGGATATTATATTCTTGGTATCTTCAACGGTTGTAGTTGTCTCTGATGTACTATTCTAACTTTTTTGACATGTGTCACATAGGACCATATATTTGCTACACCACTCTTGTTTCCATACTACTGATAACAATCCTTGAGATCATGATACATCTTAGTGCTTTCTGATTCCTGAGAATTTCGTGGCTTTAGCACTCCTGATAAGTTTCCTTTATTATTTTTTTAATGATCTTCTCATATGTTGATTGACCTTGGCGGACCTTTTTATCCTTGAAGATTTAGTAAGCCATATCCTAATTCCGAGGAAAGAGAACTTGTTCTTAGCAATCACTTCTGTGGTTGGAGTGCAGCTTTTGGGTACTGTCCTTCCTTTAGCACACTTTATTACCTCATTACCTTTGCTGACTAGCCATTTCCAATATTTGTCTTTAGGTTCTAGAAGCTAGGAAGACTACCCCCCTTGAAAAGGAGTAGACTTCTGTGACTTACATTTCCAGTTCTTGAAAAGTAGATAGACATGTAGCCTTTGACATGGAATATATCACTATTTTTTTTTGGTGCCTACTGAGCTTATGTGAGCTTGATGGGATCTAGTCGATCTTGGCCATCTTGAGTTACAACTTGGAAGTTATGACAGTCTGAATGTTGGACTGAGATCTTCATATGGTGTTTGGGGTTGATCCAATTCCGTGCGGGGTGCTTCATGGGACATCTTTTGACCCAGCACATAGGTTCTCCAGAGTGGGCACACACCTTCTCATCGTCAGGTACAAGGATCCTTAGGGGACATCGATTGGCATAGCGTCTTTCTTCTTCACAGCAAAAACACACCTTCCTTGTAGGGGTACTCTACAAATTTTCTCTCGACCTGTGAAACTTCCTGGTTGACAAAACAATGTGCTTGTTCAGGAGTGGAACGTAGCCAAGAACTGTTGTTTGCTTGATGGTCTTCAAAGGATTTCTTCCTCTTCTTGATGTTGCCTTGCTTCCTATGCTCGTCTTCTGCACCTAGAGCTTTCAATGATCTGTAGCAGACTTTCCATATTCTGAGCCATGTTTTGAAAGACCTGAGTCTGCGTCTCCAAATATTGTTCCTTGTTGAATTGAGGTGGCATCTACTGGATGTTATTGTTATTGTTGTTAGTACCTTTACCAAGCTGATATTTCTTTATGTTCACCATCTGATCGGGATTGAGGTAGAAGGTTGGGGCAAGAATATAAGGTACTAAAAGGAGAAAACCCAGCTATACTATTAACTAAATAGATATATAAGGAATGTCACTGTTACCAGATGCTAAAGCATCCCACAATGCATACCAGCGCTGAAACAGAAAAACCAAATCACACAAGGGGCATAACACAAACATACACTACTAATAGCACTCTAATGTTTACAAAGGTTAGGGAAAATCCTCTTATAACTCGAAGAACTAAAACTGGTAGAGGCGCGTAGGTAGATCTTCATGTCTTCAGTGTTTTAGTAGATGAATCTTCCTTGTCGTGATGGATCTTCATCTTTATCATATAAATCTTCACTCAAGGTAGGAGCATCAAGAGAGATCTTCAAGTGCATCCTCCTCGAACAGAGTAACTGGGATGGTTCAACAACTAATAGTTTGAAAGGAGGAGTGTTGGAAATTCATTTTTCTCAATAGATTGAAATGACTAAGTAGAGAGGGAAACTAGGAGCTTATAAAAGCATGGTGATGGGTTTTTCAAAATAAGCTTTTAAAATATGACCTTATGGCATGACCATTCTATCTAGACTCGCGTCCTACGATCAGTGTGGCTCTAATACCACCTCTGTCACACCCGATTTTAATGGCCAAAACTAGATGCGGCTTATGTGTGCATAGGATGTTCAACACACATAAGGACGTCACAGGTGAAGTAGCAAAAGCAATACTTTTGTTAAATAAACGTTAAACTCTTACAACAGTTAACATATATTGTTTTCAATGGAGATATCTGCAGCGGAACATAAGCACTAGTGCCCAACAACACCGCATGCAACCGACTGAGAGACACACGCCTAAAAAACATCACAACCTCATCTTAGTAGTCTCCAACATCTTTACTCACTGAGCAGCAGCACACATGTCGCATGGCATTGGGGAAATAGCAAGTGTGAGCACATGACGCGCTCAGCAAGTGTGGGAAAGATAATGATATACATGCTTATATCAAGAATAGGCTAACACATGGTATATTTGCGTAAATACGAGTAATGAAAACATATTTGGACTCAAAAGCATCAAATAATTATTAAGTGAATGTAACCCATACAGTCTAACACCCAGCATACAAGGCTTCCCACCTTACATACTATAACCGTCTAGTACTCCTTGTACTCTAACCAAAATCACAACCATCTAATACTCCATGTACCAGAACCATAACCACAACCAAACCCATAACAACAATTATCCACAACCCACTAATCATGTGAGGATCCATGTCTTCCATAACCGCGGGCACAACTGTTATAAATGTTTTACACTCCGTAGAGGTTGTCCAACTTTTAGCCATGAGTCGTGATTTCCATATTGCCGTGTTCGTGAAACAAAACACATGCCAATGGTATGCCACCAGGAGAATCACTACGAAGCATGGTCTATCAATTAGGTCCTGGTACCCCAACGAATGCCAGCCAGGTGTGTAATTGATATGCTAAGCCTTACCCATATCAGCCTCGTGTTTGGTATGATATTTCTTGGGTTGTCGCTCCACGAACCTATCCTTATATGTGATACTTTGGAAAAATCTATCCAATAGGGGAAATAACCAACAAAACCTAACATCTCTGCTTGGAACATATCCACAAGCCCACCACCATTATCAAATCAACAGGGAAAAGAACCAACAAATTTCTTGGAATGTATCCACAAGCCCACCACATAAACAACCATAATCAAACCAACCCTTTGCCCAAGTCCCAGGGTTCCATGTTACTAATAAGTTCATCATCACCATTGCATTTATTGAACATCTATGACACTTCCCAACATCCCAAAAGCATGGTTAAGCAATTCTACCCAAGAGACTCATATCAACTACCACTTAGGCTTTAAGGAATGTAAAGGAAAACTAGGTAAACCCTAGCATCGGTGACTACCCATCAAATTGACAGACATTGCATGCAATTTGTAAAACAAAACATTTGAAACATAGGTTTAATATGATCAAGGACACTTGTCTTTTTCCAATGCTGCATGGTGTTGTCAAAATCTTGGTCTTGAAGTCCCTTGAACTACTCGGAAAAGTTATCGACTAATCGTGAGGACTACCGACAAACAACACAAAGGAAAACACTAAGAACAACATACCAAACATGATTAAAACACTCTAAAAATACTATGGTTGGATAGGTATGATTTTAGAAACATTTAGACTCAAGAATCGACTAAATAGGAGTTAAGATGAAAACAGAACAGACTTTTGGAAGATGGATTAGACTGAAAGGAAAGACTAGTTTACCGAAGTTATCTTCCTATGGGAAAAGAGTTTATTGCACAATCACTATGTCAGGCTTGACAACATCATTGTGCAAGATTCAAGAAGTCTAGGGCTGACTAGACTAAGGAGGATGATGCGGTACTGACTTGGTATGCTATGCAAGTACCATCTTAGATTAAAAAAGGATATTTGATCTCTTGTTACAAGAAAAGAAAATTAGTTTGTCTCCTAATCATTTTATCCCATCACTTGAGGAGATTAAGAAACGTGCATATTGTAAATGGCATATTTCATATTCTCACGCTACTAATGATAGCAATGTTTTCTGTCGATAAATTCAATCGGCCATTAATAAAGGACAATTGAAGTTTGTTGAAAATTCTAAGATGAGGCTAGATAATGATCCATTCCGTGTCAACATGATGAACTTTGAAGGGAAGAAGGTCTTGGTTCAGCCATCTCAAGCCGAATCGACTAAAGGCAAGAGTTTGATCATTGGTTATAATAATGTAAGGCCAAAGATGATCAAACCTAAAAGTCCAGAAGTTGGCCATTGGAAAGTGAATGAAGATAAGAACAAAGCTATTAAGAAGCATGAGAAAACAAGACTTACATTTGATACACTTTTGGCTAAGTATGAGAGTGGCAAGGCTGGCCAAAAAAGGGGCAGCCGGGCTGATACTCTTAAACGTCCAAGATCACCTCCGAAGCATGAGTTTGAAGGGAGGAGGAGGCAATTGGAGGATAATATTGCCGCAGCTCTGTTCCCTCCTTTCGGGCCGCCAATGCCTATGATGTGGGGGTCTCCTCCGATGGTTTGTCCTCCATGTCCGCCATGGGATTGGTGTGCACCTTGGGCACCACCTTCTATGCCATTTGCACTATTTCACATAGGGTGGATAGCACCATGACCTTCGGCGTTCGACATACTATCTTGTCCCAGACAAGACCGGTTTGATCCCAAAAATCAGTAAAATGATTCGAGGGATGGGAGACATGTTAAGAAGTTTTATCATGTGAAGAACACAAGTCTTTCTAATGAGAAATCAGATCTGGAACCGAAAGAAAAATAGCCAGTTGTTGATAAAATCAAAGAGCAAAATCAATCGGCTAATGACAGGTCAAGTGGCAACAACAAAGAGGAAGGTGTAGGGGTGGTTGGTACTGATCTTGAGCTTAAGGAGGCGCCACCTACAGTAGTACAACAGCCCATAGTGCCAAATGTTCAAGAAGCCACTTCTAGCTCAAAGCCAATCGCTTGTTCAGATGATCGGAAGGTTGAAAAGGAGAAGTCCTTGCTGCCCGGGACTAAGCTGCAGCCACCGTGGAGTCCTAGGGGTCTCTCACATTCCCAAAAGTGGAGGCTACAAAGCTTACAAAAGCATGAGTTGGGAGAAGCACAAGCTGAAAAGGTGAGAGATCAGGTATTCAATGAAATCAAAACGATGGTGCCTATTCGGCGAGAATGGAGAGTAAAGTAAGTCATAGAGTCTATTGTGACATTGTCACACCCAGTTTTAACGGACAAAACCAAGTGCGGCTTATGTGTGCCCAGGAAGTTTAACACACATAAGGACGTCATAGGTGAAGTAGCAAAAGCAATACTTTAATTAAATAAACGTTCACTTCTTACAAATAAAAGACTTCACCTAAGCAACCTCAAAATTAGCCTGAACAACAGCATCTAAATGACGGCAGCGGGACGAAAACATTGGCGACCAACACTCCACAGGCACCGACTGGAAGACACGCTCCTTAGAGCACCAGGTCGTCGTCTTGGAAATCCTCAAAGTCTTCCACTGAGCAGCATATGTTTTGTAGGAGAAATCAAGAGTGAGCACATAAAGTACTCAGCAAGTGTGGGAAAATAATGACATGCAGGCTTATATCAAGAATAGGCTAACATATGGTAATATTTGCGTAAATGCGAGTAATGAAAACACATTTGGACTCAAAAGAACTAATCAAGTATTAAATGAATGTAACCCAAACAATCCATCATCTAGCATACAAGGTTCCCCACCCTGCATACCACAACTGTCTAGTACTCCCTGTACTATGACCAAAACCACACCATCTGGCACTCCCTGTACCATAACCAAAACCATCCACCCTCTAATCATGTGAGGATCCAAGTCTCTCATGTCCGTGAGCACGACTGTTATAATAGTTTTACACTCTGCAGAGATTGTCCAGCTTTCCCTAGGAGTCAGTGCATTCCATGTTGCCGTGTTTACAAGACACTTAACACACGCCAGTGGTGTGCCGCCAAGAATCACTGTATGAAACTTTCAACTAACCAGAGACTAATCCAGTATGTGTCTGCCTACTAGGTTTCACCACCAGGCTTTACGCAAGCAAAGCTCCTACCCAGAAGCCCCCTTTTGTGCTGACCCAACGCACACTGGACAGACTCTAATCAGTATGTCACGCCTTACCCATATCAGCCTCGTGGTTGGTACGTTACTTCTTGGGTTGTCGCTCCACGAACCGGCCCTTACTTAGGTTACTTGAGCAAACACTAAACCAACATCATAACCATGATAACCATCAAAACTACTTTGCTCAAGACCTAAGGTTCCATGTTGCTAGACCATTAACCATTAACCATCAATGTTGTATATGTTCAATAGTCAAGATTATGACACTTCTCAACATCCCAAAATCATGGCTAAGCAATCTACCCACAAAGGACACCAAACCATAAACCATCTAGGTGTAATAGCCCAAAAGGCTTAAGCATGTCATTAAGCATCATAAACATCATTGGCATCATGCTTAATTGTTTTAGTGGTTTATGAGCATGCATTTTCAATTTAACAAATTGTAAAAATCAATATTAATTGATGCATTGTTAAGCAACTCACAATATTGCTATACAACATAGTGTTGGAAACAATTTTAGAAATTAGTACTAGACATGCGGGGAATATGAATGAATTTTCCCAAATTTTTGGGAAATATTTAGAAGGCATAAAAATTATCACAAGTTGGAAAGGATAGCATCTTTGAGAAATTTTTATTCACAATTGGCTCAAGCATTCTGGGTCAAACAAGTTCAAATGGGTTCCTTGTGAATTTTAGTTTCAAACAAAATTTGTTTTACCAATTTTGGACTTTGGGAAGGCATTCTAATGGATGGCTAAAGTGATGGAGATATTTTGCCTGGCGGTTACTGTTCATGCGGGACCCACTCGTCATCCTCCCTCCTCACTCAGCCGCGCTGCTTCCAGAGGGCGGCGCCGGCTTTGTTGACTTTCGCGGCCGGTAAACCCAGCACAACGTCGAGTCACCGGCCGAGCCTTCGAGTGGAAGTGTCGTCGGCCTTAACCCCCCCCCCCCTGGACGCTCTCTCGTGGTGCCTCTCCTCTCTCTCCCTCGCTTGCTCTCCCTGTCGCCCAG
The DNA here is from genome assembly GCF_958298935.1 of Phragmites australis. Taxonomy (NCBI): domain Eukaryota; kingdom Viridiplantae; phylum Streptophyta; class Magnoliopsida; order Poales; family Poaceae; genus Phragmites; species Phragmites australis. The sequence goes on along the minus strand of NC_084942.1, from coordinate 12,433,177 downwards.
CACACTACAGAGCAGAGCAGCGTTGCACCACGCCGCCAGCCAAATCCGACGCGCCACCGGCAAGCTCCCTCGAGCTCGAGCCGCGAGAAGCACTAAGGAGGATCGTCGAAGCCTCTCCAACTAATTCCCGTGCGAATCCCCTCCCCTCTCGGTCGGATTTGGCGAGCTCATGCCGTCTTCCTCGGCGCCGGCGGGCTCCTTCCGCACCTCACCGTCGAGCTGCCTCGTTGCTGCTTCTTCGGCCCATTGAAGCGCTCGGTGAGCTTTCCGTTCTCCTTTTTAGTCTTGTGCGCACGCTGGATTCCATTTAGCCCATCGCCGGCGCTCCTTCCGCCGTGCAGCCGTGCGCCGCTGCCTATGGCACACGCCGTCGGCCGAGCCACTGCCAAGCTCCTCGGCGTTGGGCCGCGCCATTTGGTCCACGCGCTCTCATAGAACGTGTAGGTGTGCTCGGCCGAGCATATTGCACCGCCGTCTAGCCGCCGGTGGTCTAAACCATGCCGCCACCGTGCTAGTTTTGCCCCTCGCCGCCGATCGCCGTGCTCCGGCCATCGCTGGCATCGACGTGTGCCCCCGCCGTAACCACGTGCTCGTGCAAGTGCTGTTGCCACCCTCAGCCGGGACATTCAGGCCGCCGTTCGCCGCCGGCGACATCGCCCGAGCCGCCGGAGCGCTGTGTACTGGGCGCGGGTCGATTTTGACTCGGGTCAAAATACACCGGCCCCACTGTTAGTCACAGCGGCTGGCTGAACCCCAGTGGAAAAAGGTTTAGGATATTTAAGTATTCGGAAAAATCGGAAAATGCGAAATTGGGTATTTGTTGAACTAATAAATCGGCTGAAACATTGTAAAATGCATAAGAAATGGAATATGGCTCCAAAAATTGTAAAGCAAATTTTGTTAACTTTATATGCTCCTGCTCTACATGTTAAAATTGTTAGTGACCATGAAATATGTGCTGGAATTTCCTTAGTTAATGTAATGTGCTTAAAGCCTCATTAATTCATAACTAAATATTGGTAACTCCAAAATTGATGAAATCAATTCTATAAATCTTGTTGGTTTATTCCCTGTTTAATAAAAATATGTACCTTCATTTTTAGCGTAGTTAGCATTCTAGATTGATTTAAGCCTTAGTTATGCTTTAATTAATTCGAGGATAATTGAATGGTTAACCCTAATCTCAATTAGGAAATCGTTAGTGCGTTAAACTCGTACCACGGCGCTTTACACTATTGTCACAGACTATGAAACGTCATTCTTTGCATAACATTCATTGCATTGCACGCGTTATTCTTTTAGGGAACTTCGACCCGGCGAGCGAGGCGAACGAGTCTGTCCCTGGAGGTTCCCGCAGTGGTGATCGTGACTCGGGTAGCTGTGAGCAGCAGCTAGGGCAGCAAGGCAAGCATCATTCATATTGCACCGTGTCTAC